>NC_086374.1:68852598-69452598 GCF_036588685.1 Mytilus trossulus
TTCCAAATCAAAACTTCAACATTCAAAATCACCTTTTTATATGGCAAATGGTAACCCACAGAAGTGCTTCATGTCCGGTAAGTACTGAGAATATTAATGAAAGCAACACTGTTTTAGAATCTAAAGTAATACTAGTATTGGAAATTTCATTGTTCGTCCTCCAAAATGAAAATAACGGAACGTCATTAGTTAAATTCCCATTGTTTATGACCTTGTAAGCCAATCAAAATGTGATTTTAGAATCATATTCAAAACAGTGTGGATCAGGCCATTGATTGACGACCTAAATTATCCCATTGACTGGGACAGATGAGGTGAACGTTTGTCGGTAACAATCACTGCTCACTATGTACTTGTTAAAGACACTGAATCTGTGGGGTCACCAAAGGTTCTCACCATCTAAATAAAGCAATTCGAAAAACGAATCCGGAATAATACGATGTGTTGATTTATATCAATAATATAAATCAAAACATAAAGGTTATTCCTGAATAATTTTTCGAATTATTTTATTATTAAAGGCGTTAAGAACCTTCGGTGACCCCACAGTTTAAATTCTATAATAAGTAAGAAGTGAGCAATGGTCGTTACAGACAAACGTTCACCTATTCTGTCCCAGTCAATGGGATAATTTAGGTCGTCAATCAATGGCCAGAACCACACTGTTTTGAATATGATTCTATATTCTTGTGAAATATTACTCATTGAATTATGAAACAGCGAATTACATTTTCCTCATTACTTATTGCACCGTGAAAACGTTATGAATACAAATTTTACAACCAGGAACTGACCCAAAAGATGGTTCATTCATCAAGGAAAAAATCAGCTCATTTAAATTGAAAAGAACAACGTTTAAAACTAGTAAATGACATTTATTTATAAGCGCATATCACCAAAACACAAGAAATCAGTAATGACATGTTCAAGTTTTGTCTCTAATGCGTATTTGAATTAGGTCTTCAAAATTCTTGTATTTACAATGTAACAGAGAACAGAGAAAAAAAACTTTCTAATCTTGTTATTCATGTTTAGATACGAGAAACGGTATTATTTATAAATACTCTTTGCCACAGTGTCTTGCTTTTCAACTCCGGACTTTATTTGGTATTTTAACTTTTTTTTATTCGAACGTTCCTGATGATAATGTTGTAGACGAAACGCGCGTCTTGTGTACAAGAATGCTTGATAAATTTGATGCCAGTTTTTGTATTGTACAGATATGTAGATAAAAGTGAAATATCTCTTTAGGTAAGGCGGTTACTGATTATATTCAGTTAAACATTTAGATGCTATATGTCAACTGTCATAGTAACATCACACATACCACAGTAGAATACATATAGATTATAACTTGACCTTTTTTCATATCGTTCCCTTTAATGCAATGCTTTTTTTTTTTTAAAGAAAACAATCTTGTCAAACGCAATAAGATCAATGCCAAATTTCTTTCAATTTTCATATGGCCATTGTATGTAGCAGTCGGTCCTTTGGCTCTTCTTGTCCTATTTGATTCCTACTTAAATCTCTCAGATTTATTGTGATACTGCCAAATCAGGAGCGCTTTCGTGCACCTAGTTGATCATTCATTTTATAGTGAAATACTTCAGAGGACAAATACCTCTAAACGTCTCATTTTTTAACATAAACTCATTAACATTTTTACAGCAGCCATATTTGATATTTTAATTGTACGATTAAAATTTAATACACCTTCGTAAGTGGATTAAATTTAACAACAGTTTTAACATTTGTAACGCAGTGTTTAAATAAACAAGTTAAACAACACAGTATAATATACAATTATCCTTTTAGGATAGGAAATTCGGATAATAGAAAATCATTATGTTAGTATACTTGTAGGAAAAAGTGTGTACATATCTTTGCAACCTAGAGCCCATACACTTTATAGAATGGATGTATGCACATTGAAAATATGCACCCTACTGTATATGCACATAAACATACTAAGAAGTAAAATCAAAACCTTTCTACAGCCTTCAATTTACAACAATTGCTACCGTGAAATTGAGTTGATTTTACCATAGATATCTAGCATTTAGTTAAAATGATCAAGGGTCTGGTCCACAATTGTCAGACATCTTTTATTTGCCATAGCAAATACCATACATGTATGTCCAATCTTAGTGAAGCAACACTTGTATATTGAAAAATATAACACAGGCTCATGTCTCTGATTTTTCTCTTTATAAGGTATAATATATAAAAAAAAAATATTGTCAGAGACAAGTGTTTGTGTTAAATAAGCTTAATTTCAAATTCTTGTCAGAGCAAGTATGAAAATATTAGGTACACACGAGACGCAATTTTGTTCATTTCGCTGTATGGAAGGTCAAAACACAGTCACAAGACAAATAAAGCAAAATATGCTAGTTTAGAATACCTACGTAATAGGTTAATATATGTGCCTTTAATCGATTGCAGATTTTATAAACAAACAAAAAATGATGTCCATACAAATATTGAATGAAAATTACAAATATTCAAAACAATATTATAATGATAACAATAAAATGAGATACAATACTAGTATAGTTCAATTTATATTTTCAAAGGATACACCGGGTTTGTTCCACGAAGCAGAGGTCAACTTGGAATGGGTTATCCAATCATAACAAATCTTGCATTGAACGAATTTACAGACGATATAGTACGAGCCAAATCATTAGATGGTTCAGGAGCGAGAACGGTAACTTTTAAAGAGACGACAAGACCTAAATCAGATGGAAAGCCAATATACCCAATCGAAACAGGACTAGTACCACACTACACTGGACATATACCAGGTATACCTATAAATCAAAATTCAAGACAAAAATGTTAGGCCATTGAAATGAAATCTTTAGATATAACAATATGACAAGACACTGTCGTGGCAGGAATTTTGAAATAGAAATTAAATTTTAGTCGAGACAAAGAACAACCGATGAGCATATATATTTGAACTTAAGCTCTCATATGGAAATTACGGGGATAAACACCATTAAATCTTTATGATTTTGAGAAATTATGGTTTCCCAAACACTTGTTTATCTAGTTTTATATACTATACGGCTGTTTATTGTTTATAGAATTGGTATAAAGTAAGTTCCCTTCTTAGTTTGAATCTTTTCAAGTCGAACTTTAATTTCTGTCTCCTGGGGCCTTCCAGGCTACATCTCTGGAATGCTTCAAGGAGCAGCTTCGGAGACTTCAGCTGTAAACAGAAACCACTTGATTTTATCCAATTTTAATTGCACTTGTAAATACTGAGCACGCAGGTTGACGTCTGCATAGCAGTAAATGCGTTATGGATTTCCACTG
The DNA here is from genome assembly GCF_036588685.1 of Mytilus trossulus. Classification (NCBI taxonomy): domain Eukaryota; kingdom Metazoa; phylum Mollusca; class Bivalvia; order Mytilida; family Mytilidae; genus Mytilus; species Mytilus trossulus. The sequence continues at coordinate 68,855,923 of NC_086374.1, forward strand.
CAGATCAATACAAGGGGTACAATCAAAATCACGTGATGGATATACACACACCGGAAGTTACAGTCGAACTCGCCGCTTGAAAGGTTAGTAGTTGCATTTTCTTGTTTATATCAATTAAATTTTGATTAATAAGTTGGCACATCGAATGTCGGATAATATGTAGTTTGAAAATACACAATTGCTTTTGCTAGAAAGCGTGCAGTTATTGCAAACACTTCGACACAGTTATCTGGTGAAATTTTGGAACTGTGTCGAAGTGTTAGCATTAACTGCACGCTTTCCAGCAATGATAATTGTGTATTTCAAAACTAGATAGTATCCGACATTCGGTGCACTACCTTATTTATTAAATTTTATTGATATAAACAAGTAAATACGACTACATACCTTTCAAGCGGTCTGCTCGACTGTTACGTCCGGTGTGTGTATATCCATCACGTGATTTTGATTGTACCCCTTGTCAATAGTATAGATGTAGATGTTCAGAGTAATAGAATCATATTCAAAACAGTGTGGTCCTGGCCATTAATTGACGACCTAAATTATCCCATTGACTGGGACAGATTAGGTGAACGTTTGTCGGTAACAATCACTGCTCACTATGTACCTGTTAAAGACTCCGAATCTGTGGGGTCACCAATGCTTCTCAACACCTAAATAAAGCAATTCGAAAAACGAATCCGGAATAATACAATGTGTTGATTTATATCAATAATATAAATCAAAACATAAAGGTTATTCCTGAATAATTTTTCGAATTATTTTATGATACAAGGCGTTAAGAACCTTTGGTGACCCCACAGTTTAAATTCTATAATAAGTAAGAAGTGAGCAATGGTCGTTACAGACAAACGTTTGCATAATCTGTCCCAGTCAATGGGATAATTTAGGTCGTCAATCAATAGCCAGGACCACACTGTTTTGAATATGATTCTAGAACTTTTATTTAGTTTTCAGTTTGATGAAAATTTTCACATGTCACCTATATATTACCTCGAGTATACTCTGCTCTGTCCCTTATTCACTGTAGGCTTTATAAACTGTGAATATGCTATTACATTTTAACTGACCAATAAAGTGAGTAAGAGATGAAGCCAATATTTAATTTATAACTATACAATCAATTTCCTTTTCTGCTCTAGTTCTTCTTTAAAAATGGTTAATTATTACCTTCTTTTTTCTTGTTCTTCTTTAAACAGAGTAAAATGTAACCTTGGTTCTTGTTCTAATTTAAACATTGTAGACTATAACCGTTGTGTTTGTTTACAGGCCAAAAATTCAGGTATGGTGGAACTTTCGGACACAGTACTGAGAATGCATTGAAAGTCCCCAAAGAATTGACGATGTCAGCTTAAATTTGGAACAATCACGAGAGTGAAAGATAGTGAAGGAGAAAAGAATAAACAAAACAAAAACTTATTCAAATATCTGTGATACCCAGCAGTATTATGTACATTATTTTTTGGCTTATTTCAGCTGTTTTATTGAGTCATCTGTATTTATCATTTGTGTTTCTTATTTCAACCAAAACGAACGTGAACTACATGTATTTCGTTGAATAATTTCGGACGAAAACACTTAAGTGCTACTTCCATTAAGTATTATACCTGTTGTTTTTGATAAATCAAAGCAACATTGATATATTTTATTGATGTGTTTATTCAATTTTATACAATCGGCATTGCTAGTGTTTACAATTTGCTCATTTTCTTTTATAAGTTTATATTGATAATGTGTTTATGTAAGCTGCGGTATTGTTTAACACTTTGGTTCGAAATTGACAAATCAAGTATAAACACATACATGAAAACTCGAAACATAAAACGGAACTATTATCCATGTTTGTTTTCTTTGCAGTTCAAACATATGAATGCATTGAAATGTTGGAACACTAGTGTCAAGCTTAAGACGATGAAACAATATTTAAAAAAATATTCAGGTTATTCTCTGCAAAGCAGCTTACAAGAACACATATTACGTCATCAATATTTGTGTTCTTCCTTCCAAATTGTGTTCCCTTGCCTACTAACCCTCAACTGTTACTATATAAATGTTGGCATTATATAGATATGTTGCTGTATATCATACAAGTATCATTTCGATTTGTTCATGCTTAAAAATAAAATAACTTAAAACTATTTTTTTGTGTAAATTCTTTGATTAGCCTTTGAATTACATTTATGATTAGAAGTTTGAAGTATGACGTATTAAGAATAGAAGAGGTGATTCCAAAGGGATATTCAAACTTATAGATTTCTCCTATAAGAAAATGTACACACATTATAAAAATGGCAACTAAGAAAACATTTTAATAAGAGAATTAATTAAGAAGAAAGGAAATAGTCATGAAGATGTTATACATGTGAACAATGGTTTACTTAATTTACATCATCAGGATGCAGGAAGGTTGACCCGTTGTCTAAAATCATCGCATAATACAGATTGACTCAACTTTTTATCTCCATTTGTGAAATAATTACTGAAATAATCTCTTAAATGAACATCAATTTATATTCTATGATTTTAAGTAGGACAATAACAATCAAAACCAAAGACTCGCAAAACCAGGACATTTACATCAACTGTTATATTATAAATAATTATTAAGAAACAACACGAACTCCACTAAAAACCTGGAGTGAAATCAGGTGCTCCGGAAGGTAAGCATTTCCTGCACCGTATACGACACCCGTCGTGTTATTTCTTTGTTCAGTTCAGTAATGAATTGAAAGTTTTTTTTCTCGTTCTGTTGCATGTTAATGCTGTACAGAGTAGTAATAAGACGAATTAGTATGAAACAACTATCAACCAGAAACCAAATGTCGTAGATTTAAGGAACTATCGGACATATTAAGATCTTCAACAATGTACTAAATCCATACCTCATCGTAAGCTACAATACATTTTTTAAACGAAAAAAAGGATGATGGACAGAAAAAAAACCCAATGAATTACTGAAGGTTTGTTCCGCTCTTTTCTCGTACTGTTTGTGAAAAATAAGTAACGGACGATATCATTTTAGATTTAGTTAGGAATTTAATTCCGCCTACAGAAATATAATTTCATTCTTTGATAGGGTGTTGAGTTATTGTATGCTTGCTCCTGTATTTTTTTTTCTTGCTTTTCATTTAACCGTTTATATACTGTAACAGTTAATCATTTTCCTGTCCTAATATTTTAGGTACTAGTTTGTCTTACATATCTTCCTCTTTGCGAATTTAAGTACGGCCTATATCAATATTGAAAAAAAAACTCAAGCCGGTATAGTCGGCTATGAAATGATTTTGACATGTGGTTGTCTTAAACCAGGAACACAGTAATTAGTTGTCTTTTGTTATATCTTGTAATGAATTTGTCATTCGGGAAAATTGAAAGTTTAGTTGAGACTATCAATTGCACATATAGTTGACTATTTCCCGCAAAACAAACCCAGGATAGATTTTGTTCGGTTAGCATGCATGGTTTCCCTATCTTTGTCTATTCCCTTTACAATTAATAATCAATAGTACTAGGAAAAAAATAAAGATTAATCTGTCACCATAATTATAAACTACTGAAGGATAAATAGAATAAAAGAATAATGTGTCTGATGACACTCAAGCTTAAAAAAAATGACAATTGAACGGACTGAAGAAAAGACGGAAAAGATGATACTTAATGCCCCCGTCACCTACATCAGGGTCTTACAAATGAATATTCGTTTGTCTGCAAATAAATATATGAAAGTCAGAGTTCAGAGAGAGTAATATCTACTTTAAAATAAAATAAAACAATTCGTCAAAATTGAAATGAATTTTATCCTAGTTAGGCATTTATTGTCTTTAATTATATTCATTGCACCAAAAATATGACATAATTTGTTGTGCATGAAATTAAACATATAAACATTAAAATATGAGTGTATTTATATTTGTACTATCCAACATGAAGCAATTATGATCTTGCTATTAAAATATTATAATGTTGTAGATCGTCTTCGTCTTTCGACATGACAGAACGCATTTCAGTTCTAGCACTCTCATGACTTGTTGTTGATCTGTTGCGCTTGCGTATAACAATTTTCTTTCCAGGTTTTGGCTGTGGATCAAGTTCCTGCAAAGTATCAGTAAATTAATTTATAAAGAATTTTCGTTTAACATGAATTTACTTCAAATCTGTGTAGTATTCACTTCGATGACAAATGAATTTACTAAAATTGAATATAAGTCTCTGATATCAACTCGTCTAAACATCAACCCAACAATGTTAGATCTGTGTCTGAGATCATACATTGTAATAATTAATTTTACTTAAAACATCATAACTTATACCATATATCCAGGGTTTCCGCTGGCGGTCGCCATTTTCGCAATTTGCGAAAAAATAATAATTATGGCGATTAAAATTCGTCATTGGCGAAAGAATTTGGCGAAAGAAATATATATAACGATTTATTTTTAGCCATCTTGTTTATTTACTTTTTTTTGGGTTTTTCTGACTTCACCGAACTGACAATTCTCGGAATTCACCTTGAACTCGTTAAGATTTTGACAGAAAATCAATAATCAGCTGATTGCATTCATAGCTATCGACATCAAAGGACTAATTAATAAAGGTGTTGATTGTATGATATGACAAAATGATATGGTTAAATGGCTTCTGTCACATGTCACAAAAGGGATTTATTAACAACTTTGCGACGCACGTGTTTGAGGCAAAATTTACGCTTCCTCTCCTTCTTTTAATGATAGTCCAGAAAAGAAAATTGTTGTTATGACGAAAAATGTTCAAAAGCAAGAAAGGTCTCTGATTTAAAACTTTATCATTTAACTTTCATATAGATCATTGATTTGAGTGGGTACTTCAAAGTCGTTTCATTGACCAAGTGTTTCAAGCATATAGTGTTACTTATTTACGATGGTCTAGAAAAGAAAACTGTCGTTATGAAGAAATCTATTCAAAAGGTTGGCATGATAGTAACCCTTTAATGTAATTACAACACCTTACACGAGGGATCAATTCCAAGTGATGGGGTGCTTCGTTTTGTTGTAAAAAACACTTCTTATAAAGGGGGGGGGGGGCTGGAAAAAAAGGAAAATTTTAAAAGAAAAATATATTTGTGTCTATACTTGGCGAAAAAAATAATAAAGTGGCGAAAAATATATTGTTTTGGTGAAAGAGGTGGCGAAAAAAATAACTGACCCAGGGGAAACCCTGCATATATCCCATATAAGCCATGTCTTAATATGCTTTTTTTTAATTGGAGGACTTTGTTTTTGGTAGAAGATCTTGAAGTTTGTTTGATTTTTCCATGACTTTTTTTATTCTAGTCGATCAAGAGCAAGACATTTTATGTCGACACTTATTCATTTTTTTAGTCTGTTAGTTTTGGTTATATGTTGTATTGGGATATCTGCTTCATTGGCATATCACCATAATTGTTTATATTTAGTTAACACTTTCAGTGTCTATTCTCTATGGTGTAAACCGTCTTGGTGGTCTCGTGGTAGAAAGATGCGGGATATCGAAGGTTGGAACCCCTGCCGTTCGTTAAGCTCGCTGTCTAAGAGTAAGAGTCATCTCGGTGTCTAAATAAGGTGACATGTCATTCTGCACACTTTTACCTTGTGGATGAGCACATTAAATATACGGCTCAGCGTTTCGGTCTTACACCGAGCAGGGTGTATATTCATTCCTCATTATCATGTTCTCGACCAGAATATGCATTTCGTAATTTGTCAACTATCCAACCACCAATCTATCCTTCCTCATTTCTGCCAACTGTCACTATTTGAGGGGGATTTCCCCCATGGAGGCTAACAAATGGAAATTTTGAAAGAGCAATTTTGTCCACAATTTTAAACAAAACAATAAATTTTAAATGGCTATAGCCTAGTAAAAGTATGAAGAAGCCAAAAAATAATACTAAAATATATTTGAAAGCCCCCTTGACGTTTTTGAAGGACTAGCTATATGAGCCATCTTGCATGTAAAACCCCCATGGGCATTTTGAAAAGTTGGCAGGTATACTTCCCATGATACAAATGATTGGAAAAAAACTGTTTAAAAGGAGACAAACTTAATATTTTATAACTTTGAATACATCATACAAACTAACGATTACCGGTACAAATCAATTGACCTAGTATGTTAATTTACATATTCAACTTTACTAACTATATTCTATTATTACCTGTACAGGAAGTCGCCGTAATTGAGCCACTTGAGGTCCTTTTCTTGGATTATCTTTGCATAACCAGTCTCGCACTCGTGATTCAAGAAATGAAAGTGAGGCATCCTCGTCTTCATCATCGAATGAAACCATTGCTTGTCTCTCGGGTAATGACTTAGTCATCTCCTTATCATCGTCGAAAACTTCTTCTTCTGTCTCGTTATCGTTTGATGGTTTCACTGCACTCTGAATGCGTCTAAATGATCTGGCACTTTTCCCTGCTGCTGATATTTTTGAATTGTCATGTCTCGCATCCTCTTCGGCTTTTTCCATTATTAGTTCTATATCTTTAGTAGCACCCGTCATTTGAGCGGCCATGATTAACGACTGAGGTAAACTTATTGCATGCATATGCTCGTTTCGGCCATTTTGTTTTCTTTTGTTCTTGTTTTGTGATTTTTGTTTCGACTTTTCTCGTACTCGTATCATATAAAACACACTTCCGGGTCCATCAATGTCAACTAAAGGACCCGTATGATTAAAAAATTGTCTTTCGGCTGCTAAAACAGAATCTTCATCTCTGGTGGGTTTTTCAGGAGGAGCTTTGGGGTTATTTATGAGGTTAACTTTATTCTTTAAATGGTGGAGTAACGGTACTTCTTCGCCACTTCCTAAAAGTGTAATCCGGGTATTAATTTTAATTTCCAACATTTGTTTCATGGCATCTATTGTCCTCTGGTGTTTTTTCGTAAAAAGTCTTTCATAATGCTTCATCTCCAGTACAAGAACATCTGTCTTTTCAGTACAAATAGCTGTCTGTACATAAGTATCCAAATCAAGAAGAACTTCCATTTCTCCTGAAAATATAAAACACAACTTGAAACACTTGTTAATTAAATATTTTCATACAGATACAAAATTAAAATAACTCTTGAAAGAGTAGCGAAAGATACCAGAGGGACATTCAAACTCAAAGATTAAAAACAAACTGACAATGCCATGGCTATTAAAAAAAGAAAAGGACAAACAGACAAATACGTCTGCACAAGACACAACATTGAAAACTAAAGGCTTCGCAACACGAACCCCACTAAAACTTTGAGTGACATTAGATGCTCCGAAAGGTTAAGCAGATCCTCTGCTCCACATGAGGCCCACGCTCATGTTATTATAAATCAGGCAAATGACTTAGTTCTGTAGGTCATATTCGTGAAAAGGGAACGATCCGGAAAAAACAACAATAAATGGCTGAGAGGGGAATAGAGCAGAATTGTTACCAATCGAGGCAATACGTGTGTGAAATTCGATCTAGATCTGTGTTTGTGGATACAAATCAACATTGGGTGTAAGTTTTTTGAAATTTGGTTGAGGCAAACAAAAGTAGGAGAACAGAAACCAATTTCAGAACGTACGGACAAACAGCCGGACAAGGGTAAATATTAATGTCCCAGTCGATTAGTGGTTGTTGCTTACAAAAATTATATGCTTCTAACATTTCTTTGTTTTACTTACCAATGCTCTCGTTTTTGGCAAGGTAACACATTTTTGTATTTTTAGTATGATCTTTCTTTTTCACACAAGCTGTATATTGAGGATCTGTTGGAGGTCTACTTCTATCCAGTTTCTTCAAAAACCTTTAAATGGAAAACACATTTTAGTTTGTCGTTGATTTGTAAATAAATTTAAATACCTTTCATTCGCTGTTCCTACAAACTCTAGGATTTAAAACAGAATCTTCGAAATTTCCTCCGCAAAACAAAAAAATACGAACCACTATTAAAACAAATTCAATATATGTTTTAGATTATGTTTTTATAGCTCTTGATCATACACTTAGTATTATCTAGTATATTTGAGGATTAAAATAACAAAGTTATGTGAAAAAACGTATGTCCAACGTTACATTTATGAAAAACTGTTTCAACTTATATATAGTGATCATATATTTTATTCTCTGATCTTCCTGAAACTTGGCAGAATCAACGACATGTGTCAGTTCTTTGTGGCGTTAAAGCCGTTTTTTAGTCAATTTACATGTGACTTGGTTGCTTTATTTTTTTAAAAGCTGGAATAAGAAAAATGTCCAACGACGTTTTTCGTTAACTCAACGACTGAAAGTGAATTTTATAAGTAGATATAGCAGAAAATTAATAAAAAGAGTAAGGCAATAATAATATCTACCAAAAGTACAAATATTTGTCTCATTGTTCGTGAGTTCAAATATTGCAGATTCCATAAAATCTACTCTACACAGTCGTTTTTCAAGCAGTAGCCATTTTGTCCAAGTTGATATTTCATTTGTCAATGCAGTTAACGCGTATTTTTTAACTGATATTTCAATAAGTTATTTATAATTGATCAAAACAAAATTTAAATACACGAAGAGAACAAAATTCTTTTCTTATAAACTACGTATTTGGGTCTTAAAGAAATAAAATGCTTCCACACAATACAAAACTGTAGCCAATTTGTCCAAACGTCTGAAAACGTCGAAAAATCCGAAAAAACGAGAATTTCCGACATTCCATAAGTTACAATTGAATATTCAGGATAATTAAAACAAATGGTTAAATTTGGGAAAAAAGATGTTGATGCATGGCTGCTGAAAAAAGAAAAGCTCATGATGCTATAGACTCCGGTCGGGTACATAAATTTGACACAGGTTAAATTTTGCAATTTTTATTAATTGTTTTTAGCCTTAAACGATTAATTAAACAGAATGGTGAAATTGAAAAAAAAAATCTCATTACATGAACTTCGTTCAACTTTTGCAAACACAAATTGGAGACACCAAAACAGTCCTCTAAATGTAAAATGCGAATTTTAATTTAAGTTGCGGAAGTAGTACTCCGAAATAGATCATTTAAAGTCGTCACTTCAGTAAGATGCATTCACCAATATTAAAAGACTTAATACACAGAATGTTTTTCTTCGCGATTTGTCCTGCTATTCATTTTGATAACTGTCGTGATGAAAGTTATTCCTGTACTAGGAAGCCGGAACTTTTCGTCAATATAAACTTCAGCATGAAATTAAGGTAAATGAAAGACTAATCCCAAACAGCGACGAAAACAGTTTCGTTAATTAATAAAACCCGGAATTATAATTTAGCCGTTTTTACGACGAACCAGGAGTAGATTACTATATTTTAAAATGTATATCAGAAGTGAAACAATTTAAGCAAGCAACTTTAGATGACATTAGGAATAACAGTGACATTTGAGTTGAAATAACCTATTTAAAGCTTAATAGCATCATGTCAAACCAATATTTGATTTTGAATTGTCGATTTTAATTTCATATATATTATTATTAAATGATCACAAATGTCATGATTGTGATTTACCAAGATGGGGAGTTTGGAACTCACACCACATCTTCCTTTATCTATTTGATTAAAGAACAAAATCTGGATGATCAGATAGTTGTTTTCCTTTTTAAACGATAGCGTACTATTATAAAAAAAAACAGCAATAAATTAATACGGAAAATAAAAGACACTTATTAGAGTACTTACTTTTCATTTTCATCCAAGGCGTCCATAAAAACTTTCGGGTATTGAAATACATGTTGTGACGTATCTGTTAGCATCTCTACTTGACCACTAGAAACAAAAGGCACTTATTAAAGCTTAACACACACATTTCAACATTAAAGAGAATAAACAAACCATATGTAAAAATTATTATTCATAAATAATAATCATATTTATTGTCATTCAAATAGTTTGAATCATAATATGAAGAGCTCTATGATATGTCTGACAAAAAACTTATACAGTGATACTACCGTTAATTTCTTAATAATAAAAAAGCAGGTTTAAAGAAGGTTCTAAATAGCCGGATACAGCGGTCCAAGTTACACTCAAAACATGTCAGTTATATTCCAATGAATTTTTGAATCATTTCTGTAAATGTGTATATATTATTTTGTTGCGATTTTTTTTATTTAAAGGGAGATAACACGAATCTAAAACATGTTCCTCGAAAAAAGTCGGATAACTAAATTCTTTACGTTACATATAACTTATTTTTATCGTTTTTTCCTTTTACAAGTATAGTACCATCCTGCTCAATCGTTTTGTACATTTTAAAGACTGTTAGCGACGTCACAATGTGTGAGGAGCAATAATCGGCAACGTCATAAATTAAATTATCGACGAGACGTTTCATATAGAGAAAATGTAGCTTGACCAGGAACCCTCAATGCCAATTCTTAAAAATAAGGATAAATAAACAGTTGAGAGCTATATGACCTGAAATAAAAGCCTACTCGTCCCAAAGACAACTTTGCCTGAGGGAGTTGAGCCCTAATAGCACCATAGATCTTAATACTTTATCATTAAATGTGTATCTCTCAAAGGAAGGCAACAGCCACCAGAAAATGCACGATAGAAATTTTAATCGGATTTTCTGTGTAAAGTTAATAGCGTAAAATATCAGCCGAACACAATTTAAGACATTTAAGCTCGTTCGCTGCTCTCACTCGCCAATAAGTTCACATTGTTGCACAGCTAAGCATTTACGATCTTTAAAAAGCGTAAAAAACGGTAATGTTTACGTAACTTATGTCGCTTTTTCCGACGCGTGTCTTTGAAATCTACCAAATTATAAAACTTTGATAACTATTTGAAGTTGCTTTTTTATGCATTAAAGGATGCAACTGTCATAACACAAGAACCGGACTGGAGCCAACATTTGTTGAAAACAATAATTCAAGAACAAGCACTGGATTCGTGTTTTAATCTAAACTTAGTTTTCTCGTTTGAATTGTTTTACATTGTCTTATCGGGGTCTTTTATAGCTGACTATGAGGTATGGGCTTTGCTCATTGTTGAAGGCCGTACGGTTACCTATGATTGTTAATGTTTGTGTCATTTTGGTCTTTTGTGGATAGTTGTCTCATTGGCAATCATACCACATCTCCTTTTTTATATTTAGACTAATTTCTAAATGTTACCACAGAAATTGAAAATTTAATCTAGTTATAAATATCTAGTACAAATAATAAGTAGCACCACAGAATTCAAAAGCTAATATAATTTTGGAAGAATCGGCATTCAAAAAAGTACATTTGCATATACACCCAAAAACAATTCACGCCTGTTTCAGGAAATAAAAAAAGCCATCTACATTATATCTCTAAGATTGAGTGACGCGTTTTCCTGCAAGAAAAATCGGCCCATTAATACCTAAGTGATTCCAATATACGCCTGTGAGCACTCCTGATAAATATAAATCCAGAAAAGTGCTCCAAGAAGCATGCAATTTATAAAAAGGTATTTTCATATTTTTTTTAGTACTGTACAAATAGAAGGCATTAGTTTAGAACGACATGTGGTATTACGGCACACTTTGAAACCGGTTGCTTTACCAATGCAATAAGTTTTACCAAAAAATAGTGCACAAATGAAACAACCAGATTGTTTTTACTAGCTTTGATAATAAAATTAGATCCACTTACCTAATTATGAAATATATATTAGTCAAATGATCTCCTTGTCGCACGAGGGCGCTTTCATAAGGAAAAGACTCTTTGTACAAAGCCATAGCTAGTTGTTTCTTGTATCTCGGAGCCCAGGTAGAAAAAAGAGGACTGTCTTTAATGAATGCAGCCTTCTCTTCAAACTCTCGGGCAAGAACATCCTTAACTGCCCGATTGTAAAGTGCCCTGTCTACCATAAGTAAATCTGTTTTCTCTTCGGAAATAATTGAGGCTGTTCGGATGCAGTCATCTGACATGAGAGCAACCTCTCCGAATGGAACTCCAGGACCTGTTTAAGAAATAAATAAAACAGAGATTACATACCCGATAATGCAATCGTATTACATGTGAGCAGCTGTAAAAGATGTGATAATTAATATTTGATGAATTCATCCATAATCAATGTAAGTGAAAGTACAACCTAACCAAGATAAAACAAAACTAAAAAGATATAAAACTCACACGAAAACATGCATTTCCCCACCAATTCTGAAAGTCTTTAGTTTGTTTCCCTTCTTACATGTATTTAATTGTTTTTCAACGTATGTATTGATATAAACATATATATCTGTGTAACAAATATGCATACGTATGTGCAAATTAGTCGTGTTTGTAGTTAAAAATCTCTATCACCTTAGCAACGAGCAGGTGCTTTATTATCGTAATTGGTACTCGGATTTTATTGCTAATTTTCTTTCACTACAATCGGTACAAAATCACAGAAACACAAATGACTATACTTATTTATTCAACGAGATTGTTTGTTAGCGTTTTTAATTCCATTAAATTAGAATTTTAGAGACTTTTAGTATCATGCAGCATAGCATTCACAAATAAAACCCTATACGTTTTGCCTTGTCATCCGATAGACTTAATTTTGGACATATAATGTATAATTTGGATTTATTTATTTTCGTGGGTACCAATTTTCGTGGACTGAGACAATTTTTATTTTCGAGGAAATTTAACTTGGTGATTTTGCAAAAGTTCTGCATATATTCCTATATAGGAAAATATGTATTCGTTGATCGTTTGAATTCGTGATTCCTCTCTTCCCAAGGTATCGACGAAAATTGTTATCCAATGAATAATAATGAATCTGCAGTACTAACCAAGGGGACAAACATAGTTTCCCAACTTGGACCTGTCGAGTGCACCGTCTGCTGTTCTACTTCCAACAAGGGCAAGGGCATTTGTATCATCGCTATCATCATCAATTTTATCTTTGTTAATGATGTAGATACCAATCTTTCCACAGAGTATTATGTAAAAGCTGAAATTAGGAAGACATTCAATTATTATAGCATAGAATAGAATATTTTTATTTCCTAAATTACAGGGCCCATAAAGGGCATGAAATAAGTTTACGATTGATTGACAAATACTGTCTTACTCGACGGAATTACAAAGTTGGAATAAAAAACTCTATTATGTTTGCTTTTGATAAATGGATCGAAAGATTAACATAGGTTGATAGATTGATTAATTATTGGTAGCTATTTGATGTGTAAAAAAACCTGTAACATTCTTCAACTAACTGAATTTGCATGCACCTATCCGAAGCCAGGTACATGTTGTTCAGTGGTTGTCGTTTGTTGATTTGGTTCATAAGTGTTTCTCATTTCTATTTTTTATATATAGACCGTTGGATCTGTATAGCTTGATGTTCGATGTGAGTCAACTTTTTGAAGGCTCCGTTCATGGCTGTATTTTGACCTATATTTTTTTTTCATGTTTCATAAAATTGACTCTCTCTTCTTATGTATATTTAACTGTTTAATAATGTGTATAATTCTTTGAACACAATGTTTGTACTTTAAGCATTTGCTGTTTATCACGAGAGTGTATATATTTGTGTATATACATATAATGCACTTTTATCTTTATAAGTAAACTGTTGTACACTTTATAAATATTTGGCTTCCTCTGAGAACCCTTCGAAAGACAACAGGATGAGGTTTTTGAGGTTATTTCCTCTTGAACTAAAGAGCGTTTGTGTATATGTTATCTTTATGAACTGTACGACGTGCTATAATAACAATTTAAAATCCCAACGGTACAAATGTAACATGTCAACATTCGGCAACGCATGATTCTGATTCCAATTTGATCAAACTTTTGCTGTTGTAGCACTAGATTTACCTTTAAAGTTGTCTATAGCTGGCTTTGAGTGTTCCAGGTAAAGGTAAATCGAAAAGAGTGTTTTGGACGCACACAATCTGACGAATTCAGAACTTTTATTGAAGGAGAGAGAAGGGGGCTCTGACTGACCTAAGAAAAGTCCATTCCAGTCATGATTAAGTGATTCCCTATATAATCAACCAATTTTTCCCCACAAAAAGAGAGACCCAGCACACTGGACCCACCTATATGACAATTTATCAAGTACTATTTTCAATATTATGAAACTAGAGGCTCTAAAGAGCCTGTGTCGCTCACCTTGGTCTATGTGAATATTAAACAAAGGAAGCAGATGGATTCATGACAAAATTGTGTTTTGGTGATGGTGATGTGTTTGTAAATCTTACTTTACTAAACAGTCTTGCTGCTTAGAATTATCTCTATCTATAATGAACTTGGCCCAGTAGTTTCAGTGGAAAATGTTAATAAAAATTTACAAATTTTATGAAAATTGTTAAAAATTGACTATAAAGGACAATTACTCCTTAGTGGGTCAATTGACCATTTTCAGATTTGCTCTAATTGCTTTGTTTTTTGAGTTATAAGCCAAAAACTGCATTTTACCCCCATATTCTATTTTTAGCCGTGGCGGCCATCTTGGTTGGTTGACCGGGTCACGCCACACATTTTTTAAACTAGATACCCAAAAGATGATTGTGGCCAAGTTTGGATTTATTTGGCCAAGTAGTTTCAGGGGAGAAGATTTTTGTAAAAGATAACTAAGATTTACGAAAAATGGTTAAAAATTGACTATAAAGGGCAATAACTCCTAAAGGGGTCAACTGACCATTTCGGTCATGTTGACTTATTTGTAAATCTTACTTTGCTGAACATAATTGCTGTTTACAGTTTATCTCTATCTATAATAATATTCAAGATAATAACCAAAAACAGCAAAATTTCCTCAAAATTACTAATTCAGGGGCAGCAACCCAACAACGGGTTGTCCGATTCGTCTGAAAATTTCAGGGCAGATAGATCTTGACCTGATAAACATTTTTACCCCAAGTCAGATTTCCACTAAATGCTTTGGTTTTTGAGTTATAAGCCAAAAATTGCATTTTACCCCTATGTTCTATTTTTAGCCGTGGCGGCCATCTTGGTTGGTTGACCGGGTCACGCCACACATTTTTCAAACTAGATACCCCAAAGATGATTGTGGCCAAGTTTGGATTAATTTGGCCAAGTAGTTTCAGAGGAGAAGATTTTTGTAAAAGATAACTAAGATTTACGAAAAATGGTTAAAAATTGACTATAAAGGGCAATAACTCCTAAAGGGGTCAACTGACCATTTCGGTCATGTTGACTTATTTGTAAATCTTACTTTGCTGAACATAATTGCTGTTTACAGTTTATCTCTATCTATAATAATATTCAAGATAATAACCAAAAACAGCAAAATTTCCTCAAAATTAAAAATTCAGGGGCAGCAACCCAACAACGGATTGTCTGATTCGTCTGAAAATCTCAGGGCAGATAGATCTTGACCTGATAAACATTTTTACCCCATGTCAGATTTCCTCTAAATGCTTTGGTTTTTGAGTTATAAGCCAAAAACTGCATTTTACCCATATGTTCTATTTTTAGCCGTGGCGGCCATCTTGGTTGGTTGACCGGGTCACGCCACACATTTTTTAAACTAGATACCCCAATGATGATTGTAGCCAAGTTTGGTTCAATTTGGCCCAGTAGTTTCAGAGGAGAAGATTTTTTGTAAAAGTTAACGACGACGGACGACGGACGACGACGGACGACGGACGACGACGGACGCCGGACGCAAAGTGATGGGAAAAGCTCACTTGGCCCTTCGGGCCAGGTGAGCTAAAAAACAATAAAACGTTTTTGTTAAATGAGAGTTTTGTCTGTGTACTTACCAGTCTCCAAACTCTCCTTGTTTTATTATAACTTCATCTTTCTCATACGTCACGTGGCCACAATTTCTCACAATATCTTTGAGGTAGTCTGAAGAAAAACAATAAATAATATTTGAACAACTATTTTAAATAAAATGTTCCTAGAAAGAAAAATATATCAATACATGATTGCATATGTTGGATTACTTTTATGTCCTACTTTGCGATGGAAAATAGCATTGAAATACATTATCTAATTTTATCATATGTTTAGTAGTAAATACAGTAGTTTTGCATATGTGATAAATAGCCTGCTGTTTAATCCATATCGCGCAACTTTGATGCGCACCCTTTATTGCATACCCTTTATCACACCCCTACCCTTTATCGCATACCCTTTATCGCACCCCTACCCTTTATCACACCCCTACTTTTTTTTTTTTTTTTTTTTTTTTTTTTACATAAAGTCAGTTTTGGTTTTTTTTTGCTTATGAAAAATTTTCCTCAATTTTTTTTATGACGTCATTGTTTGGTATGTGACGTCACGAACGTCGTTTCCATATTGTATTTGACGTCAAGAACGTCAAAAAAAAAATGTAAGGTAACCAAGGTGCTTCGGATTAGTAATTGAGCAGTTCTTTTTTAAGGCCATTGAAACAAGACAAAAGTAGATCTGAAGGTAACCCAGTGTTATGAATCAGAAAACAGTTCATATAAATAATACTCTTCTGTTGAAACATATGATAAAGCGTATAATACATGGCAAAATCCGTATCACATGCCGTATCACCCTCGACCAATATCATCCCTCGGGCCTAAAGGCCCTTGGGCTGATATTGATGTCTCGGGATGATACGACATATGATACGGATTTTGCCATGTATTATTCTCTATGTAGTGCACAATTTGTTCCCATTGTATGATCCTTTAGTTCCTACAATCTTAAATTTATGGGGAAAAAATCATTGTTCTCGACATTCGGTTAATCAATATAACAATACAATGATGAAGATCTTGATGTGGTTTGCAAAATAGACAATAATGGGTAAATAATGCAGAACAAACGGAAAAAATAAAGCAAAGAGGAAAAAAAGCAACAACATAAAAGATAACAATTGGGTGCTTAATTATATTCTTCCTACTATTAAGTAGATGCTTAAATCTTTATTAAAGGTTTTTATCTTTACGATTATTTATATTGCCCTTATTTTGTTCATTATTTTGTACATTTTATAATAAGTCTGGTACATACATGGTGCGCAATCATTCTTTTTGTCGTGGTGGATCCAGTGATTGTTTAACCTAATTGAAATTGTTTTTGAAGCAATATGGCAGATGGTGTTGTTTTCTTTTTTTCCAGTTAAATAATTAGTAAACAGTGAATTGAATACCAAATCATGACATTCGCGAATAATCTTCTTTTCGTCATTTAAATAATGACAATTTATGGGAAAAAGTCTCATTGAAAAAATTATGCAAACAGACCGGGTAATTTAATTGATATCAATATGTAGGCGCTATTGTAAATTAAGCTTATTTTAGCGTTAGAGTACATTGATTTACAAGTATCAATGATATTGATGTATGGTGTCAATTAATGCATTTCATTATGATGAATGTCAACACCTCTTACTTTGCGATGCAATCATTAAATCCTCTTATATCACAGAAACCCTATCCTTTACTAGAATAGAATACGCTTAATTAAATTCTCCCTCATAAATTCGTCCGAATTTAAAATATTTCTAATCTATCTATATGGCTGAATAAGAGGCAAGTAAAAATGTAGGTTTGGTTTGCGTGCAGTAACTTCGAGTGTCATACACACGTACATCATCAGTGTACGCACAATCAGAGCTCACGGAAGAGTTATTTAACGTGTAGAGAATGTCATAAATGCGGAAATGTTTTACCATAGGACTTAAAATGTTTAGGTGACAACTTTAAAAAAAAATGGATTTTACAGAAAAAGAAGTACTAACAAGTGAAAATGGTATAACTAACATGTCCGCTATAGTAGAAATTGTTACAACTTTTAGATCTATCTTTGTAATGTTCTTCTTGGACGATTTTTAAAAAAAAAGGAGAAAGGAGGAAAAGTCACCACACTTACTAGATCTTACTACCACAAAAAAAAAAGCAACCACCCAAGTCATGCGTATAGTACTATACATCACTGTAACATTATACAGCTTTTTGACATGTTAGGAGGACTGAGTCTAACCAAATACGAGCTTCTGTTAAAATGTCATAATTGTGAAATGTGATATATTTGAACTGAGTTATTGTAATTGTAGACTTTCACAGTAAAATACTAGAAAATATTTTGAAATTCTAATGAATCAAATCACATTTTATTATCATATTTGTAAATATGAAGAGACCACCCCCAAGTTAATTGGATTTTCAAATTTAAAACAAGAATACATCGTTAATGGACAGGAATTAATCAAATTATACCCCTCAGCTTACTTTTCTTCAGTTGTATCATTAAATTTACATTTTGTAAATCAATATGTAAACACTTTCAAAATGTCATCATTATAATATATTTGTACTCATAAATCCCAGCTTTAAATTTTCTACCTTAAGCGTAATTTTATAATTATGGTAAAATTTGTATAATATCATTTTGGCTACACATGTACATGTATAGTACATACTTTGACTGTCGGTGGTCGTATAAATTGACATTTGTTGTCTCATTGGAACTCATACCACATCATCTTATTTATACCATGCATCATTATTAGCTATTGCATTTTTACACATATAGAGTTCTGTGACATTATGTACGGTTTCGTGAATTTCAGGTCACATACCCGTTGGTTTACAAGCATCTCGTCTGTACCAGCGTTAAATTGACTGATTCACAACGCTTGATTGTTTTCCGCCGACAGTTCAGTTTGAAGCATTACAACAGTCAGTATTTTCTTAAACTGAATAGCTCACTTGAACCAACAGGCAACACACCCATTTTGCGGATTTTCGTCTTATTTTTTTTTAAACTATGTACAATGTATAACTATGATCAGAGATTAAGAGAAACAGCAATATCAGACTTATAATTCTAATCAACATAACCAAAATTATAAGTTGGCTCATTCTAAGAGTTCATTTATATGAATTGCAATTAAGAATTGAATGCTTCTTTTTGTAAATTTATTGGGTGGTAAAAGCGTTGACCGAAGTACTAACATTTTGTATGAAGCGCGGAAGCGCTTCATTCTAAAAATGTACGCACGGTCAACGCTTTTACAACCCTATAAAGTTTCAAAAAGAAGTATTCAATACTTATAATTACATTTTTTTAGCTAAAATCATGAAAACACGATTTTTATCCAGTTTTATTTAATTCACCTGTGCACTTTTTTGTGGGACCTCGTGTCATCATGCATGATAAATGTTATTGTCTGATGCAATTGTTTACGGAATAACATGTTAGCCAATCAGAATTACGTATTATAATGAAACTAACATCTAATGTAATAATTTTAAAATAAGGAACAGTCAACAACACAAGTTTATTGATTGATTGAATGTTGGTTGCTTTATGCCGCATTAGCACAAAAAGGCTATATCGCGGCAAGTATATAGAATGACGTATACAAATAGGTCGACATGACTGAAATTGTCAATTGATCGATTTTTAAAGAAGTGCTTATAGTGTATCTATAATTCCAAGCTTGGCAATACATATCTTCAAAACTATAATTGAGAACGAGAAACTCTGTGGAGCCAAACAAAATTTAACAAACAAACAATGACCAAATATATTAGGGTGGCAAAATCATCAGTTGTCTCTTACTTGTAGATGTTGTAATTATAATTGCCCTCAAATGACAATGCTTACCCATTTTTATGAACATTTGGACATTTTCTAAAGTAAATTATTTATAATGAATATACACTCAAACGCGGCTTAGCTTAGCGAAAGGTAGTGCGACGTAATCAGTCAAACAAACTTTATTAGGTTAACTCTCTAAGGAACGATCGTTTCCATTGGTCAATTCAAACCTTCGACCTCACACCTTCGAAAATAGTACACACATACTATAACCAGAGACATATATACATATATATGTCTCTGCTATAACGTTGAATTCACGTATCTGGTCAAGGTCGTTTAAAGCTTCCATCGACGTATTCACATACATGATGCCAATCACAATTCTAACTTTTATAAATGTGCATGTTAAATTTATTTGTTTTTATAGTTTTCTGCAATTGGTAGTAAATAGTTTAAACTTTAAAATCTTAAGTTTTCACATCTAAATAATCAAATGTCTTCTCGAAACTTAATTCACATATTTTTTTTCATTTACTTCCCCCCCCCCCCCCCCCCCCCTCGGCCCCAAGTTGCTTATCCTGCATTTTCTTTTACTCAATGGACTCGATGAATTAACGTTGTGATGAATTAACGTTGTACTTGAAAAATGAAACCGTACTTTACTACAAACACTTTTCATATTCTTTTCCAAGTTCTTATGTATTCGACATAGGATAGTGATTTTTTTCTGATTCCGTTTACTTGAAGAAAAAAAAAAATCCCGAAATTATAAGTAAATTAATAACATGTAACCAACCATGCTTTGTTAAGAAAAAACGGAGATGGCCAATCATGGCACAGGGGATGATTAAATGTAGTTTATAAACTCCAACGATATACTTCATTAGGCTTTGTTATTCTCGGTTGAAAAATGAACGTAAATTATATATTATAAATACTTATAGACCGTCAGTGGTTTTCCCGTTTAGATGGTTTTACACTAGTAATTTGGGGGACCTTTATAGCTTGTTGTTTAGTGACTCCGTGTTGAAGGCCGTAAATTGACCTATGATGGTTTACTTTTATAAATTGTTATTTGGACGGGGAGTTGTCTCATTGGCACTCAAACCACATCTTCCCATAATGCATCTATGTAAATAGAAACAAACAGTTTTTATTCATTAAATCATTTAAATGTATCTGTTACAGTAAATAGGTGAAATTAGGAATTACATGTAATTACTGAAATTTAGGAATTACAGGTAATTCCTGA
Organism: Mytilus trossulus; assembly: GCF_036588685.1. Classification (NCBI taxonomy): domain Eukaryota; kingdom Metazoa; phylum Mollusca; class Bivalvia; order Mytilida; family Mytilidae; genus Mytilus; species Mytilus trossulus. The sequence goes on from NC_086374.1 coordinate 68,876,634, forward strand.
TGCACTTAGTTAATACAAGTAATTCCTAAATCTGCCCAGTTATTACCAGTAATTACTAATTTTAAAACGAATTTTTACACCTATTTACTGACTGCTTAAACAATGTTGTATTATGATCAGATGATCAAAAGATATTGTCATAATAACTAGAAGATCAGTTAGTACTCTAAAAATATGGTATGGTTGATTTGTATTAAAAATATCTTGAATAAATATGGACTTTCAAATATTTGGTTAAATCAAAGTAACTTTAGTTTTAATCCGAAATGGTTAAAGTTGAGCATTATACAGATAATTTTTGACCAATTCCAGCAGACATGGAAATCAGAAATGGAAAATTTAACTTAAAAAACCACTTTGAGTTTGAAGAATATTTAGACTTATTACCTTGTAAAGATAAGATAACGTTATATAGGCTAAGAACTGGAATGAACTGTTATGTGCATTAGCTTCGAGATATGAAAAACAAATTTTTGTTGTTGTTAAATCATTTATAAAAATGATATAGTGAAATTATAATTCACTGTTAGCAGCCAATCTGGTTCTATTTTGTTAAATTAGCTAAGAAACAAGGTTGATGAGTTGTACACTTGCGAGTGAATATTAGGACCTCATTGCATACGTATTCATGTGACCTTCAATTCAACCCCGAGCTGGAGATGGGTTATTGATGTATTCAGCTATTAAAATTGTAAGAGTTTTGCAGAACAAATAGTCTCGCCTTCTTTTGCTGTTAATCGCAGGCTCAACAAAAAAAAAAAAAAAAAATAAGAATCAGTATTATGAGATACTTATTATAAGTGACTACGACATTGTTAGGATTATAACCTGTCGTCAGTATGAAAGAAATTAAAAGTGGTTCATATATTCATCCGTATAAAATCGGCACATGTATTTTATGTTATCCTTATATTTCTCATCATGCCGGGTACAAGATAATTGAGTTGCTGTATTCAAATAACTTAGAATAATATCCACCCCAATATTTGAAGTTAACAAAACCTTATTTATTTATTTTGACCAAAGGTTTGTAAACTATACAAATCATTGTTGTTACGTTCGTAGTAACATAGTAAATTCCATTGTCGGTCACCTATGTCAATTCACGTGCACACGACTACATTGTTGTTGTATTTAAATCTTTCGGCCAATGCAAAAAGACGTAACAAGTTGTTTGTTTGTGATACGCCAGAATGTTATCAATGAACTATCAAACGCTAAAGTCGACTGCATTTCAGTATATAGAGAAAACAGCCAGAAATATTCCCTATTTTAGAACTATGAATCGGCAAACAAAACCGATTGAAGTTTCATAACAGAAGAGTATCAATAACGAAATTTAATCAATGGCACTGAGTTAAGGTGGTACCCAACACCTCTACTAAAATTAATTTGGCTCGTTTAATTTTTATAAAATTGTGACAAAGTATTTACTTTGACCCTTTGACAATAATATACAAATTTCAAAAAATTTGAGCCAAGCATTTTATCAGAAAAATTACACTGGTTATATAGCAGTTTGACAAACACTAATTTTGATCATTGAGAAGCTTAACATTCCCCTAACAACACAGCGTCATTAAAACGTTTAATTGATTTCACGTAGTTATTTCCCTGTAGTGTTAGGTACCACCTTAAGAAGCCCCGGTATGAGTTTCTGTAATAATGAAATGCAAAGCTTTTTTATTTTGTTTCTCGTAGTATTACCATACAGCCAAATTTAGCATTCGTCTTAAATTTTCTTCAGAGTCGAAGCGAGAGACAAATATTCGATTTTTGGTCAACAAATGAGACACTACATGGTTTGATTGGTAATTCTGGTTGTTGTTTCGATAAATCTTTGATCAAATTGTGCACCAGTTTTAGGACGTGTCTACCATTTGAATTTCGTATTATGAATCTATCTACGTGATCCATATAACAATGTCTTCCCATTATTAAATCTTGTCTAATGATATCGACTGTTTTTAGATATAACAAAATAAAAACAGTCGTAATTTAAAGGGTTTTACCTAACTTTAAAGATAAATAATTCATTCATACATAAAATATTATTGGTTTATTGTATAAGATCTTAAAAGATGAAAGAATAAATATCAATAAGTCAATACAACATGATTTCTTGCGTTTGAAATTGAAATTAAATCTCACTTCAAGTACAGTTATTGATGCAATTAAACGGGGTTTAGTGCAGTCTTATCCTTTCTACATCTATTCACGGGTTTAGTTACTTCCTTTCAATTCGAAGTACATTTTAAAAAAATGAGTTTATTCACCTGTCTGTAAATACGAAAAGTTCTGAGAATAATATTATTGTAGTTAGACAACAGTTTTAATTCACAGACAAAAACACGCACATGCAAAAAACAAGAATTTTCATATAAAGCTTTCTAAACTTGATTTCATTTGTTAGAATTTCAATCTTCAACAAACTAACTATTTCTTTAATGGTACTAGTAGGCCTTTTACAGTCCTAATTAATTGATCATCAACATTTATTATGGATGATCATGGAGTTTTTTGTGACATGCCCCGGATTCATTATTTATTTAGAATTGGATGATTACATCTAGATGTTCGACACCAGTAGAGCTTAAAATTCAAAACCGAGTCCATCTCAATGAAATATGTGATGCAGTATGCTTGGTCTTTTTTCCTTATACAAATTAGCTTTATTTTTTCTCAGTTCAGTGCTATAAGGGATTATTCTACAGTTGATTTGTGTAATGACCCACCACACAGTGGCGGATCCATCCATTTACAAAAGGAGGAGGGTTCCAACAATACATGTCCCAATTAGAATGCATTGATCGACCAAATGAATGGGGTTCTAGCCCCCTGGATCCACAACTGCCACAGAGAATCTAACATGTCCAAAACGTATATACTCCGGAGTCAATGTCGGTAATTATGAAAATAGATTTTTGCTCGTTGTATATCTTTTTGATAATGATTCACATATGTAAAATAGTATTATTGTAAAATGTACTATAACCTATTTTTGTTACAATAACATGTACCAAACCAATGACTGTTTTCTGTTCTGTTATTGGGCTGTTGTGATAACTTTCACACATTACCCGTTTCCATTCTTTTTTCTTATGCAATATTCCATAAATGTTTTTATTTTATTTTTTATGCCCCACCTACGATAGTAGAGGGGCATTACGATTTCTGGTCTGCGCGTCCGTTATATCGTCCGTTCGTTCGTCCGTCTGTCCCGTTTAAGGTTAAAACTTTTGGTCGAGGTAGTTTTTGATGAAGTTGAATTCGAATCAACCTGAAACTTAGTATATATGTTCCTTATGATATGATCTTTCTTATTTCAATGCCAAATTAATCTTCTGACCCCAATTTCACGGTCCACTGAACATAGAAAATGATAGTGTGAGTAGGGCATCCGTGTACTGGGGACACATTCTTGTTTTAATATCTGTTGCTGATAAAATAAAGTATATTCGTGTCTTTATGTCTAAATGTTGCGTTTTATTCACAACCATAAAGTTAAATATTTTCTTTAATCTTATTTTTGATGTAAAGATGTTGACAAACATAAAATTTCTAATCTTTATTACATGTACATGTTTGGACAAGGATTAGATAATATAACAGAAATCTTAACAACTTGTCCCCAAATATTTCAACTTCATAGGAATATGACCTCTTTATTCAACAACTCTTGCATACCACTTTATACAATTTTTATGTCAGCTTGATCTGGAATAATCGTTTAATGTTTTCTATAAACCAATTTAGATAAATAATAAAATGATTTTATTAAATTATTGGTACTCGAAAATTTAATGTTTAAAAATTTTAGAGTAGTAAAGAGGTTTGTTTGGGTATTTATTACGAATTAGAGAGAACAAATTTTGAACTTTCAGAATTTGGCATATTAACGCGTTTAAGGTCACGTCAAAATAAACACGTGAAGTCTAATAAATTCACTGAAGATGTCTCAAAGAGTACTCTAGTAAGTGTTTTCTATTATGAATATTAAAGGGAGAGACACTGAAGATCTATTACTTATCATCATAACCATGCCTGCACACAAATATTTATAAAATAAAATTAAAAACAATGCAACAGTTCATGAGAACAGTAATTTGTTGTACGCGATTTGTGACTTTAATTCCTCTTGCACTCATCTCTTAGACAGATGTTGTTTTCTGTTATGTTAATTTTTTTTTCTAATTATTAAAAAAAGAGTACGAGAGACACAAACAATGTAGTTATCAAAAACATAGGTGCACTGCATGATGAGAGCTTTAAATTTTCATAGATATAAACGTACTATGTTTAAGTTTTGTCATTATAAAATATCAGTATTGAAACATTTTCAAATTATGATCTCTGTAATATTTTTTTAACTTTATTTCAGTTGTACATTTTGAAAATTGTTTAATTATCTGAAGTAAAAAATTTACAATTTAAATAGTTTAGTCTTCAGTGCACTTATATTCTCGGACTATTGGACCAAATGGTATATGTACCGAATGGTATATTTTGCGCCTGTCCCAAGTCAGGAGCCTCTGGCCTTTGTTAGTCTTGTATGATGTTAAATTTTAGTTTCTTGTGTATAATTCGGAGTTTAGTATGACGTCCATTATCACTGTACTATTATGCATATTTTAGGGGCCAGCTGAAGGAGACCTGTGGGTGCGGGAATTCTCGCTACATTGAAGACCCATTGGTTGCCTTCGGCTGTTGTTTGCTCTATGGTCGGGTGGTTGTCGCTTTGACATATTCACCATTTCCTTTCTCAATTTTATTCTTTCGATATACAACATTGGACTATATATGTATTAATTTTATCAATTCATAAATCCTTGAATTTAAATCTGATCTGTCTTTTCTAATACTAGTATCATTAATCTTAGTATGTGTTACATTTATCTTAATGACAGAACCAATAGATCTTGATAAAATATGGAACTCAATAAAATACCCGTTTTATGATGTTTAAAAGGTGAAAAGACCCATAATACCGAGGTTTCATTTGTCCATTCGGAAATGATAGATAACCGATCGAATTCGTTGTCTAATGGATTGTGGTATACATTGAAATGCTGTATACAATGTTGGTCAACTGATAATATTAAATATTTACTTTTATTGTTATAAAGCAATTCAGTTTTGGAAAAACAAATTCCAGATATATTCAACAAAGGTACGCGATTTGAGACGGAGTGTCAGTTTTTTCTCCTTTCTCAACCGACGCCTATGTTTCCTTTGCAACTGAAATTCACTCCACGTCTGCTTTGCCACAGACAATCACCGACTATACATATATATATACATACTGTATATTGATCACAAGCACAGATACATTTCATCCACGATATCCGTAACATGTTCCATCACTGACCTTTCATTATTAAACATCAACTAAACGACGTTTTTAGTCGATTTAAGGAGAAAAATTCTATTATTAGAATGAAAATACTAGGTGACTGCTAATGTACAAAATGATGCGAATTGAATGTGACAAAGCATTGTAATCAACACTAATGTACCTTTGTTTAAATTGATATTTTTCTGTTAAATAATTTACCCTTAATTATGGATTTTCCAATTAAATTATAATTTTACGTGGTTTTCACGGTACACGTCAAGTCGAGTTTCCGTAAAATTTGATTAAAACGGGCTTTTTATGTATTTACTTTAAGTGGCGCGAAAAGTCATATGCTGATTAATTAATCAGAAATAACATTTTCATATTTGCTAACAGTTTCTACAAATTTGTATAATCAATTCTAACTATGATATTTTAAATTAACACAATTGAGATTTACTTTATTGGTATTCCGGCGAATTTATTCCAAACTCTTGCAAACACATTTTCACATGTTACATATTATATAGAAAGTAGATACCCCAATACAAACCAATTTTGGTTGCATTTCATATATCATTTATGAACTCTCGTCACTTTTAAAAATTACAATATTTGAAACTAAATTCAAACCATTTGTTATGGTATGGTGATGCCCTGCACTATAGTTACACTGAAGAGGAAAATTGGTTGTCAAGTTGTATAATAAACATCTTGTAAATTGTCAAGATTCATGTTGAGATGTCAAGCAAAATTGATGACAGATTAAAAAGAATATTGATACATAAGCTTACGTTGCTAAAAAGATTTAAGATGAGACTTTTTCTCCTTTAAATTGAAGATCGTTGTTTAAGACACCCTGTTGCTATATAGACAACTAATACTTTCATCAAATTTTATTGTAAATTTTAGATATGTGGTTTTCATCTCGCTCATAAAAAGATCAGTATGTCAATCTGTATGTGAAATGTTATTTTGACCATTGTTCGTTTGAGTTAATTTAATACAGCCAGTGCAAACAGAAAACAACAACTACGTGAACTTTCCACCTTGCTTTACGGTTTATGCGTAGTAATTTCCACACCATGGAGTATGAAGTGTTTCGAGGACACAGTAGAATATAACATCACCACCTGCTTTGGAATGAACTTTTCATTTACAAAAAAATGTAACCTTGTAATTTAAACAACAACATATACTTTCGCCCCTATTTCATTCACTGACGGGTAGATCATAGAAAGCTTTTCACTACTTTAATATAAGCTTCCGTAAAACCTGACACAAATGGTTGCTGTTGTACTGTCTTTTGCAGTCCCGAAAAAATGAAGACCTTCATTGTTTTGCGTCCTTTTGTTTGTTTGTTTGCTTGCTCGTCGATCCGTCTGTTCGGCCGTCCATTTCTGTCCTGCTTCAGGTTCAAGCTTTTGGTCAAGGTAGTTTTTTATGAAGTATCAAAAACATGTATTTTTGAAGTACTTGATTCTCAATGGTGGTTTGGTTTGAAATTGCTTACGTCTAGTTGTAATGCATTTTTTTTTTCAAGACGAGGACTCTGTATGATTTATTACAAATCCAAAAGATACGATCGTAAACAATGCTTTAGATAAACTTGACATACAGAATGTCAGTGCAAGAAAAAACAACATTTTAATTCTGCGCCAAACTACACAATTTTCAAACTGATTTTCATCCGAAAAATACACAATGATTAAACAACAACAGTATAGTTATGACCTTTATTTGGGAAATACTGACCGGGGAATTCCACACCTTGTTAGCTTTCTAAATAATATTACCATAAAGAATGATTATGAAATACCACTTATTATAAATCGATTATTGAAAGTTGATTTCTATCATCTGTTTCATTATTTTCCCGCGGTTTTAAATTAAATAAATTTAGATATAAAATATTTATAACATAAGTTCTGGAAGAAATTTATTGATTTTGTGAGAAATAACATGAAATATTCAAATTATCAATATATACAATGTATATATATTGCGTTATTAATATAGAAAGGAAGGAAATTTATTCCTTTCCATAATTTCATGCATTTTCATTAACGGTAATGGTTTTGTATGTGGACGTAATTTATAGTACATCGGAACACGAATCTTAATAATCCATCAAATGTGTTCAATTGCATGTCAGAGAAAACTTTTTGTAAGGCACTTCCAACACCGAGGCACTTCCAACATCGGAACACGAGTTTTAATAAATACATCAAACTTCTCCAAATACATGCCAAAGAAAATACTTGTAAAATATTTCCATAATGCATATATTAAGATGTAGCATGATTTTCGATGAGATAAGTAAACTATCAATCAAAGACCAAAGGACATCAAACAAATCAACTACAGGTCACTGTACAAACTTCAACCACGTTCCTTCAATGTTGAGTATAAGCCATAATGTAAGTTATAGATATAGGCAGATGTATAAACATTTCAAAAAGAAAACTGATTGAGTAAAATCCATAATGTAAGCTATAAACATTTCAAAAAGAAAACTGATTCTCTTATTTAAGTAAAAATCAATGATTAAACGAGTAAAGATGAGTCAATTATGACAGAAGAAAACCAACTACAACTACTGACATATTACGTACATGTACAGCTTCTAGGTTTGGGACAGACACTAAGACAATGAGGCAGGATTAATATAAAAAAGAAGATGTTCTAGTAGTCAAATCGGTAATTGCCAATGAAACAACTCTTCACAAGAGACAAAAGAACACAGAAATTAACAAGTTTAGGTTATCGTACGGCCTCCAACAAGGAACAATGCCCATACCGCATAGACCATGGAAGCATTATATTGACATACTTCCATGCATAGACCATGGAAGCATTATATTGACATACTTCCATGCATAGACATACACATATTAGTTCAGCGCTCAATCCTTCCCAAACCTTTAGCAGTGATGTTACAGGATAACATTATAATCAACTGTGAAACCCAGTGGAACAGATGATCAGTTCTATACAAAAACTAAACCCTAATAGAGTAATAAAACTACAAAGACTAAAAGAACCGCTATAACAGTACTCGAAGTAAATTGAACTGCAGAAAACCAAGAACCCAATTGTAATTATAAATGAAGCTCCGTGTGTTCACATACTAAAATAAACCATAATATCTCAAGCAGTATAGGAACAGCAGAATTCTAAAAACAAAAAGGTGAAAAATTAGGATGTAAAATTATTCGCATTCAAGAAATAATTGTATTCTTGAAAATGTTTTCAATGGTGTTTTAACTAATTGTTCTTTCTATGTGATACATTCATAGATATCAGAAGAACTGGTATGAGTGCAAATGAGACAACTCTCCACCTAAGTCAAATTTTGTAAAAGATGTTCCATTATAGGTCTAAGTACGGTCTTCAACACGGAGCCTTGACTTACACCGAACAGCAAGCTATAAAAGGCACAAAAATGACTAAACCATTCAAACGGGATAACCAACGGTATAATCTATAATAAAATTAAAATTTACTAGATAATTTACTTCGCATGTACATGTATATCGTTATCGATGTTTAGCGAATAATTTCACTCAAAGCGTTGCTAACTTTTGTTCCATTTCAAAGGGATCGGTGTGGCCTTGAGATGAAGAACATATACAAAAGCATTGTTCCATTGCGTTAGGAGTTGTCATTTACATTTAGGGCTTTTTTGCTTTGAAGTTGTACAATATGTTTCTTTCCAATTTATTTTCTCTGTTAGAAAGAAAAAAATCCCTATGTCGCTTGAGTGCTAAAAGTTTGAAAAAAATAATTTATATGCAATCATTGAGTGCACTTCCGCATAATGGTAAAATCAAATTCCACTTCAAATGTAATAAAACTTCAGAAATCATTTCGCATTTGAAAAAGCAATAAAACGACCTGAAGTTTATAGCTGGGATTTACATGTTGTTCACATAGTAATTGTTTGAGTAAAAAAAAACTATTTAAAACTAAATATATGCAGAAATATATTGCTACATAACATTCTTATGCAAAAAAGTACATGTACATAGAATTCAATATAATAGGTAATGTAAATGTTTGTCAACGGTTTTATCATAAGCTTACTTATGTAGGTTTATTGTACTTTGAAAACTTTTATTTCCATTTTAACGACATATTACTTGTTTTAAAACGTTTATTGTTAAATTTTATAAGTTTTATTGAAATAGGCATCTTTTTTAACACAGCAACGATTAAATCTAAATCAAAGCCTCCAGGGTTTCCCCGGGAGCAATAACACGTTGGTCAAGTATCCACTCATCTAAAGCAAGTATGTTTCTTGAATATGTAAGACTGTTTAACCAATACACATATTTGACCCTTGACTTGAAATAAAAAATAATTAAGTAGACTTATTTGAACTAAGTTCACTTCAAATATTTGCCAAGTATTTCAGCTTAAAAACAACACCTTAACGCACCCTTACGCAATCCGTATCATGTTTGTGAACGTCTAGAATTACAGAAATAAAACAGTAAAAGGTAGTTCTAGTTACAACAGCGTTTAGACTGAATATGGCTAGATTATTGTACCTTGTTTTCTAACATGAGACGCTCTTACAACTCCTACATGTACTAAATGTAGCATATCTGTTTTCTTTTGTCACAATTCAGAAATTGTAATTTCAAACGCCGCAATATTTAACAGTCAAGACATCGTTTAAACTTCGTGATGTGAAAGAAGCTGCTGCGACTTGAACTTAAATTGGCAGTTAGGTTGTCATACTTTGACTTCTAGATGTGTGGTGTTTTATGATATTTGGTTGCTGCTATCTCATTTACTACCCCATCCAGTAACATATCATGTTTTTCTCATGTTGATTACACTCTTACCACTATTTATAGATTATCGTTGATTATCTCAACGAGATTGACTTCCTCGCTTGAGCTGGTACAGCTTGAGTTGAGAGTTGAGATGACCAATAATAATCTGTTTATCGCTATTTTACCTATGACGACGTTGTCAATTTCAATGTCAATTTCGTTAGCAACGCCATGGGCCTCCTTAGTTTCTAGCGATAATTTTTCCATCTCAAGCGAGAAACATATGAAAATTATCACAAAAAAAGATCAAAGGAAAAATGCACAAAATAGCGATAAATAGAAAATAATTAATTTGACCTTTAAGGATTATTGGTCAATTTTTAGAGAAAAATAATTCATATCATCATATTTCCACCTTTCCTTGAGTATTTTGATAGCTTCCAACATCAAATATTGAATATATTAACCAAAATCTGCTGCCAAAAAAAAAATCAATATCAAAGCACTGGTGAACTTTGACAGTATATTTTTATCAGTCAAATATGTTAAATTTTCAGTTCTGAATACCAGCGTGTATAGAAACTAAATGTTTTGTTTTGAATCGAAATCAATAAAGTCTTCAGTTCTTCAGATTACTGTAACCCTTTATAAGTTATTATTTCAGTTTTTCTTTATTTCCGGCTTGAAAATTTTGTTTGTGTATCGGAAATCTTTTCAATACAAATAAATGTATTAAATGCAAATCAAAGTGTGTGAATTTGTTTTATAACGTCAATTTTGAATTGTAACTTTTAAATCGCGTATTTGATATTCATGGTCATATTCTTTAATCATATCTATATTACTGATGAAGAGCATGCACTATTGAACTTTGGAAAACGGATTACATTTAAAATTTTACTATTTCCCACTGATCTAAATTAATAAATATCTACTTTGGGATGTAAGTATTTATCCGATTAGATAAAATAATAAATAAAAACAACCCATTATAGGTTCGTGCTTCTGAAGGGCTTTTCTGGATTTACCTTCATCTGGAACATACAAGGCCGAATATGTGAAAGCTACGGGTGTATAAGAAGAGTTGAAGAACTATATAATAAATAAAAATATCTGTTCTAATATAGAACTTTTCCGAATATTCTGACTTTTGTTCTATTTGTTTTTGCACAGAGAGTGCCAGTGAGATAATTCTCCATCCAAGTCGTAATTAATAAAAGTAAACCATTATAGGTAAAGTATGGTCTTCAACACAGAGCCATGGCTACATTAAGAATTAATTCTTGGAAGCCATAGATTTGTTTAAATTTTACACATGGCCTGGACCGTGATATTCGAATTTTATCCTGAGCGTTAGCGAGGAATAAAATTAACGAATATCACAGCCCAGGCCATGTTTAAATTTACAACAAATCTAGGGCTTCCATGAATTATTTCGATTCTAATAGGACAATAATTTCATTCAAATACTGAGGCGAGGGTGGGTATGCCGTGCGTGTAGCTGTTCTTTTTTTTACTCCTTGTTAAATAAAGCTCTAATATGACGTGTTCTTTCGCTTTGTAAACAACACTGTGTGAAAAATCTCGATATATCTATTATAGAATATCGGCGGAATAGGTAGTTGTAGCAAATGACAATATTCGGGTTACTTTTTACAATTGTTTGCAAGTTTTACTGTTGAATTTTTCTGTGTTCATTTTATAAGGAGTTCCAAAAATCCTCAAATTATCGAATAAACGGATTCTTTTGATATGATCAACTCAAGAATTGTTATGACGCAAATAACATGTACTCGAAAGAAGATAGTCAGAACGCTCAGCCTGGATTTTTGTTTTCTGATAATGTCCGTTGAATAAAGTTGATTAATTAACTTATAAACGATAAGCACTAATTTTTGTCTCGTTCAATGTTTATCTGAATAATCATAATTACAAAAATATAAACATGTTGGCCTTGTCCTGAATTCCTTTGCATCAATAAAGTTTGTATTTGTAAAGATAACCTCATTACAAGAACGCCACTGTAAAAGAATATCTGCGTTTACTGGAATCTTTTTTTAACCAATAGACCATAGAGGATGATTAAATACAAAATATGATAAACGAGCAGGTTTATGTTTCCTAATTGTATATTTTCCGTTTCTGAGAAGCAATGCATTTCTCACAATTACGAGTGTATAAAACAGTTGATAGAAGACACGTTTTCCGCAAGGTTGCAAGTTCTGTTAATGATTAAGACACCTTTTGAAATTGAATCGCGAAATATGATTTATTTCCAAATCTACATGTACTTTATATCATATCACTTCAGGTTCGAATTAAGATCAATGTTTATAAGTAATACAAATTTATTTATGTAAAAACACTATGTTCATTTCGCTTTAACTGAATTGGTTTCAAAAACAAATAAAGCTTATTTTCAAATTAAATACCTTTTGTGAAAATGTTGATTCACTATTAAGGTTAAAATCAATAAAAGATAGAGTAAATATTATTTAAAAACCCTTATAAATATTATAAGCAAACAATCATATATTTATGACACATAATGAACATGATCTGGTTATAAATATACGCTGAACTCTCTCTATTAATTTCCTCCATATCACGTAGAAGGAGATTTTGGGTATACGTAAATGAGACAGCGACCCAACAATATATATATATATTATATAAATATAATAAATCACAAGCACATGTAAACAAAAATCATTAGCAAAATTCTATGCCTTTCACATTTTAATTTAAATTTAAAAGTTGTATATTATACTGAGTGTACTATGTTGATAAATAATTTGATATGACCAACATGTAAATGTAAGTTGACTGGGTAATCCACTGTTTCAATAAAGTGCATTCTATTTCTATATAAAATGATATATACATGCTTATAGATTGTTTATATTGTCATTAATATTGGTACGTACATGTGCAGAAATTAATTTTCATCTTTTTTTTTTGGAAATACCGACACATATCTTTAGTTTTTACAGTATTTATAAATGAAACTTTTTGACATTTAAAACTATTATCATGCCTGTTTATTTTGTTCACACATCGTTGTCTATATAATGGAATTTTATACGACTATCATACAAGTGAGAGGTTAAGCTAGTTATAACACCAAGTTTGTTCCACTATTTTCTGCATAAGATAATGCCTGTACCAAGTCAGGAATATAACACTTGTTATTCATTCGTTTGATTTAGCCATTTGACTATGGACCTCCGTTTGATTTTTCCTCGGAGTTCAGTTTTTTTTGTGATTTTACTTTTTACAACAATAAGTATGAATTTACAATGTTAAATCAAATAGAAATATGGGATTCGGAAATACGTTGGGAAAGGTTATTGTTCTGGAAATGTTAAAACTGGATATGTAATGAAGATGTTTAAGATAAAAAGAAACTAAAGCTTTACTATTTTACAGGAAAAATTGGCAGTCAGAGGTCTTTTCCCCCGAATTTCGTTTCTGGAGCTAGCATGCTAATGTTTGAATAATGTATAGGAGACAATGCCTTTATTCCATGTTGATTGGTTGACAACAGTTACTGACTACAACAATGCCACATTCTTTGACCATCGGTTCTCATTGAGTTATGTGGAAATTATGTGTTCATCTTTGAAGCACCTTTGACAATTTAGGTACACAAACCGACAAACTGTTATGCATGGTTGTCTTATGTGAAAAGATTATTTCTTCCATAGCTGACACAAATATATTGTAAAATTATAGGTGATTGCAAAATGAGGATTCTTTAACAAGTATCTTCTAATTTCTGTTCATAATTATAGACATGTAGGAAGTATGGAAGTCCTTTATATAGAAGCAAGACCGCAGTTATCTACAGTAGAATATGATATGTCGATTGTAGAAATCATTCGCCTTTAAAATGAAAAAAATAAATCGTAATGTTTACGAGATGTATACTGGTTGTTAAATTTTCAAAAAAGATTCCCTGTTACACCCTTCTAAACGTTATAAGAAATTGAAATTCATAAAAAATTTTATTATCATCTTAACAAATATAAAATGATTCCTAATGAAATCTGAAGAGTTTCTTAACTATTTAAGGGCTTTATTGTTTTATGTCTTTGAAAGAATGATTTGTTTGCCCAAAGCTCGAAATATCTTTTTTTTTTTACTTTTGGACGCAATCTATCATTTTTTTCTTCAAAATTTATCTTTATAAGGTATGGAGGAAATATGGATTCAGAATAATTTTTTTTGTCATCTGCTTAACCGCAATATGTTTTTCATTATTATTTTCTGAAAACCCCTAAAACCGCCTTGATGTTACATGCAGGTCTTTCATTTACTAATTCTAAACCGCAACTTAGATGCGTGAAGATAAAATATTACCTTGTTGGAACCTAAATTCGTATTTCCACCTGGTACCGCTTTATATTGTACGCTTATTCTTAATTTCAATACAATGGAGGACAACAACAAAATAGTTGAATGCATACTAGGAAATTTGGATTACAAAAAAAAAAACACCATTAAGAATCCCTTCGAAATCAAATAAATGAGACAAGTGCGATGTCGCGGATTCTGTTTGCACTGTCCAGTGATATGATATGTAAATTTTGTTGCTTTGCTTTTTGCTGTGTTGCCTCGCTCGCCAACTGTATTTTTTTTAGACTGCACGAACTTTAACTGACAATAGCAAGTACGTGTGTCTCAAGTGAACGTGTGGGAAACTTAAGTATTATTCAAAAATTCAAGTGAAAATAACTTTCATTTAAAATCTGGATTTTCCAAGTGAAATATTTTATATCCCTTTAATTTGTCATGTCGGCATTAGATGTTATTAATTCGCCATTAAAACATCCACAAAGGGAACATCAAGTAATTTGGCTATTAAACGAAGCAAAGCTTAAACGACATGTTAAACAGTTCAACATATTTAATTGATGCTAAATATTTTGTGAATATACAGAACAAAATTTAATGTTTAACATTATAGCGTTTATAGATAGAAATATATTAGATGTACAGAATAAATAATAATTTATACGTCTACATTTATGTAATAAAAGGTTAAGATGACTCAATGCTATCTTTTATAGGCGATGGGAAATAGAAGTGGAACAATTGAGAGAGAAAAGACCACTCGTTTTGAACTTAGAACACTGGATTTCGGTCTTTAAAATCTACATTTTGGAAAGACTGTAAAATCCTCTATATTTATTTTTTCCTGCTCCAGCAAATGGAGGTTTGATTACTATGCAAAAATTAATTTCCAATTCTAACTGTAAAAATATAGAACAAAAGAGGGACGAAAGATACCAAAGGGACAGTCAAACTCATAAATCTAAAACAAACTGACAACGCCATGACTTAAAATAAAAAAGACAAACAGAAAAACAATAGTACACATGACACAACATAGAAAACAACATAGCCTCTGAAAAAAAAATTCCATTTGTTTTAACAGGCATCATTGTCAGAGTTCTCGAAATATTTTTTCACTTGGTGGTCCTTGAAAAAATCTGCTGGTTCTTGCTAATATTTCTATTGCAAAATGCACAATTCCAAAATTGTGAAGGCCCTACTGCATACGTTTGTTAGTCAGAACCTTCAGACCTTTCGAGAAACTGTTTTATTTTCGTTAGAACCAGTACTTAAATGTACTTTTATTTGTAATACAGAATGATACGCTACATTTGAAATAAAACCAATGACGATTTTTCTCCAAAAAACACTAAACTAGCACGTACCTGTTTTTAATCTTGAAAATAACTGAGACTTTTTCCGCAGCCATGGTAGCAGTGTCTGTATTTCAAAATCTTGCCTTAGTTTTGGTGGCTTGGAAATTACTTGTATGACTTTATCCAGTGAATTGGTCATTCTTCACTATTCCACAAGCAAAAGATGTGTATCACTGAATTAAAGATGAAAATACCTTTTCACATATAAATACCTTAATCCGAAGATATAAATTGCTATTTTATTAAAGGTCGTTATACGGTTGGAAACGCCTACTTCACTAGAGTTGTCAAAATGCAACTATTATTTGGTAGCCACTTTAATTATTGTATAAGTGTTTTCGCATACATGATAAGAATTATTGTCATTCGTTATTTACATCCAAATATCCCGTGGCGCATGACACCATAATGATTTTACGACAATTTCAATTTTTACGGCAATTACCATAAGCAGTTCGATGATGATATTTTAACGATACCTTTAGCTAGCTAATTGGAAAGAAATCTATGTTATAATACAAACAGTGGTTTAACAACGTATTATAAATGTTTGGGGAAAGTAAATATTTCATAAACCAATAAAACAACGTGTGGACAATATTCAATACAATCATAAAATCAAAATTACATACAGTAAACATACCCAAACACAAGGTTCAAAGCAAACGAAAGTTTTAAGTACAGAATTATATCTTTATTTCACCATCATCGAAACGTGTTATTTTACCCCATTAAGCGGGTGTCACCCATAATTGACTTGTATTTACGAATAATTTAAAATGTATGTTTACTAACCTCTTCATGTTGAATATAGGTTTATGTGGAGAAATGTTGACGAAATGGTTTACATCGCTATCAAGTTGTTATACTAAGTGTATGTAAATACAACATGGTTCATAGGTACTCTTAAAAACGGTAAAGTAAAAAAGATAGAATTCGTAAATATTTCTTTTCTATTTCAATAATTCAGACACATCGTTTTCGGTTAAATACTATAGAGGTCAATGATTCATTTGATTCTCTTTATAATTATTGCTAATTTAGGTGGCTGTTAGTAGATCTTAGTACATGGTCATAAACACTATTGTGTCTTGTATTTTCAGCTATTATTAACTAACACAGCACTTACCAAAGAAGAAATCATGAATAACCACACTCTGTTCTATGCTCTTTTAAAATGTCAACCAAAGATGAAGATCTTCCTTGTATACCTATAAATCACGCAAGTGTCCTTACAAAAAAAAACCCGTAATAATGCTGGGTCTGTTGTGGATAATTGTATCATTGGTAATCATACCACATCTTCTTTTTCATATCTATCAACTGCGCCATGAAACATTTGTCTACACTTAGTCTATAAATAACAATTTTATCAACAACCGATCTTCAGATGTGTTGTGACAGATCCTTCCTTGGAAGCGTAGTGAATCAGATGTTAATACTTAAAAGCTCCTTCTATTCTAACTGTTACATCCCCATTCTAATGTCAAAGATGAATTGAAAGAATTGAGTCTACTTTGTTTCATAAGTAAATGACACAACTAGATACACATAGATATAGGAAGATGTGGTGTGGGTACCAATGAGACAACTCTCCATCCAAATAACAATTTAAAAAGTAAACCATTATAGGTTAAAGTACGGCCTTCAACACGGAGCCTTGGCTCACACCGAACAACAAGCCCCAAAATTACTAGTGTAAAACCATTCAAACGGTAAAATATGAAGGATACAGCAAAGTTAATGTTGTTACAAAATAAAAAAACCCACTCGGGTTCAAACAAACAATTATCTAAAACTGATATCATCAAATTAAGACTTTTGATGTCATTTTTGACCACATAAATGTTAAGTTTGAAAGATTTATTATTTTAAAAAACAGTCAACATTCTCATGAAAACCAGGCAAGCTTCTCTTCTTTGCGAATTATTCTTTAATTATTGAGAAAGATTTTATACAACAGCGTCTTAGAAATAATAAAAAGAAGCTATAGAATTATCCCTTATACTTCACAGCCCACTATTTAGATGATGCCCTCTCAATAAATGATTCAAAGTTTGTTGCTTTGTTGAACACATCTATGCCATTGAATATTCTACTATTGTTGAAAGATATAAAGATACAGATAAGTTTGCCTAATATCATGAATAAAATATGGAAAATGACAATACGGGTTGGTTGGGAACAAGAACGAGAAAAAATATGTTTTCCTCCTCCCAATTTTGAGGAATTTTAAACATTGCCTGCGTAAGGAGTATACATCTCACGTGTGATACGTTATTCCAGAGCTAAAATAATTTCTTCGAATACTTTACGAACGCTATCACAAGCTGCATGTAGTCGACCCTTATTGAATATCTATTATGTCCACAATGCTGTAACCACAATTCCTTTTTTCTTTTTTTTGAAAATGACATCACAACAAAAAAACGACTATTACAAATGTGGAGTTGGATCAGCTTTCCCCTCCAGATCACCTGAGGTTACGTTCGGGTTTTGATTTGGTTCGTGTTGTGTTTATACAGGCTGATTGTCTTTGATTAATTTTCGTATTTGCCATGACATTGGCAATGGCTGTTTGTTTACGACTACAATGTTGAAATTCCGATTCTCTTTTGTCAATGTTATCTTACAACATGTGTTTCCAAATGTCCTTGGTATAACATCTGGGACAAGATCCCTAATGCGCCTTGAAATGAGGAACTTCAAAAGTCACGTGTAAACAAAAATTCTCTGTGTAGTGATATTTGACACTTTTCTATGATAAACAAGTGACTGAGCTTAACCATTTGAGTTAATTTAGAAAGTAGGGGAACACAGAATAAATGTGTAAAATCTATGGAGCTATTAAATGTGTTCAAAGTATTAAATTTTCAAAGAACTTATTGACATTGTGTTAAAAATAGGATTATTTACCATGAGGAGCCGCATCACAAAAGGATACTCGGGGTTTGCTAATTTACGGGAAAAGTAATCTCACTTCGTACCCTGAAAATTTAACCACATATGTCAAAATGTCTCAACTTCGAAACGAGCCATCACACATATCCAAGTTAACAATATGGACTGAGCAACAGAAGAAAACGTTACCATTACGGCCTATGGAAAAACTAATGCGCATCTGTACCCATCTATAGAAAAATATCTTTATCAGGAACGCTCAAACACAATATATATATTGAAAGCCTATAATGAATAAATACATGAAATACACGAACATCTATATAAATATATATAAACCTTTAAAAAGGTAGCTACGGATGTGACTTGTAGAGCAGAATTTGCTTACTTTTCCAAGTCACCAGATATCATCCCCTGTTTATAGTAAGGTTGGTGTTGATACGTTTTTATTTTTCTATTTTGTATTATGTGTACTTTTGGTGGTACTTTCGTTTTTTTTCGTTTTATTTTTTGTAATGTTAATGTCAGTTTGCTCCGATTGTACATTAATCGGAAGTAAATTTTATCTGATACAAATATTAGTCCAACTTTTGGATAAAATAGAAAATACTCTTACAAATGGATTTTGTTAATTTACTATAGATTCAATTCAAATGTTGATTTTTTTCTTATTATTTTTCGAAATGAAAAAAGTAGCTCATCACATTTTGCCTGCAGCGCCTTATATATACATCGAAATTGATCAAGCGTGAACCAATAATATAATCAATAAAAACTTAGCATTATAAAACATTGTCACATTATATAAAAGCAGTTTGATCCAATTCAAGCAAGTGATATCAATTGAAAAAGATGAAACTGGCATAATGTACAAAAATCGACGTCAATTTCAAAGCTCATAAAATATTTATTACCTTTACATAATTATGAAATATTATAGGATTATATTTTATTGTTTCCTAGTAGTATTTCTATTAATAATTCACCCAAACTTCAAATAAATGAAGTTCAACTAGATGTCAAGTACAAAAGTAAAAAAAAAAAAATACAATAGAAAAAAAATCGATTGCCACAAGTACGCGAATATTTGGGAAACAAAGTTTTAGTTAATTTGGGGACAGAGCTTTATATTCTTTTCTTATCCATGGATTTCTTTTACATATGATGATAAAAACATGTAAAAGAAGCAATTGATTCGTTTTGCAGCCAATATGAAATCAGCATCAGCATAACACTTGGTAACATTGAATAGAGTTGCTTCAGTGCGCACAGTATGTGTTTTGGATTTGTTAGCGAAACCAAAGAATACAAGAAAGCTGGAATTTTCAGTTAGTACAATGTATATACAGAACACCAAGTATCATGCATTTGATCGTGCAATGAGGATCCAATATAAAAAAGAAGATGTGGTATGATTGCCAATGAGACAACTATCCACAAAAGACCAAAATGACCAAAATAGTTACCGTACGGCCTTCAACAATCAGCAAAGCCCATACCGCATAGTCAGCTATAAAAGGCCCCGATAAGACAATGTAAAACAATTCAAACGAGAAAACTAACGGCCTTATTTATGTAAAAAAATGAACGAAAAACAAATATGTAACACATAAACAAACGACAACCACTGAATTACAGGCTCCTGACTTGGGACAGGCACATACATAAATAATGTGGCGGGGTTAAACATGTTAGCGGGATCCCAACCCTTCCCTTAACCTAGGACAGTGGTATAACAGTACAAAATAAGAACAAACTATAAAAATCAGTTGAAAAAGGCTTACTCATCGGATGGACAAAAATAAAAGTTGATGTGGCCGGGTACTTATACATTCCGACACAAAAAGACACAATGAACAGATCTGAGAGTACTCGCAGTTATCTGACAGCTAGTTCAAAGCCGCTAACAACTAATAAAAAAAATCATGCATCTAAGACTAAAATATCAATCCGTACACATCCAACACCCAATGGATTTAGTGTAAAGACGTCATAAACAGCCAGAGAAAAAACATGACAATGCCAAGTTACAGGTATCGACAGATTGTAGATCCATGAATATGTATATGTATATAACATAGTAATAATATCAAGATGACGGTAAGTGTTGTTGAATTTATCAATTAAATGCAATGTCGGAGGGTCTTTACTGGGTTTGTCATAAACTGTGATTCGTAACAGTACAAAAAACAAGTCTGATATTAAAGGGGCACAATTAGTGCCCATAGGGATGCCTACAACCTGTCGATAAACTTTGTTGCCGAAACGTACAAGTTCGTTTCGTTAGATTTATATAATGTAAATGAGTGGGATAAACAATACAGAATTAAAAACATAATACAATTTTTTTTAAAGTTTTTCATTAAACTCATATTATTAATATAGATATGATTGCAAAAAAAAAATCATAAAATATCGAAAGAAAAGATTGATAATTTTGAACCAGATTAAATGATATTAGTTTACATTCGTGCTTTTAAAGAGAATAAATATCATGGTTCATATGATCTGTACTAGGAATTATACCTTGATGTAATACAATATTTTAAATGTGAAATGTCAATAAAACCACAGCTAACATGAAAAGAGCAACTGGGTTCTGTTGACAAGTCAATAAAGTTTCATTCTTAATAAATGACAACCTAGAACTCGATATCTATTTTTAGAAAGATTCGTCATTGACTTTTATAAATTCAGCTTAATTAAGTAACCTTTAACATGCAAATTCCGAATTGACAGAACTTTTCTGTTTCTTTCCGGGAAATACGGAAATGAAAATTATTTATTTTGTAGAAATTTGATAGTGATTGAATATTATTTTTCATTCATAGCAAATCATAACAACCATTCAAAGGAATTTACAAGCATTGCCACTTGTCATTTATTGACATTAATTTGTACCTGTACTATCTTTTATCTGTTAATTATGCAAGAACAACAGCATTGTCTACATGACAGGTATGTTATGTAGACAATGCTTCACTTCAAATGCTAATAATTATAAGCGAAAATCAAAAAACGTTCAAAATGGTAAAAACTTAGAATAGACCAGGTAAGACCATGAAATACCAGCATTGCTTTCTGAAGGACGATCAAGTTAGTTAGTAATGTAAATGTTTCATTTAGTGAAGTGCCATATAATACGTCTTGATTAGTAAAAGAGGGACGAAAGATACAAAAAAAGACAGTCATACTTATAAATCGAAAATAAACTGACAACGCCATGTAACTAACGAATATGCGAATATACTTAAGTAACTTACTAACGAATATACTTAAAGCTCGGTAAATTTGATTATCTATCCCATCGAACTTGACATAAATAAACTCATCACAGATACCAGGAATAAAATGTTGTATTTGGATACTTCAGTTGTATAAGTGATGAATGCTTCGTATCTTAACTTACATTTAGAAACTGACATAGCATTTGAAAACTAAACTAAATCAGGACGTTTATGTTCATATTTTGGTGGAGGTAAAACATGTTTAGCTATGATATACATTTGTTAACTCCTTGATAATTTTTATATAATGGTTTTTGTGCCTAAGAAAAATCACTTGTAAGCACAGGGACTTGACAAGCTAACTGAATTACATTTGCCTACCACATACCCCCTTGTTGATATCTTGCAAAATCACCATTTCGAGGAGACAATTGTTGCTATACTTGATAACCATTTACAAACAAATTTACAAACAAACACGTTTCGTCCCCGAGGGTATCACCAGCCCAGTAGTCTGCACTAAGGTGTTGACATGAATATCAATTATGTGGTCATTTTTATAAATTTACTGTTTACAAAAATTTGAATTTTTAAAAAAACTACGGATTTTCTTATCTCAGGAATAGATTACCTTAGCTGTATTTGGCATAACGTTTTAGAATATGGATCCTCAATGCTCTTCAACTTCGTACTTGTTTTGGCTTTATACATATTTTGATATGAGCGTCACTGATGAGTCTTATGAAGACAAAACGCGCGTCTGGCGTACTAAATGGTAATCCTGGTACCTTTGATAATTATTTGCAGAGTCTTATTATTAACGACTTCAAGTATAAATCTCCGGACTACAATTACCAATGAGTTGAATATATTATCAAAAACCCATTCCTCTAGCATTAATATCAACATATTCGATTTTGCTACCTTTTAACCAAACATACCTCAGTTCAATGTTTACGATAAATTGAAAGAATTTGGCCTACTTTGTTTCACCAAAAATGTGGTTTACTTAGATGCAAACATCGTTTATTAGTGATTGATAAATCATACTTTATAAAAACTATGAAAAAAAACCAACACAAAAACAACCCCCAAAAAACCAAAAAAAAACTCAAACAAAAAGCAATCTTATTCAAACAATGCAAAAAGTTCTCTGAAAATCTAATTGTCATTAAGTATCACTTTTTACTTTCAATACTATTAAGCCAATGATGTAAAAATAACCGAATACACGAGGATCTATATGAACATTAAAAAAAAACTTCCAAAATCAACTACATCCATCTAAGTTCAACTTTGCTTGACACAGATATTACTAATTTATTACCATCAGTTTGAAATTATTTTAACATATTAAAATTTTTTGATTATGAAATTTAGAAACGAATGTTGTTTTAAAAAAATCGAAATAAAAGAAAGTAAATTTAATGAGTCTGTTATTATTAATATGAACCTGAAAGTCAGACATTCAACACAAAACATCAACAAACATTATAAAATTATTGTAGTATATGATATGAAATTGAAAAATGTGAAATTAGCATAATGTTAAAAAGTAAATGTCGATTTCAAATTCGATAGCTCATAACATATTTATCAAATTTCAATAATGATTATATATTTTATGATAACATTTTATTGTCTCTTATTTCTATAAATTATTCATTCAAACGAAATATAAATAAAGATGAACTAGATCTAAATTAAAAAACAGATGTGATTATTTTAAAAGCATTACACACTGTGTTGCAGAGACACCGGATTTAGGCATCACAAAAATGGTAGAATAAGCAAGTGTGAAGGTAAGGTCAAATTCGTTTTATTTTCTGTATATTTTACGTTCTGTCACACGTCAAGTTTTGTGAAATATATTCCTAATAATGTAGCTATTTATATGTAAGGCTGATAAAGATTCTAAATTTGCTTTCTCTTTCTGAAAATTGTCAGATTCGAACCAGCCTGGTGGTCATAAAACTGCACAGTACGATTATCGAACTGAGACTCCGAATATCAATTAAAGTGCTGAATTTGGTGTTTCGAGCAAGATATTTGTGGATCAGGTGATTCGTTTTGTAGCCAATACAGAATTTGAATCAGCATACAACCCAGTGGTAATATCAGATAAATTTCTGAGCGTACAGGATTTTTGTAATTTAAACTAAACTTAAATACAGTAAATCCTGTCAGAATAAGGACACCAAGTTTGTTGCGATAGCGCACTGATATATATATATATATATATCCCTATTCTAGATCATGTACTGTGTTGCAACGTTAGATAAAGCTAATATGGAAATTTTAATCTTTTAAAATTACAGGGCGGAATAAGCATTATCAAACCAATCAAATGTGTTCCTGAAAAATGGTCAAGCAACATGACGATTCGTGATGCAAATGTTTCATTCTAATGAATTACCATATTGTACGCCTGGTTAAAATATAATTAAAAATTTGGTGAATTAGCAATTGATAACTGCATCTATATTCCATCGATCTTGAGATAAAGGATACCTTAGATTCAGTTAATTCCTATCCGTATCTAGAAGAGAGGCGAAAATAAACCAAAGGCACATTCAAACTAAGAAGTCGTGGAAAAACCGAAAACGTCATGGCAAACAAAGGTAAAAAGACCACAAGATAAACGACAACAAACTTTACACAACATTGAAAACTAAAAAAAACCCAACGATTCCCACCAAATAACCGGAATGATATCAGATGCTCTGGTATAGTAGGCAGATCCTGCTTCACATTTAGCCCCCGTAGACTATCAATGTAGGTCGTCGAAAACTGAACCAAATCAAGTCGTTTTTTTCAGTTTTTTATGACAGTTCTTTTTATACTGTATGTGTTTTGTTCAATTTTAAGGACATTACGGCGACATTAAAGCTGTAAACATCTTCGTCATTTGTTCTATTGGGCAAATATGTCTTAAATTGAAACAAAATCACAATCTGTTCAAAATGTGTTAATATGCACCGATGTTTATGAACGACTCTTTATCAGAAGGGAAATTGAATTAAGAATTTTCAATAGCATTTATGATTAAATTGCGGAAAAGGCCCTCCTAAATTATTGAAAACTATCATTCTGCATTGTCAATAATATTTTGGTGTGAATTAGATATACCCATTCAGTCTGACGCCCCTAAGGAGTGTCTAATACATACTTGTTTCTGTTTGAACTTTGAAGACTCGTTATATTCAGATTAAATAAAACAACATATAAACATATTCAGCCTAGCTTATAAAAGGTTTCAAGGTATGTCTATGATGTAAGAAATTATATTGAATGGAACGTACTCTTAACAAGTGCATGTAACAACTATTATCTTTAAAATAAGATATTCGACATATAGAGATGGGAGAACACTTTTTTTTTATCATTTTAAAAATATACTAAATGTGACGTCATTTGTCTGACAATTATGAATTTATTTATATATATAAGTATATACTTTTGACATGTAATGGTATGTGGTGTATGTTCTCAGAGACAAGTGCCTGTGAAATTAAAATATATATGTTTAGAAAGTTATTGAAATCATATTAAACAGAAAAGTAAAACAAATTGAAAGAAAACCGTGTTACATCAAAGAAGACATGCCAATGGCAATACTAACAGGCATAAATGAAACAATTAGAAAGACAAACCTTATCGGTGAGTATACGGACGGACGCCGAATGAAAACTATAAATAGATAAATGCAACTATAGTATACTGCTGTTCAAAAGTCATAAATCGATTGAGAGAAAACAAATCCGGGTTACACGCTAAAACAAAGGGACACAAATCAACTATTAGAGGATCACAACGAAGAAAACCCAGAACACTGGTGTGCAACCAAACAAACAACAATAAAACATGCATAGAAAAGAACTACAAGTTAATAACTGCCATTTTCTTGACTTGGTACAGGATAATGTAAGGAAAATGGTAGGTTGAACCTGGTTTTGTGGCTAGACAAATCTCTGCGCTTTATGGCAATGTTAAATATACCTCTAATATTACATTACATTACGGGAATACAGTACAAATAAATTCAAGGACACCAAAGACAGAGGAATACATAAATAAATAATATAATAATTATTACATTTCAACTATAAACTGTGTGTCTGTCACACGAATGGATCAAAGCCACAAAAAAATAACGTTCTAGGTAAATTCTAAAAAAAAATGGTTTCGGTTTCTATCTATGTTGTTTGATGGATTTTATAACAAATATAAAAATAATTATATAGAACTTTGTCAGTTAAAGTGCATCTATGTCGGCCTTTCTTCAAAATGAAACTGTGAAAAACAAATAAATTATGTGGACAAAGCTGCTTTAAACTAAAATCATACATATGAACTGGGTGATTGCTAATCTCTACTTTTACAAATAACACATCTTACAACAGGTTATGCCAATTGCATTTTACTATATTATTAGACGGTATAAATAGGCACACATTATTGATTATCGTGATGACAGTGAACTAAAAACCTGCAAATTATTTCGCTTGAGTGATAACAATGTACCAACAAACCTGTTCTCGAACTTCGACAATGACATTTTCC
The DNA here is from genome assembly GCF_036588685.1 of Mytilus trossulus. Lineage (NCBI taxonomy): Eukaryota > Metazoa > Mollusca > Bivalvia > Mytilida > Mytilidae > Mytilus > Mytilus trossulus. The sequence goes on from NC_086374.1 coordinate 68,903,158, forward strand.
TCCTATCAAGGAACCAAATCAGAGACACAACACTCATTTTGTTACCATAGTTATTATTTATTATTACCTTATTATGGTCAAGGTAACTAAATCGAAACTCGGCTCGGGAATCATCCTGAGACTTAGTCGAGGTGCTCATATGGGTCGAGGGATGTACCCGGGCCGATATGAAAAAGGCCATGTATTAATCTCTTTATCATATACTTCCGACAATTGTGTTATGTATGAAATATTAACAAATAAAATAACTTAAACAGTCAAAAAATTTATAAAAAAATTAAATAATGGATCCAGCAAATACACTATAATTGCCCTACAATAACATCACTACCTCCATATTCGTTTATGTTACTATTTCCTATAGAGGCATTTTGAAACATTGAAAATTTGGAAGAGTTTTATGAATATTATTACTCCATGTTTGTTGTACTATAAAATGATTCATAATTGTCAATGGCATTTGTTAGCAAATGCAAGTACAAAACTATCCCCACAAAAGTTCCCGTAAATTTTGACGTCGTCATAAAAATATCTGACGTCACAATGAAAAGTAAAAAAATGACACCGGAAATACCGGAAGTAACTTGCATGAGAGGCACTATTGTGGGTTTTATGCACGAGATGCACCTGATATGGGTTATCAGCCAGGGTCGTAAATTATGGCTTGTGTACTTCCGCTCATTACACATATGCAAAAGCTATCATATCAATGCTAAGTATATGATAAAATCTGTTATCATAATCTGTAGAAACTGTAAATTGTTTAAGGCAAAGGTGCAATACAATAGATTAATTTGTGTTCAAAACTTAGCATAATCAACTTAACACCTTTTCCTTTACGCAAAGGAATCATGAAATTATATCATATGCAAATAATCAAAATTCTCTCAGAAAATAAATAATTCTACAGTTAATCAGAGGAAAACGTGTCTCAAATGTTTTATTTTAATTATTTTGACTAGATAATATCGGAAGTACATATTTTTTACATTTTAAATGCTGCAATTTAGATGAAAATGATTGGTGCACATGATAGTTCTCTATGAAGTTATGTGTCCTTTTTATAGGTCAGTTGATTCTGCTTTACTAGAGTTGACAATAAATGATCTGAAAAGATAAAAAAAAAATGCCTTTAGTAGTAGGATATAACAGTGTCAGCCATTTATTTTTATCTCTTTCAATTTGTCACTGAAATTTCATAGCATTTGAAAACATCGCACTGTAACATCGAGTTCATTCATTCCTGTTTTTTTTAATTTATAGTCAATGTGTTTTCCTCGGTTTTAGTTTGTAACCTGGATTTGAATTCTCTGAATTGATTTATGAATTTATTTATCGCAAAGATGCAAGAAAATAAATGAGTAGTCTCATTCGCAATCATAAGACAGCTTCTTTTTTGTTTAAACGACCGGTATTAAAACAAGAAAACATGTATGATTGCCAAAGGCTATGTGTCCATATTAACCAGCTAATTTAAGTTCTATGTTCTATTAGCTGTGACACTTTAACCATTTATTCGCATTTATCTAAAAGAAAAGCATCATTTAATTTCAAATCTTAGCTCCTGTTCTTTCTTAAAAACATTAACAGCTTTAAATGAAATACATAGAAAGAAGCATACTTGGAACATCCACAGAGATAAAAAATAAACAAATCTTGTTATCAAAACTTTAATTTGCAACAAAGTTCCAATTGCTCTTGAAGTGCAAGTATTGTACTATGCTTAACATGCGACAACCGTTCGTTTACACTGGTTTTCTGTCCTTTATCTGTTTGGCTCTGACAACAAGAGTACCCGTATGTTGAAAAAGAGAGAAGTAGCCTGTCTTCGTTAAGATTATTAGACTTGTTTGTTTACCTGCAACATATTTGCATCCTATTCTTCGTACACATCTTGCCAGCATTCTTAACCAGCTCTGTTTTCCTGTATCAATCCATCGACTTAACATATTCAAACACCTTTCTCCTTCAGTTTTACCAGAATTATGAAAGTCGTTGATATCTTCTAAGGAAAATCCTAACTCAGTAGCAAGTTCCTTCCATTTAGTTATTATATGAGGACTTTTGATGACAGTACTCAATGTTTTCCCTACGCTATGTACTAATTGTAAAAATATATTATAAACTCATTTATTAAAACATGACATAACAAATAAATAAATCTTGTTATAAAAACTTTAATTTGCAACAAAGTTCCAATTGCTCTTGAAGTGCAAGTATTGTACTATGTCTGTATGTTTTGTAGTAACGAAGATATACAAAATAAATGAAGATACACATTCTGCAGACGGTCTGTCAAAAATTAAATGTCCTAACTTGGTACGTATACAGCTAAAAGTAAGGAACATATAACGTAAAGATACAAACATATGTTTTGGGAAATTTGAATTTATTCCATATACATGTATTTTAGATAACTCGACCAGCATTTGTTTCCTGTGGATCAGCTTCCCGTCATTTATATCCAAACATGTAATGTACGATCTGTGAGTTTTCAATATGCAATATATAAGTATTAAAATCACTTACTGGATTTTGTATTTTGATTTCGGACTTTCCGTTTTTTTGTTTTTTTTTTCATTTACTTTTTTCACGAAAGGTTTGCCATTCACACGATGAATTCTATAAATGCATGGTAAGAGTTAAAACGACATCATGAGGAATAATTAACAAAATGTATATGCAAAGCATTTCTTAAAGGTGCAAACCGTTAAGCTGAGAAAATGAAATATCATTATGAATGATAAGTACACGCCGTTTGATTAGACAAGATTTTTCTTCATTTTCTCTGTTGATAAACTATCAAAGCGCGACAACTGTATGAGGGAAATCCGTGTATTTCATATGAATTTAAAATGTTGTATATACGGCGACAAAGTTAAGTTCGTATACATAATTTTAGAAATTCTTACTCCTGTCACGTTTGTTTAGGCGCATTGGGTGTTTGTGATGTTAATATTACTTTCAAAAAAATTTGGGTTGTTTCAAACGAACAACTGTAGAAGAAAAGTCATACATAGATAGTGTCAACAGTTTAGTTAATTTTTATTTGAAGTTATACTCAAATTTAGGTTTCTACAAAGTGTTATCAACTTTAAAGACTTAAAAAGTAGATTAGGATTTTCATGCAACTATTTTTTTTGTGAGGGGATTAACATTTATAGATAATATTGATGCATGTTATTTAACGAATTGTCTATTTAGTTTCTTGAAGCACGACCATGTGGTCGGTTTCACAAAAAAATGAAACAATTACGAATCAGATTGATCGTAAGTTATGCACTTACTATTTGGTATTCTTACGATCAATCGTAGTCGTAAGTTGTTTTGTGAAACAAACTTCTGGTCTGTTTAAATGTACTACTGCAATGTATATTACCTGTGGCTATCTTTGTTTTTTCTGTATTGAATTTTTCGTTTTCTTGTCGTAACGTTTCTGCTATATCATGCTTTCCACAATTTTGCAAAACATTGATCAACATTGAAGCCTGAAAGTCATATTACAAAATGAATTTTTATTTCAGTGGAAGAATTTAAAAAAAATACATTATAACAAGGTTTGACTTTACAAATATTTTGATATGAGCGTCACTGACGAGTTGTATGTAGACGAAAAGCGCGTCTAGCGTACTAAATTATAGTCCTGATACCTTTGATAGCTATTTACACCACTGGGTCGATGCCACTGCTGGGTATCACCAGCCCAGTAGTCCACACTTGAAGTGTTGACATGAATATTAATAACGTGGTCATTTCATAAATTTCCTGTTTACAAAGTTTTAAATTTTTCCAAAAAATAAGGATTTTCTTATCCCAGGCAAAGATTACTTTAGCCGTATTTGGCAGAACTGCTCTTCAACTTTGTACTTGTTTGGACTTAATAAATACTTTGATATGAGTTTCACTGATGAGTCTTATGTAGACTAAACGCGCGTCTGGCGTATAAAATAAGAATCCTGGTACCTTTGAAAACTATTGACTGTTATACCCCTATTTTTGACAAATCTGTTTTGTCTGTTTGCTTTGTTAACACATCGTTGTCGATATAATGAAATTTTGTGCGACTGTCATAAAAGTGAGAGCTTGAACTAATTATAATATATTCCAGGTTTAATTGTACAGAAGACAATGCCTGTATCAAGTCAGGAATATGACAGTTGTTATATCCATTCGATTGATGTCTTTGAGCTTATTATTTTGCAATTAAATTAGGACCTTTCCTTATTGAATTTTTCTTGTGGTATTTTTGTGATTTTACTTTTTAAAACATAAACATTGTATAACACATACTGTTCTATACAAAATCAATGTAAGAAATATTCTAAAAGGTAAAACTTATTTTAAATACGGCAGCAAACTGACATAAGTTAATCCCACCTCTAAACCAACAGAAGCTTACTTATGATGGACGTCTCCTGTTTGGAATGAGGATGTGAAATATGATGCCTCTTGTAGAAAAAGTTCCACCCTCTCTCATTTTTTAAATAGCCTTTGCTACACACATCTGAAGTGGAAGTCTTTTTCTCGGCAAATATTCTATAATCCTTATTAAATCTACCCTAACTTTTCAGTGAGAATTCAAATTTTTTCGCCCATCTTTCGACGAACCATCACTTACTCTATAAAACTACTTATCTAATTCAATTCGTAGTTTATTCTGTCCCTTAACATGCATGCAACATTATTAATTAGGCGTTACGCAGAAATAAACAATCAAAGATATCGGCACATTGATATTCAAAAGTGATATACATGTATTAGGTTTCAGCCGTCATATATTGGTTATAGCTATCTTTAGTGTGCCAGATATATATTATAACAAGGTATATAAAAATCCTCTCACATACGCTTCCATTATTTCATTATCTCCAGGTAGACTTAAGAACAAATTAGAAAATTTCAACTTTTCCCGTTCAAACATTCGTATTTTATCCGAACAATATTCTTCACCAAAACATATATATTGCTGCAAAATTTCATGGGTAAACACTTGACTAATATATAAGTCTCTAATTCTTTTTTATATTTTAGCACTACATTATTTCTTTTTTCTGTTTTTTCGCTGTTATTTATTTTGCTGTCTGTACGTTTTACCAATTATATGCTATATTGAGAAAACCACGACGAGGCCCATTTTATATAGGAACTTGCATACGTCTTAATTCTTACCTTTTCTTTGGCATGAGGCATGTTTTTAAACCATGTAAACAATAAATCCTTCACTAGCTGTTTATCGCTGTTTCTGTTTTGTCTTCGTAATGATTGCAGCCTGGCATTTGATATTTGCAAAGAAGAAGCAACTTTCATCCAATGTCCTGCTAAACCATCGGCAATGGACGATAAAAACTGAAGTGTAACTGGACCTGTTGATACCAACAATAATATCATTATTGTTTTATTTTTGAATGCCTCATTTTTTGTACTTGTACCAATACTTTCATTAAATTTTGAACATATTCATAAACATAATAAATTTAAGTTAACTAGCATATAATCAATAATACTTTGTCAATTATCAATTTATTCAACAGTTTGTTTTGGACTCGTAACATTTACTTACAATTTAAAAGTTTTTAAGCTTTTGCTGATTTTAATGATGTCAGTTTAAGGGACATAATGCTGTAAATAATTGTGTTTATACAAAAATGAAATATTTTTTCAGCACGGTTTTGTCATCCGAAGTAAATAGGTCTAAATAGCAAGATTTCAAATGACATAAATCTAAATAGCTGCCCTCAATACTTGACATTTGGCGTATTCGTGCATACTTTTTACATTGGCATTGTTCATGCATGGTACGTTATTAATGATGTTATTGGAATATTATGTATAAATACAACCCATAAAAGAATATAGATCTGACACCGAAATTGCATTTTTTTTTTATAAAATCTAGTCACAACAAATGTACAACATTCTTTTCTTTCGGTAACACACAACCCAGCTGACTAACACTTTTTTTATTTTGAATTTTGCATGGGGTCGATGGACGCGATCTTCATCTTAATTGACCATGATTATCAGTTTTCCTTCCGACTGACGGTGATTCCCTCTGACTACTATGGTTTCATTCACTGTTAAACACAGAACTGCCACAACAAAGATTTAAAGAGATGTTAAACACCAATCAACCAATATTTCGATAGGTCGATCAGTCGTTCCGTTCCATCTGTCTCTCTCGCTATTTCCAAGCAACAAACTAGACATTAAACATTTGTGCCTGTGTTTGTTTAGTAACGGTACTTGCCGCATCATATGCGACTTAACGTTTGATTTTTTTTCTATTGATTATCAATTATCATAACGTTTATGTTTTCGACTAACAGAAACCCCAAACTAAGTGCATTGTTATATTCTGACTAATAATTATAAATGTACTTACCTTCTTCAATAACATTTAAGTTCGTTCTAACTGGAAGAGGAATTGAACCAATTTGGTGCTTTGGTAATCGTACAGGAATTTCTAGAACAACATTCCAATCGTGTCCGTCAATGGTTGTTACTTCTTCAAAACTTGAAGGAACAGTCTTTAAACTGAGCAATTGAACAAACCCGTAATAAAAATCTAAACTCCTTTGAGAATAACTATCAACAACTTGCAAATTCCAGTTTACTCGGGTACCTTGTGCACCATGAAATCTAAATATATGAAAACGTTTCCCTATTGATGTTAAATTCCCTCTCAAATTAAGTGAAATTATATCACCTTCTTTCAAACTAGCATTTTTTGAAGAAATATCGTAATCTTGTTCTTGTCGCCGACGCCATCTTGTAGCGTATCTTGACCTCAAGTCGCATGTTATGGTTAAATCCTGTATCAGATTCTTGTTCTGTATCACTGAAATAACAACTCGTTGGTATTTGATTATTTTTAAAATGTTTAATGCTATTGATTTGATATTTGGTCTAGTAGCTTCCTTCTTTGTTTCTACTATGAGGCATCTGTAACAAAAGGAGATTCTAATAACTACGTTTAGTTAAATAATACATTGCAATATGGCATTCGAAATGTTTCAACTATTTTGCATCTGACATGTTTGTTCATGATCCCGTTTGGTACTTTTAATTTGTTTAGTTCATGATTTGTTGTTTGGTTTGGAATGTCTTACTTAACCATGTGTAAAAATGGAAACAACTTAAAGTTCATAAATTTTTATGCGTTTGGAGTGTTTTTTCGGATTTTTGAGAGTATTGATTGTTAATTTATTTAGGTTTATATCACATATTTGGGTTTTCTTTGGCTTATATTACTCTATATGCCCGATATACATATATATATATATATCTGGATCAGGTGTACTAAAAAATAATGACACCTTGTGTTTTTTGGTTAATGTTTAGTATTAAATTTGGATTAAGATCTATTTTGTTACATCTTGTGATCAATTTTGTTTGGCTATCGCCAATGACAGTCAGCAGGGTAAAAGAACATCAGTTGATCGACCTGTTAGTCAAATGCGTTTTGTTTAAATATACGTCTTCACTTTTTTGGCCTTTTGGAAAATGTTGTTTGTGCTGTTTTTAGACCCTTCTACAACGAACTTTGTTTTACATGAACAAGTATAAAAATTTCGGTTTTTATCCACCGCAATCATAGTTTGAACGTAGTTTTTAATTTAGACTCGTTTATATCTTTTAATGTACAGCTTTGTCAATGTTGTTGCTTAAATGACTTAAAACATAGAGTTATTATGGTAACAATGCAGCAATCCCGAAATATATTACATTTGATATATATAGAAAAACCTTTCGATTTTGGGCTCGCAATGCTCTTCAACTTAGTACTTTATTTAACCTATTTTACTTTTTTTTATTCTAGTGTCACTGAACAATCTTTTGTAGACAAAACGCGCGTCTTGCATACACAATTTTAATCGTAATAATGAGTAGTTTATCATGAACATTTGATGCAACATGACGGGTGCCACATATTGATCTGTATACACTTCCAGAGAACATGAGATTACCACAGTTTTTTTATTGGGTTCGTGTGATTCAGTCTTTAGTTTTCTATGTTGTGTTTAAATTACTGCCATTTGTCTTCTGGTGTTTTCATTTTCGGTAATTGCATTGTTAGTTTGTCTTTTTAACTTATGGACTTCTTGTGAAAGCCAGAAGTGTAAGATAAGTATAAACGTTATGAGCTCTATGACTAAAAGGGGCTGGCTGAAGAAAAAAAAAGACGAATAACCTAATTATAATTTGGACTTACGTTGTTTTTTGTTCATGTATACAAAAAGATACTTTATTGTCCTCTGTAACATCATTGTAGGTCATGAGTTCACACTTTATTCGTTCACATCCACCAATTCGTATTAGGTGACTCTCTGTTTCAGACCATGTTTCTGCCAGAAGAAAATATTTTTAGATGGTAAAGTGTAATGTCTGACGTTAACATTTACGGTATCCGACCCATAATAAAGATTTCCGTAAATTTTCCGGGGTTTACCGATGTCACAATTTTTTCAACAACTTGGTATTTTACGCCTAGTAAACGAAAGTATACCTGTTATTTTTAAAATGATTCTTAAAATATCAGAAAGGCTAACTTGAAGTATATTTTCAGAAACTACTGAGTAAACGCTCATTATTTCTAAAAATTGTCATAACTGTGTCAATCCGGGAAGTTATGGTAAACAAACATGGACGAATATATTTTGAAATTGTTCGTTCACGTACTTTCCATGATGTACAATAATATGTATTATAATTATTAATGTTGACTGGTGGATTTAAAAACAGTAAATGAGCTATGAACCATTTGACCTTTCGTTTTTTTTTACAAAGTGTATGTACTTTAGAATATAAATAACATAAAACAATAGAAGAAAATCATCAGCCATGGGAAAGAAACAAGAATCCACTATCTTCTCGAAACGAAAAATATGGGGTTTTTTTTCCAGCAAATTTGATAAACTTAGGGACTAAAAACCATTAAGTAGTTAAAATTGTTTTTCTATAAAAGGATTCATTTCATTTCAGTTTGATTATGTATTCATTTTGTTGAATAAAACATGTTTTTTTTTTACAAAAAATGTTACTGACAGACAATATCTTAGTTAAAGGTTTCATATAATGCAAGTTTCAGGAACTTTGAAATAATAAAATATCTACTATATAAATCTTTAAAAACAATTTATAAAGAAAAATTTCTTTGATTGTTATTTTTCTCGTGTTTTTAAATAGGATACATTTTTTAGGTCAGGCATTCATTTATATATTAAAATAATTCCATACCTACAAAATCATGCATTGCACATTTTGAAAGTCTTGACATAGTCACTATTCCAGAGTCTTGAGGACAAGGAGCACCTGATAACCTGTTTTTCACAGCATTGAGACTTGGTCGTTCACATGGAAGACAAATGAAAAGTGGCTGCGGATTCCGATAACTTTGTTCTATGATAACAACCGGACTTGCTCCAACCAATGCCTGACAATCATTTTCAGGAGAGTCCCGAGTCTCTGCTATGATGTCAACGCTTATTGGCAAAACCTGGTGATAAAATCTATGATAATAGTATGTGTTTGAACATTCTGTTAAAATCAAATCAATAACAATTTATAAAAAAGAAGATGTGGTATAATTGCCAATGAGACAACTATCCACAAAAGACCAAAATGACACAAATTGTTTGTCTTAATTTTAAAATAAAACGTAAAAAGTCTTTCCCATTCTAATGGTGCCACACGTTTCATTTGAAACTTGAAAGATGTGGAAATTAAAACACAGCTTCACTCGTATCCGTCAATGTTAGTAGACCTTTCCCCTAGTGATTAGTAACAGGGGGACGAAAGATACCAGTGGACAGTTGGTATAAAAGCTTCTGTGCTCACATTATCAATTTTATCATACTGCTGTTGTGTTTCAATGTTGTCTAGTTTGTGGTCTGGAGTATTTCGTTTTTTTTGCTTATTGAATTATGTGTTTTTCATCAATGGATACACTTTTCTTTTTTGTAATATTGCAAATATCATGGAAGAGGAGAAACTGTTTAGGAATTTGAAAATGTTTTGGAGTCTTTAGTTGTCTCTTTGATAACTAATATCAATGCAAGAATCTATATATGTTAAAAATGGAAACATAATAAAAGATTAAATATTTTTGTAAAACAATGTAATAAAAACCAAATAATTTGGATATTAATAATGCCGTTATTTATACCATATGCTACATAATTGTCCATTTAATGGAACTATAAACATCGGTCATACAAATGGGTGGTATTCTGTTGTAAATATCCGCACTACGTGAGAAAATGGCAGTTGTTTTACATTCATTCCATTGTTTGATCCAGTCTAAGGTTTGATTTTATCATTTTTATGAACGTCCTCTTTTCTGAATTTACATGGGAGATAAACTCATCATAAATACCAGGATTAAAGGGATTTTCTTATCCCAGGCATAGATTACCTTAGCCGTATTTGGCACAAGTTTTGGAATTTTGGATGCTCTTCAATTTTGTACTTGTTTGGCTTTCTAAATATTTTGATATGAGCGTCACTGATGAGTCTTGTGTAGACGAAACGCGCGTCTGGCGTACTTAATTATAATCCTGGTACCTTTGATAATTATTGATATAAAAGAACAACTGAAATACCGTAAATTTGATGGAAACTGTGTCAGTTTTGATTCGTGATCCAAAAGGACTTGATACCGTGACATCACTATCTATCCTAGAATCGTAGTCTTGAAAGTTTTTATTAAATGTGATATACTCAGCTGCAGGTCTGGCAACAACTACATAAACACTTTCCTCTTCATGACTAAGGTTAGCCTCCAGGACAGACAAATCCTAAAAGTTAAATTACTGCTGATTTTTTATATCGTGTAAGTAATAATATTTAGATATCTAGATCATGAATAAATAACTGTTTTGATAATATTACTGAACAGAGTTTTGAAAAAAGAGTTTCATTTCATACCCCTTAGTTATTGGAAAATACACAGACAAGGGGGTTTAAAAGAAAATCATGTAATTTTGTTTCAAATGTGATGATACATATATGATAGTCATAGTAAAGGAAAATAAAGAAGAAGAAATTTCCGACGTGAATTTGAGCATAAATTTCGCAAATTGTTTAGATCAATTCAGCGATGGCAAAGATTTTAATTGACGAAGATGTTTCGATAAACATGTTTCAATAAAATATCCTAATATGCTTATCAATCCTTTTCCAAGCAATTTAAATCTTATAATTGCTATATTAATAACGATAGTTACAAAAAACTAACCAAATCATTCTCATCAAAATATATATTCTCATAAGAATCAATGCTTATCCATGAGTTGCTTTTTGAATTGAAAATCCTAAGAACTGGCTCATGGAAAAATCTCATGTTTGATTTATTGAACGGGACTGCTACTTTTAAGTATCCCTGTAATATAAATCGATATTTACATGCATGATTATACATATATTGAAAAAAGTAAATAAAAGAAAATGGCAATGATGGTATATCAAATAAACATGCATGTCATGAAATGTTGCTTTATTCCGTTCGCTATGGAATGATATGCCTGATAATTTAATTAAGAATTGAATGCTTCTTTTTGTAAATTTATTGGGTGGTAAAAGCGTTGACCGAAGTACATTTCATTCCGCGCTTCATCCTAAAAATGTACGCACGGTCAACGCTTTTACAACCCTATAAAGTTTCAAAAAGAAGTATTCAATACTTATAATTACATTTTTTTTGCTAAAATTATGAAAACACGATTTTTATCCAGTTTAATTTAATTCACCTGTGCACTTTTTTGTGGGACCTCGTGTCATCATGCATGATAAATGTTATTGTCTGATGCAATTGTTTACGGAATAACATGTTAGCCAATCAGAATAACGTATTATAATGAAACTTACATCTAATGTAATTATTACATTGTATTCCCTGTAAATCACATCGTTGTGGGCTAAATTGTTGTTGATGTTTTAAGTCATATGTTTTTTGACACAATGGTTTTGAAATAATTGACATGAAATTGATGAATACATGTACCAATCGGATGACCGGACGGAATAATTTTGTATATGTATATATAAGAATTCTCCGGATAATGTAAAGTAAAATATTAAAATCTACACCAGTTTATACTGATATAAAAGTCGGTAAATATTATATCATACGACATTAAATCTTTTCCTCATACATACAAAAACTAGTTTTGAATGTAAACATATATCTCGTTCATGAAATGAATCAAAAATCATTCAAAATCACATCGAACACATGAATAATACTTAACCCTTACACAATTCTATGTGAAAAACTATCAATAAAATACAAAATATTTCATTAAGAAGTTCACATTTTATGCTTTCAGATCGCTGGTAAACATGACAATCGGTGATTATACATTGTAAGCTTTCAAAGTTTTAAGCTTTGAATGTTTCTGATGAAGTTGAACCCAAAAGTTCCCTTGAGACGCATGCAATTATTTAAGTGTTTGTTAAAGAAATGAAATGGACGTTTACTAACAGTAAACATGACTTACCTCCCTTACTGCCTGATCACCCTGGATTTGAATTTTTACAATATTTCCAATCAATATCTCATAAGTTTCGACTGTGTTTGGAAAAGAAGATGGTTTTTGAATTTCGCAATCAAATGAAATAGGCGGCTGCTTCTCTTCGTCGACTAAAACAATACACCCTACTGTCTCATCACCGAATATGTCATTTGCTTTACATCTAAAATTAAATACACATTTTAGTTAGATATAACTTTTCATCTACGATGTATAGCAAATCAGGATATAAGAAACTACATATCTTACTAGACTATCAAAATCTATACAAGTACTGCGTTCAAGTTAAACTCCGAAGAAAATTCAAAATGGATAGTCCCTAATCGAATTGCTAAATCAAAAGCTTAAAAACATCAAATGAATGTAGAAAAACTAGTTCAGGTTTTTTTTTTGTATGTCGAATTTGGAAAAAATGTTTCTCCATTAACTGATTTCCAGTTATAATTTTTTAAATTGTGTTATTTTCACACAAAAGTATTGACAACGCAATCAAATAACTGAGACCTTGCACCCTATTGGTGCGTTTATTTTGTTGATTAGTACATGTTAAAGGTCGATCGCTAAAACATGACTTGTGTGTGTCAAAACAAATCAGGGGGATATCTGCAGTTTAAATCCCGTTTTCTTCATATGTTCTGTTCAAGGGCAATAGTTATATGAAATGTTAAATAAAAAAAACAAACTCCGAGGAAAACTCAAAACAGAAAGTCCGAAACCAAATGGTAAAATAAAACGCTCGAACTCATTTAGTTTTCTATGTTGTGGCATGTGTACTATTGTTTGTCTGTTTGTCTTTTTCATTTTAAGCCATAGCGTTGTGAGTTTATTTGAGATTTATGAGTTTGACTGTCCCTTTGGTATCTTTCGTCCCTTTTTTAAACGAATTGATTACAACTATCATATTCCTGACTTTGTATAGGCATTTTGCTATGTAAAAAATGGTGGATTTATAGTTAACTTAACCTCTCACTGGTATGACAGTCCATTGTTTTGACAACGACGTGTGAACAAAACAGAACAGACATAAAAGGTAAAAATGTCAAAAAAAGGGAAAAGCCATGCACAATCTCGATTTAAAATATAACGCTGATAATATAACTTTTCATCAACTTCATTTTTTTTAAAGGACTTTCCTTCACATGTATAGTGTAACGACAATCCACGTATGCATCATCTATGAAAAATGATGAATGGGAATAAATGAAGATAAACGTCAATGGTACCGGCATATTTCTATAACAAAAAAATATTTATAACTATATAACGAAAACAAAACAACTTACACGTGATTTTTAAATCTGGATACATTTGCCTGCCATACGAGATCTATGACGTCATCGAGAATGGTAGAAATAACATCATTTGCAATTTCTGTAAAGATATTTGAAGAAGTCAATGATTTGATATTGGTATATAGATAATGAATTTTTGAGCAATTGGTTTGATAATATGCAAACTGCAATTGTTTCCCTTAACGATTTTAAATTTCAATATCTTTGATATGTATTGTCTTATTAATGAGTTTTGTCATCGCGCTGCTATTCAAAAACACACGATTGAAATGTCATCAGTCTCATTATTAAAAAGATTTATAAAAATTATGAAAAACTAAACTAACAAATGTGTCACTATCGTGCATTTAATGATGATTAAACTTTAGCAATATTTTTGATATCTAAATTAAAATGCATTTTTTTTTAATGAATATTGATATTTGTCATAAACTTTGCATTTGAATTTTAACATTTAACTGCTATAAATTGTTATCGACAAAATTGAGTCTCTATAGTGCATTTAATGTTGATGACGCTTTATTTATGTTTCCATATTTAATCTAAAATAAAATCCTTCAATTCATATTAAAATTGTGTGTTAACTTTGCATTTATATTTTTTAATCATTCAACAGATATCAATTTTGATCGCCAATAGATATGTATTTATCTGAATAGCAGACGTCATGAACAATAAAATTTATGATTAATGTGTAATTGATGACACTTCAAAACATTCATTACCCTTTTTCCTTTACATATTATACATAAACACTTTTATAAATCATAAATTCATATTTGATTTTCAAACCGTTAACATTTGAGGAGAATGATTAGATTTCCCAAATGTAAGGTATTTCAATCTTGTTAGCTATATGGTAAATGCATTTACCTCTTTCTGTGTACTCATATTCACTCAATGGTGTTCTATTGCTTAAAGTACTCGATAAAGTAAAGTCAGTCCTCCGTGAATTTCCCGATAACATTACAGATTTACGTGGTTTCGGTTTATCATCTCCTTCGTCAACTTCTTTTTCAGCGTTGAAAACTTCATCATCGCTCCCAGCTTCATCTGAATCACTATCGTCATCAACATCGGGGATTTGGAGTTCATCTTTAGATTCTTCAACATTTACATTTCTGATATCCTTGTCTTGACCACTGTCTATAAATTTAACTCCTTCACTTTGTAAAGACATTTTTGCTTCTCCATTCTTTCTAAAATCCGAAAATGTATCTCGTGTACAGTTACCATGCTGACCCAGTCTGTTGTTTTTAGACACAGTCAAACATTGCGTGTTCTCATTAATTATTGTCTTAAAACAGGTATTAAAGGAATTATAACTATCATTCTTTTGTTGAGTTTGGTACATTCCCTCTATTATTGTGTTATTTATTGTGCATAATTTATTATCAGAAGAAGCTTGGGAAAATTTGACGTTTGGAATATTTCTAACGTTATTCAACTGTTTCGGCAATACTTTATTTCGAATATCCCGTGATTTTGAATGAGAATTTGCTTTGCGTGTTCTTAGTTGACCAGTGTCATTCTGGTCTTGACCTCGATGTTTGTGACATCTACAGTTACTGTATAATTCATCCCGACATTTTGCCAAACTTTTGGGTTTTGATTGCAGTTGATTACCGTTATTATTGCTACTATCAGTGTTAAATTTTATGTTAGATCTTTTGAAAGAGTATTCATGCTGTATTGTTCCATTTTGTTTCATTTTTTGGTCACTATTCATTCGAAGTGGTACGCTTTTCTTTTTCTTGATTGATTGTTCCACATTGTTAACGTTTGTTTGGTCAGCGATTATTGTTCTATATGCAATATAACCGACAGTACCGTTTGGTGTTTTAACATTTAGGTACTTCTCATTTTTCTTTCTTATGTCTTTATATTTAACTGACGCTATATCTTCTTTCAATTCTCTGTTAGGACTTTTCCTACAACGTTTTATGTCCTTTTCGTTTGTTGTCATGGTATCTGAACAAATATGTTTTCCATTAGAAATTTCTTGAACGTGTATACACTTGTCATCCTCGTCAAGTCTATATGATGAATAATGAGAAAGTTTGTCTAAGATCTTCATAGTTTCGTACTTATTAGTAATACCGTTTCGACCTAGATCACTATGACTACACATATGATAATTGTTCACGTTCTCTCTTCCGAATGACATTGTTTCCTTATTTATTTCTTTCGATTCAGAATCTAAGCTACGGCCATGCACAAAATCACCTGTTTTATCATCGATTTCACTTACTTTTTGGCCCTCATCATAAATATTATCATAAGGAAGCTTATATGAATATAACATTGATAATGTTCTGCTTGAGCTTTTAGCCTCAGTAATGCGGTCATACTGTAGAGGCATATTACTTGAAGAATCGGTTTTGCTTTTCAATTCTCCTTTTGCATTTAACATTTTATCATTTTTTATGCTACATATGCTTTTATGTTTTGATTCATTGGTGAAATTGTTATTAGTTGTGGAATTGCTTTTAAGACAATTTTTACGCATTTGATCTTCTCTTGCAACATGTTCTAGACTTCCTTGATTACTGTCATTCTGGTTTTCCAAATAACAAGAATTATGTGTATTTGTTACACTATTGTTTTCATATGCTATTTCATTTTGATCGGTAGCATGTTTGGCATTTTCTGAACTTTTATTATAGATGCCATGTGCACAAACTGATGTCTTCACATCAGAATAAAATTCACAATTTTTGGACTCCTCATCGTTTGGCGTGTCAACATCCTCAGTTTTTGAATAATTCATTTTGGACTCATTTTCTCGGTGTAATGTTTTTGCTGTACTTTTTACTTTTACTGTTTCGTTGACAGACTGCTTTAATATGATGTGGTTGCATATCAATTTATCATCAAGTGAGGTGTTTTCATCAATATGTTTGATTGTGTCGCTCATATTATCAAGAAAATTGGATTCTTTTCCATTTTCTGACAATTCTGATATTTGTTCATTAACAGCACGATCAGAAGTATTAGAGGTAACTGAATTATTTTCTGATAATACCTGTTCGTCCGGTTCATTGCATTGATGATCATTTTTAACATTGGCATTATCATCAAAATGTATGTGATTTATGTGAGCTTTATCTAAAAGATGAATTTTTTCAACGTTTTTAATTGAATGGTCTTCTGATAATTTTTGATTGCTTTGTTGATGATCATTTTCTTCTTTTTCATGAAATTGACATTCCCCAGATCCATTGGAAGCCGTCGTTTCAACTTTCGGTTCACTTTTTATCAAATTGTCATCTAGTGGCACATGGTTATTTATTTCAACAGTGTTGCCATTTAAATTGTAAATTTCGTCTGTTTTAGGTATTAAACAAGAAGAAACAGCTCTGCGCATCATGGTCAAATCTCTATAAACGTCATGTAAAGTGTATTTCTTTTTATACTTTAAAGGTGAAAATACATTTACGCCAGCGTATGGTAGATGTTTTGGAAGACTCAGCGTCTGACCGTTTTGAGCAAAACGATGCGTGATTCCATTTTCCGTTGGAACAGTACACCGACGTCCTTGAGATACCGTTTCACTAAAATGCCGTTCATCATTCTCATTTGCACTTGAAATTAAAACATGTCCATTTATATTTTCTTTTGAAACTTTAGATGCGACTATTGTGGAAAGTTGTCTTTTAAGTTTAGGTGTGCTTTTTCTGGACGCTAAAATAGCAGCTGCTGATGGCCAACGTTTCTCACGTTTTAATTCTCCTGTATTTTGGCACATATCGGACCCGAATATCTTTCTTGTTTTTGAAAAACGTCTCGACAATCTACATTGTTCTAATTCTTCAGCCAGATTAGACATTTGCGTTTCTCCAATTTTTGTTTCTCGTTGTGGACTGACTGGATACATGCTATTCGAAGTAGAAGTAGACGGCAAAGATATATTGTCAATACTTTCTGGCTCCAGTAGCATCTTCCGGATTCTTTCTTTCTTCTCATCGCTCAAGTCCGTCCTATTTTGGCAAATTTCTAACGCTAGTCTTTGAACGTCATTCATTTTTACCTGTATCTGAAAAACAAACATTCAAAAATAATAAAGAATACAACATTACTTTGTAAGAACCTGTAATTGCAAGTTTTTGTATGGTTATTAATTCATGAATTTAGTTTAGGTTACTAATATTAATGTATGTGTTAACCAGCTTAAAACCCTAATGGATGTAACAGATAGAGAGAACATTTATAGCAGATGCAAGAGTAGATATTAGCTATCTCACTTGTTAGTAACATTTAGTACCCACCCATCATTTGATCTTAATATCAACTGTCTTATCTGAACAGGCTTGCAGTCAATACATGACTGTTAAGTAGCGTTTCGTGCAATTCAGTGTGATGTTGATATAAGTAAATAACAACTACTGAACCTACAGTGAACATATTTGGTTGACTACAAGCGAATTGTCGGAACAGAACTGTATTTACAGCAGTGTTTAGATATAAAAATGCGTTAATAATTCATTGTTAAGTCTTAAAAAGTGCTGATCAGTTTCAAGTCTCAAATGAACACACGTATGACAGAAAGACGTACAGTTTTATCTAGTCCATTACTTGAAAACAAATTGACACTGAATTCAACGAAGACAACATGATATCTTGCATCAACAACGACTTCTAAATAGGCAAAATAAAACATTCATACCAAACATATGTCTCAGGCTGAACAGACAAATACATATATTTGCAAGCTTTATCTTGAATTGATAGTACTAAGATATTACCAGTATATTTCAAGCTATTGTAGAGCAAGAATAGGTTTTTACTAGTTACGTACAATGAAATCTATCCATTCAATCAGTTCAACCTCAATAAACTATTATGTTGCTATGTTCGTGAAATCCTGGTCTATTTTGTTCAAGTATAGAATTAAGATTTTCAAACATCAAAGACTATTAAGGAAAATTTACCTAATTAAGTTAAAGACACAATGTGTCTCAGAATATTATAACCTGCTTTATATTCGCTGTGTATTTGCATGTAACAAACAGACATACGGTCGATCTGATACATTTATAAGTGAATTAAACTATTCATCACTTCTTTTATTTGAATGGAAGGATTTGATCATTATTCTGTTAATAGAATTACATCCCCCAAAAAGGAAATGGGAAGAAACAAAACTAGGATTTTAGGTTCACTAGTTTTCTACTTTTATATATTAGTATCTATTTTGCATATTTTACACACATAACCTTTTAGGTCTTTATCCTTCCTCCGCCTTGTTTTCCCTGATTACATTTTACGTACTTCCTTTGCATAAATTATGAAAAGGTCAGATGACAACAAAAGTATCATGTGCAATTTTACATAAGAACTCAAATGACGCGGCACGGAATCTGCATGATGACGTATGTATTTTAATTTTTGTCTCTTCAAATTGTAAATGATGATCTTTTGGATTCTTTTTCATTTGTCTAACGATCAGGAAAGTCTTTCGACGTGACTTATCTTACACGTAGGAATAATTTTAAATCTTTTATTATATTACAATAACAAGTAATTGATACAGTCCAGCAGAAATGGGTTATATAAGATGTTTGTTTTCTACTGTGGATTCATTATTATTCGTTGGATACCAATTTTCATGAGTTTCGTCAGTAGAGATTGTAAAACCACGAAATTCAGTATCCACGTCAAGGCAAATTGATCTCAATCCACAAAAAATGATACCTACGAAAATAAATGAATCCACATATTATCCTCCTCTTAAACTGTGTGATATTTATTTCATCTAAAACTCGAGTTAAACTGCCACATTCCTATTTATTTCATTTTTAGTTGTTAATTAAAACTGTTAACGCAAGACGTTTTCTAGGTATAATTTTGTATTTTCACATATATGTTTAAGATATCGTGCTGGGAAAATTGAAAAGGTAACAGCATGTACATTGTCATTGCAATTATTAGCAATCAAGTGATCGACAAAGTTTGCATTTGTTATTAATGGAAAGAAATATATTCCAATAACTTTATCGGGGTCAAGCACATAAAAACTATTACGAACTAGTTTTTGTTACAATACTGTACTAGTAAAATGTATTTCAGTGTATTTTACTGTATCATAACAGATATTATAGTCGAGAGAACAGAATAACCGTGGCACAAAATACGAGGTGTGCTAGTAATTACAGCCTTAACACTGAACAAAATAAATTTATATTGCCATTCCTTTTGGTGAACTATGTTCTATTTAATAAATAGTTTTCAAAATGTAGCAACTGATAATTGTGTCTTAAGTACGAAACCTGAAATTATCTATTTAAAAAAAAATGTACGACATTAGGGTTTACCATTTTTCAAAACATCTGTAAATAAACTCAACATAGATACCAGGTTGATAAATTAAACAGCAATCTAGACTTACAGTATATAGATAAGTAGATGTAGGAAGATGTGGTGTGAGTGCCAATGAGACAACTCTCCATCCAAAGAACAATTTAAAAAGTAAACCATTATAGGTTAAAGTACGGCCTTCAACACATAGCCTTGGCTCACACCGAACAACAAACTATAAAGGGGCCCAAAATTACTAGTGTAAAACCATTCAAACGGGAAAACCAACGGTCTAATCTATATAAACAAAACGAGAAACGAGAAACACGTATATATTACATAAACAAACGACAAATACTGTACATCAGATTCCTGACTTAGGACAGGTGCAAACATTTGCAGCGGGATTAAACGTTTTAATGGATCCAAACCTTCTTCCTTTTTCTGAAACAATAGCATAACATCACAACATAGAAAAACACACGATAAAATATCAATTGCCAGACTTAACTCAATCAAAAAACGTATGATTACACAATGAACGAATAAATTTGATCTGAAAACAAAACAGATAAATTTACCATGATAAAGGTTGATACATCCGGTATCTTCAGAAAACGTTCGATTTTCTTCTGTGATCAAAATCATGCTTCGTAGTATGATACATTGATTCGAAGATTATTTCGACTTCAAATTAGTTGAACACCGGCACGTACTTTTCCATTATACTTACAATGAACAAAGAACTTAAATCATGCAAAAACAAAATAAATAAAAACTCTATCTGTAATGAGGATTGGATAATCATGATACTCAAAAATCGGTATTGATTTTCGAAGTTAATTGTACTCAGAATGGATGATTTATTCTGTATATTTTTATCATACTTATGAATACAAGACTTGGGTATGTGGTTATAATTCCATATGAGCATGTGTAAATATATTTTGTGTCATTGTATGGTCATCGAATGTCTCAAACTGTTTAAATTCCTCAACATCCTTTGCTTTCACATATTCGGCCTTGGATTTTCCTGGTGAATTAAAACCTAGAAAAGCGTTTTTTCAAACTTTGTACTTGTTTGGCTTCATAACTATTTTGATCTGAGCGTCACTGATGAGTCTTGTGTAGACGAAAAGCGCGTCTGGCGTATTAAATTTTACACCTGGTACCTTTGACAACTTTTGATTTATGCAATTATCAAGTTTGGCGTTCATCCTTGAATACTAAGATGACATTTGATAATAGACAGAGCACATGACACGTCATTTTCTGGATTTCTTCCAAGTAGGTATTTTATAGGATATGTTATCAGAAGTGTATTTGGCATTTTCAGCAATGGTTCTTGTAAATTCCTGAAATTTAAGTTACTAAAATTAATGTATGTGTTAACCAGTTTAAAAACCAATGGAGGAAACAGTTATAGAGACTATTTATAGCATATGTAAGAGTAGATGTCACCATACGTCACTTGAAAATTACATTTAGTACTCAATCGTCATTTTTTTTTTTTACTAAAGGCGAATTGTCGGAACAGAACTGTATTTACCACAGTGATTAGATCTTAAAATGCATTAATAATTTATTGTTTAGTCTTAATAAGTATAAATCAGGTTAAAAAAATTACCACATCGTTCCGGATAACAAATGCCAAATAGCATACAGAGAACACGTTCAGTCCAAATCAACACACGTATGACAGTTTTATTTAGTCCATCATTTCAACAAATTGACAATGAATTCAACGGAGACGGTATGTTAAGAGTAAAAAACAAAGAAGACCAGTCTTAAGTTGAACAGGGAAATAGTCATATTGCAGGGTTTATCTAGTATTGTTAGTACAAAGATACTTCCATTTCATATCAAAATATTATGGAACAAGAATAGTATTGTTCTAGTTAAGAACAATCAAATCCATCCATTCAAACAGTTCAACCTTATAAAACTATCAACTGTTGTGAGCGTGAAATTGTGATCTATAGAAGAAGACATATTTTCAACATTGCATACACACCTAACATCAAAAACAATAAGGAAAAACTTACCTAATTAATTTAAAAACACAATGTGTGTATGCACATTTTAACCTGCGTTATATTCGCTGTGCATTTGAATGTAACAAACAGACATACGGTCGATCTGATACATTTATAAGTGAAAAGTAAAATCACAAAAATACTGAGCTCAGAGGAAAATCAATACGGAAAGTCCATAATCACATGGCAAAATCAAATAACAAAACGCATAAAAAACGAATAGACAAGAACTGTTATATTCCTGTCTTGGTACAGGCATTTTCAAATGTAGAATTGAATTAAACTATTCATTACTTCTTTTATTTAAATGGAAGGATTCTATCTTAAATGTATTAATAAAAATACATGCCCCAAAAAAGAAATGGGAAGAAAAAATACTCAGATTTTAGGTTCACTTTTTTTCTTCTTTTATATTTGAGTCTTAATTTTGCATATTTTACACACATATCCTTTTAGTTCTATATCATTATTACGCCCTGTTTTCTCTGATTAAATTTTACGTACTTCCTTTGCATTAACTTGGAAAAGGTCATAGGACTTGAAGTATCAAGTGAAAATTTACACAAGAACTTAAATGACGCGGCACGAAATATTTATGATAACATGTAAATATTTTTTTTTCGCTCCGAATAGTAAATAATGATATTTAGGAATCTTTTTTATTTGTCTAACTATCAGGAAAGTCTTTCGGTTCGACTAATCTAACACGTTGGAATAATTTTAAATCTTTCATAGATTAAAATGGCACAAAATTGATACAAGCCTACAGAAATGGGTTATATAAGGTGATTTTTAAAAACAAAAAACCCTATCGGAATGTTGAATCTTCAATGCTCTTCAACTTCGTACTGCTAATGAAGGTGTCCTCCCTGTGTGTATTACCAGCCTAGTAGTCACCAATTTTGTGTCGACATCATAATCATTGAACAAGTCATCATTAAAAATAAAATATTGACAATACTTTGATTTTGTTAAAAAAACTATGGATTTACTTCACCAGGTAGAGATGACCTAAAATTTATTATACTATTTTTATAAATGGATGTTTGATATATTGTTTACGAGGCGTTTTCTTATCATTAAGTCTTTGAATATAATTACTTAATATCGTTAGAATTTCTTCAACCTAATGGTAATGAAGGACCGCTTATATTACTCCTCCATATTTACAAAAACATATCTCAAAATGAAAATAAAATATTTGAAATACAATAAGAACATTCATAACAAAGACATAAACTTAAAACATTTATTTAAGAGCTTATGAAACCAAAAATGACCTAAGTAAAGCACTACCAACCAAAGCATTATAGTTTTGCGTATAACGGGAGATAAATCGTGTTTTTGTAAATAAAAAAAAATAAAAAATCTAGATTGGATACATCATGACTTTAGAGGGTAAAAAATAGATTTGTTTTTTTCTAGGTTGACAATGATTATTGTGAGGGTTAAACATCTACTCGGACTATCCTACTCTAAACTATGTGTTGTTATTTTCATATAAAACTCAAGCTCAACTGCTTTATTCTTCACAATTTCAGTTGTCAATTAAAACTGTTAACGCAAGAAATGTTCTAATTAACATTTTTTATTACCACAAAAATGTTTAAGATATCGTGCTTTGAAAATTAAAAAAGGAACCAGCATGTACATTGTCATTGCCGTTATCAGCAATCAAGTTATCGACATATTTTACATTTGTTATTAATGGAAAACGATATATTCCAGTACTCTTAACGGGGTCAAGTAAGTTTATTTTGTATTATCAGTAAGCTTTGTGTTTTATCATAATGTACTTGTAAAATGTAGTAAACTGTTTTACACTGTATTTTACTAAAACATAACAGATATTGTATTCGCGCGGACAGAATAACCTTGGCACAAAATATCAGGTGAGCTAGCAATTACAGCCTTAACACTGAACATAATAGATTCATATAGCCAGTTTTTCTTTCGTTAAACCTACATCTTAATAAAAAAAAAGTTTAAAAAATGTAGCAACTGGTAATTATGACCTTAGTACGAAATCTTAATTTGTCTCTTTAAATTAAAATTGTACGACAACAAGGGTTTAACATTTTCCAAACATCTGTAAATAAACTCTTTCATTGATACCAGGTAGATAAACCAAACAGCAATCCATACAGTATATACTAGTAGATGAAATTTAAAAACCAACTAGATAATAGTTACCATGAAAAGGGTTGATACATCCGGTATCTTCAGACAACGTTCGATTTTCTATTGTGATGAGCACCATGCGTCGGCGGATGATACATTGATTTGACGATAATTTCAACTTTAAATTAGATAAACACCGGGACGTATTTTTCAATTATGCTTACAGCGAACAAAAACTTAAATCATAAAAATACGTTTAAAAAATTGACAATCATGATACAGGTACCCGAAAATCCGTATTGATTTTCGAAGTTTATTGTTCTCAGAATGTTTTAGTTCGTTCACATCATTTACTTTCACGTATTCGGCTTTACGGGCGCCTAATGAATTCAAATTCAAATTCAAATTCAGAAAAACTCTTTTGACGTTTGAAATTATCAAGTAGTGTTTCAATCTTTGTAAGGAAAACATTATTTTTTTTTAAAGATTTATTACAAGTAGGTATCCTATACGGCATGTTGTCAGACGTGCATTTGGCATTTTCAGCAATGCATTTCTATAACTAGAATATAAACCATACAAACAGATATGTCACCTGTGTTGAATGTCGACATTTTAGTGCAGATGTTTTGTCTTAAATAAAAGCTAAATAGTACACGACTTAAGGTTGGCCAAATAACATCCATGGTAAATGAACTCATCATAGAAACTAGGATTAAAATTTAATATTTACGCCAGACGCGCGTTTTGTCTACTAAAGACTCATCAGTGACGCTTGAATCAAAAAAATTTTAAAAGCCCAAACAAAGTAGGAAGTTGAAGATCATTGAGGAACACACATTCTCAAAAGATTTCCAAATACAGCTAAGGTAATGTATTCCTGATCGAGGTAGAAAATCCTTAGTATTTCAAAAATTCAAAGTTTTGTTTACAGTTAATTTATAAGTATAAACATATCAATGATTACTGAAGCCAACACAGAACCGTCGATTTCTTGGCTTGTGATACCCTCGTAATGGAATGTACTATTTCTCATACAAATATACAGAAAGTGTTATTGATCAGTACCTTTAATAGTTATCCTTAAACTTACCTTATCAAAAAGTGATAAGGTCTTTGCGTCGGAACTAAACACATTTGTTCTAAAAACAGTTGTTGGCATGACACGGGTTATGTTCTTCTCATATATGTTATGATGGTATGATACTAAACCCCTAACGGGAAGGATTGTGCCTGATGTTCATATGATGAAATCATAATCTTTCAGTCAGTTTAATTGAAGTCTGGAGCTGGCATGTCAGTTAACTGCTAGTAGTCTGTTGTTATTTATGTATTATTGTCATTTTGTTTATTTTCTTTGGTTACATCTTCTGACATCAGACTCGGACTTCTCTTGAACTGAATTTTAATGTACGTATTGTTATGCGTTTACTTTTCTACATTGGTTAGAAGTATAGGGGTAGGGTTGAGATCTCACAAAGATGTTTAACCCCGCCGCATTTTTGCGCCTGTCCCAAGTCATGAGCCTCTGACCTTTATTAGTCTTGTATTATTTTAATTTTAGTTTCTTGTGTACAATTTGGAAATTAGTATGGCGTTCATTATCACTGAACTAGTATATATTTGTTTAGGGGCCAGCTGAAGGACGCCTCCGGGTGCGGGAATTTCTCGCTACATTAAAGACCTGTTGGTGACCTTCTGCTGTTGTTTTTTTATTTGGTCGGGTTGTTGTCTCTTTGACACATTCCCCATTTCCATTCTCAATTTTATTGTAAACTATGAAAGAGGTTTTCAATTGATGGAACATTACTTATTGGATGAGCCATAATAATTCCATAGGAAGGCAGATGTTCGAATGCTTACACATACCAAAGAGCATATAAATAACTCTATTAGGTCCCCTGTAGCTGACTTGATCACAACAGTCATTGACGCCGTTGACGGTAACGGAAACAGTACCAAAGTTTTCCTTATGTGACGTCATCGAAGGAGGAGCATACACACTCTAGCCTTTTGACTTTATCATTATCAGGATATTTGAAATAAGGAAAATAACTGAAAAATAACTGAGCTTATAGAACCAGGATTAACCAAGGCTGAACATTCATGGAAAATCCATAAGCACATATGGTTCAAATATGTGTACAGCCAATATAATAGGTTACAAGAATATCTAATAAATATGTTGTAATTTGACAGGTATTTAAACCCATGCAATACTATCTTCATAATACCAGCATCAGTGTAATTCTTAATTCCTCGTTTTAGTAATACAAATCTTGTACTATCTGATTTTCTTCACTCTATTATATAATATCATTTTAAATTCAAATATCGTCTCAAACTAGTAATCAAAGACTAAATTTTAAATTTTAATAATAGATACAATTTGTTTTCTAATTTTTGATAATCTTCAACGTCGCGAAAGGCCACAATAATTCCTTTGAAATAATCGAATTCAAAATTATTAAAGTATCACATTAAACGATCGACGGTCGCGAAATCTTCATCGTCGATACATGGTTTTAATAGGATGAAATATAACAATGGATTAATAATAAACCACCACGTCAAGAAAACAATCAACATGTTTGTTAAAACAAAACAGAAGAAGAGAAAACGACAAAACATTTAACAGAAAGCGAAAGCTTGAGTTACAAGAACCCAAACAAAAGCCTTGAGTGACTTCAGATGCACCAGAACTTACCAATGAATACGATTTAAGCGTCACTGATGAGTCTTATGTAGACGAAACGCGCGTCTGGCGTACTAAATTGTAATCCTGGTACCTTTGATAACTATTTACACCACTGGGTCGATGCCACTGCTGGTGGACGTTTCGTCCCCGAGGGTATCACCAGCCCAGTAGTCAACACTTCGGTGTTGACATGAATATCAATAATGTGTTCATATTTTATAAATTTCCTGTTTATCAAACTTAAATTTTTTGAAAAACTAAGGATTTTCTTATCCCAGGCATAGATTAACTTATCCGTATTTGGCACGACTTTTTGGAATTTTGGATCCTCAATGCTCTTCAACTTTGTACTTGTTTTGGCTTTATAAATATTTTGATATGAGCGTCACTGATGAGTCTTATGTAGACGAAACGCGCGTCTGGCGTACTAAATTGTAATCATGGTACCTTTGATAACTATTAATTCAATGTTTGGCACATTTAACATTATTACCGTTTTTTTAATTGTATGGTTAAGATATGACTTTGGAATTAAATGACGGTATATGCTTGCACAGCAGCATTTCCCTGTAGACGTTTCTAATCTCAATCAACACAGGATTGTTTTCATATGCATTCCTGTATGGTTTTACCTGGAGTTATGATGCATTTGGTAAACATCGGAATACCACCTTTATATATTATACATAAGCGAATTAATCTGCCGTAAATCACACCTGTTAGGACGGAATACATATGATTGGTTTCATCGATCAATGCATCAAATGAATGCAGCAAGATGACGAACCACTTGATAAACATCTCAACCCCAGTATCCTTTTGATTGTGATTTTTTATGAATGTAAATGGTTTTGTCAAATGATAGATTGATTTTTCATATGAACATTATATTACATATACCACCTGCCAACTTAGTGTAAGAGCGATATGACGCGACGACCTAATGATATAAGGTATACCTACATTGAATCCTAATAACTGCCGTACGGTCGAACTGTAATTTAAAACCTACAAATCTATTTACTTTTTAATTACCTTTCAAAAGTTTAAATAGACGAACTGATAATGCATATTACAAAAGACTATTGAAACCCATTGAAATGAAGTTTACAGTCTACCAAATTTAAGTGACATCCAAGCATAATTTTCGTCAATAGGTATTTTAGATTTCCATTCATTGTCTTTTTGCTTTCACTTTATTTACCAAACTTTTATTTAAAATTCTTACTCAAACATGTAATTTGAAAGTTGCAAATAAGGTTCAGTAAGCATGGTTAAATTTAAGTTTGAAAAAGGTATAAGGGATACAAAAAATATATACGGTAAATCCTGAAAAAGGGTGAGTAGCTTTTTTGTCATGTTTCATTATTATTTATATTATAAATGTATAATTGAAAACAAATTTATTTATCTCTTTCTTGATGATAAATTTGTTTTGTTTTCATTCAATTCTTGGTACACTCTTACCGTTGTCAAGTTATTACTTGGTATGTACAAACTAATTATAATCAAGATGTAATAAAAAATAATCTGATATTTAACAACCGAGATTAAAACTTCCTATATTGGTGACAATAAGCATTGGCACCTTCACTGGTTATTTGATAAAAGATGAGTAAAAAATTAAATGACTATTATAGTTTCAAAGTAAGAATGAAATGTCACACAGTTTGACTGATTTTTTGAGGGGACCAAGTGATTAAATTCTTGATTCTTTGCCCTCAACAAAGCAAAATTGAAGATATGGTAAACATTAAATGTTTTAGCAGAAAAAAAAAACAATCAATTTTGATGATTTTGACATTCGTTTCTTTGCTGCCATACATAACCAACATGTCGAACATTGGTTATTCTGATTCTTATTTGATTGATGCTTACTTTGACCGTTTTAACAATCCAACGTACGAAATTATTTCTCAGCAATCGAAAATTGTCTACACATCTATGTTTTCTTTATGAATTTCTCATTTTTGATTCGATTTGATTATTTATTTTTAACAAAATTATTAAACTATTGGATTGCTCAATGAAAAAGGAGGAGTGATATACCACTTAATGTCAATTTGAATGTTAGTTTTAGATTACTTATATTTATTGTCGTTTTTGTTCAATTTCTATTAAGTTTCGTTATCACTCCCATATTTACCTTTAATTATCATCACTTTTATTAAATAGTAATTCAGTGAACATTGCTACTTTTATTTGTTAGTAGTTCAGTGATCATTGACTTAATGCACGTTACATAATTCAAAGCTTAGGAAATTCGATATGATAGAAGCTTACTTTCAGAAAAAGAAAACCAGAAGCCCAAAAAAGAACTATGCAAATGCATAAATATCTTTAAATTACTTATTCATTCAAAATATTTTACCTTTAGAGATGAATGTTGATTATTTGGATCGATTCACTAGACAATAATTATATTAGGCAAACTAAGATTTAATTGTATCGAAAGTAATTTTTCATAGATATTCCATTTGAACTTTTTCCAACTGATTTTACTTCATTTACATACAGAATACCATGGTCATAGATTTTTAATTCCATCTGATTATTTTGGAATGAAGCATGTGGTTTACATAACCTTCTTTTTTTCTCTTTTGTTTTTGTGTTTTGAAACAAATGTGTTTATGCATTTGCAAATATTGGTCCAGTTTAAATTGAAATTGCACAATTAAAAAAACATATCAATAATCTGCGTTTTTATACTTGTTCGTCGAATAAATATAGAGGAAGTTGCAACATATTTCCACGATCTCCTTTTAGAGTGATGTGTACAAAATGTGAGTATTCGTATCTTGAGAGTGTTGATGACTTGGGATTCGAATTAGTAATTTTGTGAAGATTGCTAGTTTGGGTAAATTTTACTTCGTACTTTATTTGGCTATTTGACTTTTTTTATTTGAGCATCACTGACGGTTGCCTCGTATCTTTGATAACACATCAAACGAATGGACAACAACTGTCATATCCCTGACTTGGTACCGGCTTTTGTCTATGTAGAAAAAGTAGATTAAAATAAAACTGAGAATGTAAATGGGGAATGTGTCAAAGCGATATCAACCCGATCGTAAGCCTGGTTTAGCTAGCGTAACCTTTCAATTGTATGACAGTCGCATATAATTCAATTATATTGACAACAATGTGTGAGTAACACAAACAGACAGAATAGGTATATAAAATCAAATACCAGGCTTGTATGTATCAATGCTAGACGCCATATGCGCGTTTCTTCTACAAAGCTTCGCCATTTACCTCGAGAAAAAACCCCATCATAAAACAAAATAAAGTGCACAGTTGAAGAGCATTGGTCATCTGTTACGCATATATAGCATTGCGGTCATCTAAATCAAGTCCTACACACAACGACATCTTTACCATAAGGAACCTCTTAGTTTCATCAAACCACCAAAGAACATGTGTCTTTAATGAATCATGTTCAAACCTAACTCTTTGTAATCACATAGGCAACACGACGGGTGCCGCATGTGGAGCAGGATCTGCTTACCCTTCCGGAGCACCTGAGATCACCCCTAGTTTTTTGGTGGGGTTCGTGTTGTTTATTCTTTAGTTTTCTATGTTGTGTCATGTGTACTATTGTTTTTCTGTTTGTCTTTTTCATTTTTAGCCATGGCGTTGTCAGTTTGTTTTAGATTTATGAGTTTGACTGTCCCTTTGGTATCTTTCGTCCCTCTTTAATTAGGTAGGTCGAATTAAAACATTTACATTGTACTATAATTGATATCCAACTTACAAGAAATCTTTTTGAAAACAAAATGGTCATGGTACAAAACATAAAAATACATATGAGAAAGAAACATTAGTCGCAGAATTATAAGTGTCTCGATCTGTGAGATAAAAACTTAAAGATAGCAATCATAGGGTCTTATACTCTTCTAAATGATGAATAATTCTCTCTGATACCTCGATGGCACAATAAATCAATCGACTAATAAGTTTTTATTTTCTGAACAACAATGAAGTGGTTAGTAAAACAATACCATTAATCTTTCTTTGTATTAATTCCATAACATATATTGACATAACGATTTTCATTTTATCTTAGCAATATATTTCAGTTTAGACAGTATTCAAATAGACCTATTTATTGTAATATCGTACGCCTTTATCAATTACTTGAACATACTGAAGATAAATTCCTTTCACCCTGTTTAAAATGCTCATATCTACATAATAAATTATGTGTTTGTGTAATGCATAATTTTCATTTAACTACTTTTATGCGATTAGTAAATGTAAATATTTGAACACTGAATTATTTCTATTTGTTCCCGTTTTATTAAACTTAAATCTAAAATAGCATTTAAAATGTTATGCAAGATTAAAATGACGATTCGATGATCTTTATTTAGTATTGTTAAAATGGAATTTAAATAGAATTGTGTGTCATCTACTTTATGTTTAAAAACAGCCATGAATTGGTACATTCGTTGATATTGACAAATTATAAGTTTTGTACTAGTACGTTGAGTGTTCAGTATATTACCAAAATGACAGTAAGTTATTTTAAATATTTACTTTATTTTATAAAGAAATGTTCTGTTTTTGACACTTTGCTTGTCATGTTACATGTTTCAATGTATTGGAGACGTGTTGTAATTGTGTTTCCTAACCGACAATTTATACTGTTTCACGCGTGAATATCCCTCGTTAGGGGAGGGGTTTGCACCTTGAAATTAGTTAAACCCTTCCACCTCTTTATGGGCCTGTCCAAAGTCAGAAGTAGTTAAGTGGTTGCCTTTAGTTCATGTGACATACTTGTTTTTCGTATTTTTTGTAATGAATTATACCATTAGTTTTCTCAATTGAATAGTTTCATATTTTAAGCTCACCTGGCACGAAGGACCAAGTGAGCTTTTCTCATCACTAGGCGTCCGGCGTCCAGCGTCCAGCGTCCGACTTCGTCGTTAACTTTTACAAAAATCTTTCTCTTCTGAACCTACTGGGCCAAATTTAACCAAACTTGATCATAATCATTATATTATTATTTTTTTTTGCCCCTGAATTGGTAAAATGCAGCTTATGGTTATTATCTTGAATATTAATATAGATAGAGATAAACTGTAAACAGCAAGAATGTACAGCAAAGTAAGACATAAAAATGCATGTAGGTCAACATGATCAATTGACCCCTTAAGGAGTTATTGCCCTTTATAGTCAATTTTTTACAATTTTCATAGTAAGTTTTAACAAAATATTTTCCACTGTAACCACTGTGACTACTGGGCCAAGTTCATTATAGATAGAGATAATTGTAAGCATCAAGAATCTTCAGTAAGTAAAATCTACAACATGTTTAATATGCACATAGACCAAGGGGAACGACACAGGATCTTTAGAGCCTCTAGTTTTATGTTGAAGCCTTTTATAGCATACTAAATGGTATGAATTTTTCTCATTGTCGAAGGCCATACAGTTGTCTTTTATTGCTTACATCGACTTGATTTGAACTTTGACTGATAGGTGTCTCATTGGCAATCATACAACGTCCCCTATTCTGCAACATTTATGGTAAAAATTTTCACTTCAGCAGAAAGCTTTATATTTTAGATGTTTGTTGATGTGGTCATTCCCGTGTGGATTTTGTTTTATATACAACAAAAAATGAACATCTTTTTTATCTATAACTTTTAAAGTTTCTATGTTTAAAACGCTGACTTTGAACAATTTTGAATACAAAACTTAATCAGAGGTGATTACATGTAATAGCAGTATATGGCTAAGATGATGATACAATTTCAATAAATTGCAATACATGTTGAAGCGGTTTAGATGGCTTGCGGATACAAAATGAAAGAAGAAATAAAATATCAGTAGCAAAAGTATATGCAAATCATGTGAGTAAGATTCTGCTTAAGTTTCACAAATAATGTCATGTCATTCAGGGGAAATTGCGATTACAAAAGTGAAACAGAAGGACACATGGACCAACGAACTGATAGACAGTTCTACTATTTTGCACTGTGCGCTTTAAGAAATGTATATCCAATATGGTGGAAACTATTCATAACAGAGGTTAGAATACACCTAGTTTGAATCTCCACATTCTTTTTTCAGGGATGATGCAGTAGCAGGATATATAAAAAGACAATGAACAAAAAAGAGAATGAACGGATTTATAAGTAAAAACCCCATTTATCAACAACGTCTTTACATCATTAATAGAAGCGGAAGTGGGGATGCTAGTTTCCTCTTATTAACTCATGACAAGTCGGAAATACAGAACTATCAAGTCAAGACTGATCACTGGAGCGCATCTACAGGAGTTTCAAACTTTGGAGTAGCAGTCCATAAGAACTTTTTGTACATAATAGGAGGGTTTGATATAAATAAGGCTGTCGCCATCAGAAAAGTTTCTAGGTAAGTACAGCATAACTGGCTTTCAACACAGGAATTTTAATGTATAATATCAAATATAACATTGTACATGTACAGAAGAAATGCATACTTTAAAAAGTCAGAATGTAAACATATATGTTCAAACTCTTTTACGTCATTTTTTAGTAGCAATAAACAAATAAAACTATTTCAATTGAAAATGCTTTGATACTATAAATGCCCTTGAATTTTTACCAGATTACATTTTTGTTCGCTTTGGAGATTCCGTATATCGTCAGGTTATCGTAATTCCAATGGGGACTAACTGTGTACCACTTATTGCGGACCTGTTTTTGTATTTCTATGAGTTACAATTTATGACAAAAATCAGCAAAGACCCATCCAAACAACATCTCATATCATCACAAATTTAATAATAGTACTTTTAGATATTTAGGATGATCTTCTGGTTCTCAATAATGCCGACTTCAGTATGTATACTAAAGAAATTTATCCTGTTGAACTTACTTTAAATAAAGCAAATACTTACAATGACCACTGCCCTTTCCTCGATCTTGTGTATGTAAAAATGTTTTAGATTTTAACGAGAGAAATTTATGTATTACTGAAAAAGTATTACACCAGGGGTTTCGATATCACAAACTAGTTAAAACATTTACTAAATTTTATCATATAAGGACATTATTCCTAAACATAGCTCAACATGCAGACTTCTTATACGTCTAGGTATTTCACATCCAATTTTTTATGGAAATATTCTTTATAAAGCACAAAAATGTCAGTATTCACCTCAGAAACTAACAAAACCTTTAAATAGACTTAATAAGAAGGGATATAGTTAAGATACTGTTGTCAGGTCATTAAAGATTGCATATTTTGGCGTTAATATTGATTCACTTATAGGGTCTTTGCATCGGAACTAAACACATTTATTCAAAGACAAGTTGTTGGCCTGACACAGGTTATGTTCTTCTCATATATTTTATTATGGTAAACCCCTAACGGGAAGGATTGTGCCTGATATTCTTATGATGAAATCATAATCTTTCAATCAGTTAAATTGAAGTCTGGAGCTGGCATGTCAGTTAACTGCTAGTAATCTGTTGTTATTTATGTATTATTGTCATTTTGTTTATTTTCTTTGGTTACATCTTCTGACATCAGACTCGGACTTCCTTTGAACAGAATTTTAAATGTGCGTATTGTTATGCGTTTACTTTTCTACATTGGATAGAGGTATAGGGGGAGGGTTGAGATCTCATAAACATGTTTAATCCCGCCGCATTTTTGCGCCTGTCCCAAGTCAGGAGCCTCTGGCCTTTGTTAGTCTGCTTTATTTGAATTTTAATTTCTTTTGTACAATTTGGAAATTAGTATGGCGTTCAATTATCACTGAAATAGTATATATTTGTTAAGGGGCCAGCTGAAGGACGCCTCCGGATGCGGGAATTTCTCGCTACATTGAAGACCTGTTGGTAACCTTCTGCTGTTGTTTTTTCTATGATCGGGTTGTTGTCTCTTTGACACATTCCCCATTTCCATTTTCAATTTTATAACGGAGTATCAATTGAATATGGAATCGAAGTACTCGGGGAATAAAAAAAAAGAATTTTCGTTAACTTAGGGAAAAAAGAAACAAAAGGTTATGAAAGTATAAGTAGATTTGCAAAGGCAGACAAACACAAATTTAAGTAACAGTTAACTACATAACATGAAGAATAAAGAGGAGACAAGCTAAAACACTCAGAAAAGTTGACGGATGAAACAACAGATTGAGCTACAAAAACATCAATTAAACGGACGGTACTCATATACTGTGGAAAAGTTAAGAGTACCCGGAAGTTCAAAAACAAAATGAATGGTAAACAAATGAGTCAAGACATATTTTTTTCTGATATTTGCTTTCATGATACACAACAAATGGTACAAGAAAACACTATAATTGAACAATGAAACTAAGTAAGTTATATGGTAAATCGGTTAATCTATAACACAACTGATTGAAGTCAAGTCCATTAATTGATCGAAACTAACTGAGTGTATATAATACTTTTAATTGATCTTTAAAATTAACAACGTTGCCATGACAATAAATCGTAATAATCCATTCCATTATTCTATTTAAATTTAAAAATATTGTAGTAATGTTATAAAATGTCATTAACGTATAATGAACTTTCACAGAAATGCCCTTTGCAATAATGTCATACTAGCAAAATAATGTACTATAATACATTAATCAATCGGGAAACCTCGGCATATTCCGCTACCCGATCTTAGATCTTCCGAGGTATGCCGAATGTTAATAACACGGATATTGTTGTTTTATTAAGTCACCAAAACGGAGTTTTTGGCGACTTATTGTTTTTGTATCGTTTCTTATTATTATTATTCTTATTCTTCTCTTTCTGACCCCTTAAACTGTCGTACCATTTTCTTTAAAGCATTAGGGGATGGACACTTGATATTTATTCTGAGTATAGGTCTGCATCATGGGGGTTGCAGAATATTGTTGTTTTATTAAGTCACCAAAACGGAGTTTTTGGCGACTTATTGTTTTTGTATCGTTTCTTATTAAGTCACCAAAACGGAGTTTTTGGCGACTTATTGTTTTTGTATCGTTTCTTATTAAGTCACCAAAACGGAGTTTTGGAGACTTTATGTTTTTGTCCCGTTTCTTATTATTATTCTTATTCTTCTTTTTGTGACCCCTTAAACTGTCGCACCTGGAACTAGGAAGCAGTAGAGGATGGAAACTTTATATTTTTTATGGGTATAGGTCTGCATCATGGGGGTTGCAGAACCCAATGTCCGTGATACCAGGGTGTCATCTTGGCATAATTCGGGGGGCTCAAAGATGGGTGGGGTCAAATTTT
This sequence comes from Mytilus trossulus, assembly GCF_036588685.1. NCBI lineage: Eukaryota > Metazoa > Mollusca > Bivalvia > Mytilida > Mytilidae > Mytilus > Mytilus trossulus. The sequence continues at coordinate 68,939,368 of NC_086374.1, forward strand.
TTTTACATTTCTTAAATTTCCTACTGTATGTAGAGTAGATGGAATAATGATTACTTCTATGAATATTTACAGACACATGTCTGCTTCAACATGGAACTTTTTTTATTTCAATAGGGGGTCTCCTGGCATAATTTTAGGGGGGTGAATTTTCATAGAACATTCCAGAACATCAAAGTTAAATTTATTCTAGACACATTTAATGATATATGATGGTATACAATTATGAAGGTAATAAATTGCAGAAGGGGTTAGACTTTGGAATATTCAAAATGGCTGCCGTTACCATGGAAACAGCAAAAATACGAAAATTTTCAAAATGCTTCAAATTTAATGAAACTTATAACAAATGGTGCCTAGCTTCTGTAGACTTGACTTTTGAGGTTGAAATTTTCAAAATGGCCGCCGTTGCCATGGAAACAGCATAAATGTCCAAAAATTTCAAAATTGATAAAATTGATAAAACTTAAAACAAATGTTGCCTAGTATATATGGACTTTACTTTTCAGTTTTGAATTTCCAAAATGGCTGCCGTTACCATGGAAATGGCTCAAATGCAAAAAAAAACCAAATTCTTCATATATAAAGTATCTTTACAAACACTTAATATGGCATCATCAATACCGCAGGACAATGATTTGGGGTCCGTTTTGGTGACTTTTGTGTTAGCATCCTAACACAGGATTACTTGTTATTATTATTCTTATTCTTCTCTTTCTGACCCCTTAAACTGTCGTACCATTTTCTTTAAAGCATTAGGGGATGGACACTTGATATTTATTCTGAGTATAGGTCTGCATCATGGGGGTTGCAGAACCCAATGTCCATGATACCAGGGTGTCATCTTGGCATAATTAGGGGGGCTCAAAGAAGGGTGGGGTCAATTTTTTTTTGCATTTCATCAATTTTCTGCTGTAAATAGAGTAGATGGTATTATATTTTCTTTTATGAATATTTAGAGACACATGACAGCTTCAACTTGGAACTAATTTTATTTCAGTAGGGGGTCTCCTTGGCATAATTTTAGGGGGGTGAATTTTTATGGAACATTCCAGAACATCAATGTCAAATTAGTTCTAGAGACATTAAATGGTACATGATTGTATATAATTAAGGAGGGAACACATAACAGTGGGGGTTGGACTTTGGAATATTCAAAATGGCCGCCGTTACCATGGAAACAGCAAAAATATGAAAAACTTCAAAATCCTTCAAAATTATTGAAACTTATAGCAAATGTTGCCTAATGTATGAAGACTAAACTTTTGAGTTTGGAATTTTCAAAATGGCCGCCGTTGCCATGGAAACAGCAAAAATGTCCAAAAATTTCAAAATGCTTCAAAATTGGTGAAACTTAAAACAAATGTTGCCTACCATATGTGGACATTACTTTTGACTTCAAAATTTCCAAAATGGCCGCCGTAACCATGGAAACGGCAAAAATGTTAAAATATCAAAATCCATTCGATTTAATGTAACTTTACACATAGGTAATTTGGCATCATTGATACCGCAGAACAAACGATTTGGGGTCCGTTTTAGTGACTTTTGTGTTAGCATCCTAACACAGGATTACTTGTTTTATTTGTAACAATAATATACGAATAGAAGACAAGATTTCGTCTTCTTAAAAGATTAACAAAGATGTACCATGATAAATCAACTATTAAACAGTGTTTTATTCCATACACACATGGAGCAATTGCACATATATAAAGACCGAGTTAAACAAGTGTTACTGAGTGAATATGTTTTGGTTTGTTTATTATAAATTTTGAATTTTATAATATATCAAGCTGTCAACGTGGGTGTAAAATTTAATACTTTCTTAAAGGGGCACTAGCTGTCAAATTCATTGTAACCGATTTGACTCAAATTCTCATATTTGGTTTATAACAATGTAAAACATTTATCCAAACTATCAAAAGTCTAAAATAAACAGTTTACAGAGCATGGGGTAGATAATATATAGGTTCGTTTCGTGTGTATTTTAGTCCAGACGCCATCTAATTAACTATCGATTTGACCTCAGATGACCATATAAGCGATGTAAACAAAAATAAAGATACGAATAGATTAAAACAACACGTGCAATTGCATTTTATAGGTCTGTTTGATTTTATTTTATAGATTAAAAAAAGATGTTTCTAATTGTTTTTAACCATATAAGATTGATTTTATGTGCATCGAATTAGTAATCAAATGATTTACCGTAGTTTCACTTTCATTGTTGACATTCTTTTTATTTAAATAACCAGTACACGAACAATGCATGCGTTGTCAATCTCTAGCTAGGGGTTAACTTGAAGTTCACATGAATACCGGTTAGAATGATGATGACGTTTTCACTTGCAAGCGAATCAGTCAAAAATTATGTTTAATCGCTTATTTCAACAAAATTAAAGGAAATTGATTGCTAAAAGCAAATTATTATTTCATTATTCCAATTTGATTAATGATTGATCTAAAAAAAATCATACTTTATTTTTTTATATATATCGTAGCTAGTGCCCCTTTAAGCATATTTACGTATGGAATTAAATTTAAAACGTATTTAACAGATATCTCGTGTACAAATATCTCGTCAGTTGATCTATTTCATCTCTAAAAATATTCTGCGGAATAAAATTAATATAAATCTAAATTTCTGGAATAAAATATGTATGAATTTAAGTTCACTTAAATCAAGAGTTCATCCCATGAAAAAAATGTTTTACAGACAAATATTTTGATAACACTTCTAAAATGTTAAAAGTAATAGAACTTAATATCCGACAATCACATACTCTTGACATTTTGTCTTACGTGTTTTTAAAAGAAATCGGCACCTCTGTGGTGAATCAACTATGTTCGTTTATTATACATGTACCACATTTATGTATATAGATATAGGAAATTGTGTTATGAGTGCCAATAAGACATGTACAACTGTCCGTCCAAGTCACAATTTATAAAAGTAAACCAGTAAAGGTCAATGTACGGCTTTCATGTGAAGTCTGTATACGTTATGAAACGGAATTTTAGCGTAACGTTTGGTTAACGATCAAACGTAAGCTAACGATTGTTTTTTTTTAAACGGCAACCAACATTTCACCAAGACCTGCTAGATTCATATTTCGTAATTAAAAGTTTCATACTTTATTCACCATTATTTCATGTTTATTGATTCAGAAACTTTCTCATTAATTATATTTCTGGTTGTTTCATCTAATCTAAAACTTCAAAAGCTTTTATTACGAATGATAATATCTTAAAGTAAAAATCTGCATACATAATGTTTCGTTATTTTCTGTTCCCATGGTTATAACAAAACATGTGTCCTGTAAGTTTAATTACAATTATCAAATTGACAAATATGTTTACTTGTACCTAGGAAAACATGTTTTAAATGTCAGCGAAAGGTTCCTGAAATACTCGAAGGAGTAAAATTATCTATTTTGTTTTTACGAGCTTTCGTAATCACTTCACATATTAATGTATGCATTCTATAACACGGAACAATGAAACAAAAAGATAATAGCTATGTTGCATGATCCAACAGGTTCAACATTTATTTATCATTTATCTAGATGGATACAAACTGTTTGTTTTAATCTGATTTCATTTAAACTAATGATTTCCCTCATATTTTAATTTGATTATCAATATCAATCATATTTGGTGTTACCTTGATCTTTGACCTATTGGCCCTAACACCAACAGGGTTCTTCCTCGATCCCTATGGCATTGTCAAATCAAGTTTAGTTAATATTTTCTTATGGCTCAAAATACATCGTCTTGAAGGTTAAACTTTGGTATACTTATGAGGTTAAGAATTGTAAATTATCGGTCAGCATAAGTCATATTGAACCACTCACTATATAATATACGTTTCAAGTAATATACGCACAACTGCATGTTAATAAAGGCTGCCATCGATTTCATAATTTAACAAACACAGTCAAGTAATCCGAATTATCTTTGTAAAAAATGTCCTATTTGATTTCAATGGAATATATTTGATACCTTGGACAAAACTACAAAGCATAGGTCACATGTACGAAAGAGACAAGACAAAAAGTAGAGGCCAAGTAATGGATTAAAAATGAAACTACTAAAATCTATTTTCACATACATTATAATCAGTTGTGTTTGCTTTACGTTCAGTGCACATGCATTATTCAATCGTGTTAAACATTTGAACTACAGTCAATACTGTCTTTAAACGGGACAGCCATACACTTTAAACTGGACAACCATACACTTTAAACTGGACAACCATACACTTTAACCTGGACAACCATACATTTTAAACTTGGTATTCCGTTTTCATCTCTAAGCACGTGCAGTTAAAGGGTAGGCGTAATGAAATGTCGACTCGAACTTAGAATGATTTCTTCCGTTTACAAAATCACTGGTATTAAAGAGATAATAGTAACTGCAATTACGATGATCCCAATATGGCGACGGTAGATATAGGTAAAATCTTTACACTCATTTTTCTTAAATGTAGCATGTTTTTTTCAATAGTTACTCAGCTGCAAGGTTTATCTATACCATCACATCATATTTGAATCGTAAAGGTACACTGGATTTGTCTAAGCGCTTTGAAAATTGCCGTCGAAAAATTCGGGATGATAATCGTAACTCGGAAAAAAAGATAATCGTAATTATGGTATTTTAAAATGGAAAGATAATCGTAACTGGAAAGTGTTTTATTGATATTGACACTAAAAACATATATCTGATAGCATGTAATGAAGTTATGTCGATGAATTATTTACGAAACGTTCCAACATCTTATGACATTTCTTTTCATGCATATATTATTAACAGTTCTTAGGAAAACAGCTACATATGTGTATTAATTTATGTTTTTTTTATTGAGTTAAGTCTGCCAATTGATATTTTAATGTGTGTTTTTCTATGTTGTGATGTTATGCTATTGTTTTTTACACTAGTAATTTTGGGGCCCTTTATAGCTTGTTGTTCGGTGTGAGCCAAGGCTCCGTGTTGAAGGCCGTACATTGACCTATAATGGTTTACCTTTTTATAAATTGTTATTTGGATGGAGAGTTGCATGTCTCATTGGCACTCACACCACATCTTCCTATATCTACATACTAGTATATCATAAAATTTAGTTTTTTAATAAATAATGCCGTTAGTTTTCTCGTCTAAAGTGTTTTACATAGTCATTTCGGAGCCTTTTTAGCTGTCTATGCGGTATGGGCTTTGCTCATTGTTGAAGGTCGTACGGTGACCTATTTTTGTTAATATCTGAGTCATTTTGGTCTCTTGTGGAAAGTTGTCTCGTTGGTAATCATACCATATTTTTTTGGCATTTTAGCTACTTCATGACTGTCACTGAAATTACGATATCTCTCAAAATAACTATTATATAATAAACAACACAAATTTAATTTTGAATTATAACAATATGACATCCTTCAAACATTTAATGCTATATAAGAATAGAGAAAGGTTGGGATTTTTTGTGTATTATGAAATTAAGTAACGTGGAGTTCTTTGACAAACATGGATTTGTGTTCTCTTATAGTTTGGCCAAAAGCCCGAAAATGAAGAAATGAAGTTGATGTGGCTTTAAATTGTCTCACAAGAAATACTTATTCAAAGAATGACTGCAAAGTGGAAAATAAAATAACGCATATTCCGCAACATTAGAAACAAACTAATTCAAAAATTCATAAATACTCGGTATATGAAAAGTATGATGCAAACATATGCATGGAAGATATTGTAGAGACAAATATTGAAGGTACTAAACAAGGAACATTTTTGTATTTGCATACTTGCCATATAATCAGTTATTTTCTATTAAATGAAAACAAAAATTAGCCTAACCTAATTGTCATGCACTTTTCTGAAGCACAAACTATTTGTTGTAAAATCTATAAAAATCTTTGTAATTAAACAAGTTCCGACTGTGATGATGTACATGTTATGCCTTCTAATGTAATTTATCAATATACATATTTGTGTGTGTTTTTTTCAGTCCGTCAAGTGCTTCGTATTAAGACTATAGGTAAGGCTAAAAAAAACAAAAAAACAAAAGTAACTATAAACAAAAGTAACAATTAACAAAAGTAACAATAAACAATAATAACAATAAACTGTTACTATTTTAGATCTTTTACCATCCACACTGTTTTATAAAGAAATGTCCTAAAATACATGGGTATTTGATCAAAACATTTGAATTAAATTTTTTAAATCATATAGTATATCAGTATAAAAATAGAAAAAATGGAATCAAAGGGGGGAAAATGGACGGCTATATTTATTGAATTAAGAGGAAAAGGGAAATATGAACACTCATATCTACCGATAAAAGTATCAACTGTTAAATCCGATAATGCAGTTATAAAGTTATGGACGGAAACTTTTGTTCATTTCGCGCAGAATGTTAATATAAACGTGATATTGGAGGCAAAACATATATATGACATATGAAAATGTGGTATACGTGACTTTCATTTTGAGCAATGAATTGACAGGATTGCACTTTTGGGATATGGGATATAGCTAATCCATCCTCCCCCCTCCCCCTAAAAAAACCCCCCAAAAAAAAACGGACTTAAACGCGCACACAACATTGAAACTTTGAAAAATATCTACTTACCACAATAGCTGACTCGACAGCTGCTTCATTTTCCGTATCTTTAACAGGTACATGTATATATCAAAAGGTTAACCAGCTAATAGAAATTTATCATAGGATATGCATGTCACTTGATGATCGCTGTAAAACATCTCTTATATTATGTGATACCTCGAAAGTTTTTGATAGGGTATGGCATAGTGGCCTCTTAATAAAACTAAAAGCGTATGGTATTGATGGAAATCTGTATAAATGGTTTGAAAGTTATATTTCAAATAGAAAACAAAGCGTTTTTGTTTCAAATGCCTATTCGCCTTTTGATCATACTAATGCAGGAGTTACCGCAAGGCTCTGTATTAGGTCCCCTACTATTTCTTATTTATGTAAATGACATAGCTGATAATTTGACATTTATGTAAATGACATAGCTGATAATTTGACAAGTCTAACTCGATTGTTTGCTGATGATACATCTCTTTCTTATTCCAGCAATAATCCTTACACTATAGAGGATGTCTTAAACAGCGATTTAGAACAAATTTCAGTATAGTCTAAAGATTGGCTTATTAACTTTAACCCTAATAAGACAAAGGCTATGATATTCTCCTGCCATACTTCCCCAGATGATATTGAAATAGAATAATAAAACCAATTAGTAGAATTTGTCTCCTGTCATAAACACTTAGGGATTACTTTTGATTCCTATATGGTAAATTCCATACACATATAGAACATATTTTAAAGTGTGCAAGCACGAGATTAAATGTTCTTAAAAAATTGAAATATGTATTGAATAGTAATTATCTTGCTCGTATATATCAAACTTTTATAAGACCCGTTATGGAATATGCCTGTGATTTATGGGATGGTTGTACTCAACAAGAAGCCGACAATTTAGAACATGTTCAGTTAGAAGCAGGGAGGTTAGTAATTGGGTTGCCTGTGTTTGCTAGACGGGAAGCTACATATTTTAAAACTGGCTGGCAATTGCTTGTGAACAGAAGAAAATCCAGAAAGCTCAATATGTTCTATTCTTTACATAATGGGACTGCCCCTGATTATCTCTGTGATTTAATACCCCGCTTGTTGGTCAAGTATCTATTCAACTCACTTTTGTCCCATGACTGTATATATATATATATATATATATAGGTAAATTTGTCCAAGATATTAACCTGTAAGTTTCTTCATTTATTTTTATATGCGTTTATGTCATCGTTAAATTTGACATTTGCATTTTTTACACACAAAATACCATTGAAATGCTGAAAGACACATTTATTATGTTTCAGTTACTATTATCCGATAAAGAAAATTACGATTATCAAAGAAGAAAAATAGTATAGAGTTACGATTATCACACCGAATTTTTCAACGTCAATTTTCAAAGCGCTCAGACGATTCCAGTGCACCGTTACGATTCAAATATGATCTAATGGTATAGGTAAACCTTGCAGCTGAGTAACTATTGACAAAAGCATGTCACTTTTAAGAAAAATGAGTGTAAAGATTTTACCTATATCTACCGTCGCCATATTGGGATAATCGTAATTGCAGTTACTATTATCTCTTTAATACCAGTGAAAATGTAACCCATTGACCTAGCGCGATAAAAATCCGTTCAATCTAGTACACAGCAATGTTAATACCGGTATTATGCATAAACATGTTTTTCCTGAAGATGCATTAAATTTGCCACTGGACCTTAACTAGCCATTCGTCCATCAATCAAACGCTTTTACGGGCTGTCCGGCGATGCAAGAAATATGATAATTCTGATGCACGAAATATGACCAATCTACATTGAATCGATATAATCACTCAAATTTACGAAAATATTTACTCTTTGTATAGACTTATTAAAAGATCTTACACAAAGTTAAACGATATCCGCCGCTATTTAAAACGATTGACTTTTGTTTGAATAAAAAAATTAAAAAGAAACTAATACGAAAAATACTGATTAGAAATCTGTAACTTAAAGGCAAAACTCTGTTCAAACTTTGCTATCGTTACTGAAAAAACGTTTCAATACTTAGAAAAATAAACAATTCAATCACAGACATTGCACGCAACACTTAAAGTGACTTTGATTATCCCACATTACGGTCAATGGTATTTTACGTAATCAAAACAACCAAGATATGTTTCATTGTGTGTAACTTAAAATTTTACTTTGAGAGATGATTTAAAGGAATAACAGATGCAAGACCAGGGATACAGATAGCACCTGTTTAGTCAGTATAGATGTCATCAGTTGAATTGATTTGACATATTGCTGTTATAAGCTATTTAACTAATCATGCAGGTTCCTGTCACAATGTATAAGTAAACTTTTAGCCTAACAAAGGTATAACTTAAGTTTGAGCATTTTAAAATGGTTTAAGTAAAGTTTGAACATTAATTAAGCGTACAATGTGTTTTTTTCAGGTATGACCCGTTATCAGGAATTTGGGTAGATCGAACACCTCTTATTGCAGCTAGACAAAAGTTTACAGTTTCAGTATTTGAAAATAAAATATTTGTTATAGGTAATTATTTTGGACTTAGGACAGTTATTGTATATATATTATATAATAATTACATGCGATGTATGTTTCATTATAATACTTTATTCTGATTGGCTAACTGCACATCACATGATTTTCCATAAGCAATTGCATTACTCAATAAAACTTTTCATTATGGATAACACGTGGTTCCACAATAAAGTGCACAGGTGAATTGAATAAAAAACTTATAAAATTCGTGTTTTCATGACCATAGCTAAAATATGTAATTATAAGTATTGAATGCTTCTTTTGTAACTTCATTTAGTTGTAAAAGCTTTGGCCGTGTGCATATTTTTAGAATGAAGGGCTTCCGCGCTTCATACAAAATGTACTTCGGTCAACGCTTTTACACCCCAATGAAGTTACAAAAAGAAGCATTCAATTCTTAATTGCATTACTTAAGTTTTTACATTTCGAGTATTTCTCCTTGTTTATTGAAAGTATATCACCGTTTGTACTGCAATATATATATGCCTTGGGAACCAATCCGAATTTGGAATTCCCGTGAATAAATTAAAGTTTGTGGAAGCAATCAAAAGAAGGAAAATATACAATGGACTAAAAAAAGGAATTGCAATAGCAAACACAATCAACTTGCTTAAGGGATTTATAACCAAATGTTGTTACTTTAAATTTATTTCAATCATCAGTTTAAATGTATTCTATTATTTTATGCTTTTCAAGTAGTCAAGTACATGATGAATGTTATTACTTATAATAATTGAGCACTTTATAGTAAGCTTTTCCGGGGAATTTTTAGTAACTGATACCAGGGATATTTGAGGATACTAATTGAAAGTTGTAATCCTAGTTACATATTAACACAGTAGATATGCAATATAAGTTATTTACTTTCAAAAAAGGAGAAAACACTGGCTACTTTGGAGATAAACTTGTGATCCAGAATGCTTTCGAAAAATACAATCTAAACATTAAATTGGTTCGAATATTAGTCCTGGCATAAGAGCAAGATATCACAATGGATTCATATTTTCAAACTTTCATATTAGATAGTGAGGAAGAAACGTTTTTATGGTTAGTTAACAATGGTACGATTTTCAATGGGAACTCTTTTTTAACAAAAACAAATGTCAAAGTAAGGTCACCATAAGGACTACAATGCGCAAAACCCATACCGCATAGTAATATATAAAAGGTACCGAAATGAAATATGTAAAACCAATTCAAACGAGAAAACGAACAACATGATTTGTACTTGCCATATATTTCGATTGTGTTGTAAGAGATACAATTGTTTGATACAAGTGGTAAGGTTTACTGTAACTGTTTGCAGGTGGCGAAGGGGACGATGGGAAAGTTTTGTCTTTCTGCGAAATTTACAAACCGGAAGACGATATATGGGAAGAAGGACCCAAACTAATATCCCCACGTTCTAATCTGTGTAGTGTTGTTTATCAAAATGATATTTATTGCGCTGGTGGGTGCTATGGAGGGAAATGTCACAAAAGTTTCTGGTGAGTAGCTAAAATCAAAGGAGGAATAATTACAATAGACTGCTACCTAAATGTAAGTTCTAAACACATTTAGTGAATTTAGAACTATTTAATCGTTGAAGTATTTTATTATCAAAAATAAACAAATGTGTCATAATCGATACATGTTTAGAAAAGCAATTAGTGATACATAAGAATGTAGCCTTCATATTGTTTTCGTTGTTAATTGATTCTCGATTAAAATCCAAATACTCAAATGACATGGTTTGTGAAGATCAAAAATTGGAAAATGAGGTTAAAGAGTAGTTGCATACCTTTTATTTGATTTCAAAGACATAAGTCAATATCGATAGCAGTATATTAATATCAGCGTGTTTAAGGAATTATGAAGTTAAATAAAGTTCTCTTCTATTTTCCAAATGGCCATGGAATCAATATAGTATGAGTTTAAAGCCTATAGTAATTATAGACCATGAACATGTTAAACAAAGGGCGACTGAAACACTGGTTGGTCAGTGTGGTTGTATATAAACTAAATACCAGTTACCTAGTAAATAAACTTATTTTAAGCTTTTCGCGGCGTTCTCTTTTACAGTTTATTTCATATAAAAGTACATGCTAAATTGTGTAGAAAGTTTAAAACCGCAGCGTGATATTAAACATCCAATACTTGACCTTTCGGGTGCAATTCGAAAAAAAGGCCACCAAACGAACCACGAGATAACACTAGATTTTTTTTTGCAAATTAACAAATGATTTCCCATGCGTAGTTTTACAATCCAATTTAGTTTCAAAGTCAAAAGTCAGAGATCATAGTAACAATATAATAAAAATTGATTTAAGTTTGAAGCACCGTACAATTGCACTTTTTGAAACAATCTCCATTATACATAGTTCATATCTTTTCCTTGTGAGCCTTGAACTATTTGATTTCAATATATTATGTCACAGGGAGACTCTATCTAAGATCATTGACGAAAAAAAATCATTCTTTCACTTCGTGGTCTAGCATTGATAGTAAACAAAACATAGCCGATAACAAAGGTTGAATGCAAACGATATGGACCTACGAAATCTATTTTATACATGTAGGAATAGGGCTTTTATCACTTTAATCTCACATTAAGATTTCTTTCATTTTACAATATTATAAATGCTGCTGATGATAACTTACATTTATTTAAACTACCAACCTATGCATTTTAGAAATTTGATGTAAAAAAGGAATAAAGAATTAAAACAAAAATGCATAGTACGCTAAAAGAAAATAGATATGATTCATGATTTAACCATTATGGTTAAAAGTATGTTAACTGTCTTTAAGATTAAGGATTTTACTACAGTTACATAATAAATTACTTATAGTATCTGAGAAACATACCAAATGAAAATATTTAAGCTTTGACCAACACACAACGTAAATTAGATCTGATCAAGATCAAATGAGCTCTTTAGTACAGACATGCACACATAGCAATAATTTCGAATTAACACCAACCATGGTAGTTGATATATTGTGTATAGTATCTGAACTTATAAGTGATCACTGAAATGAGGTTGAGGTAAGTTAAACCCTGTCTGACAGGTATGCAGAACTCGTAAGGATACAAATTACTCGGACATATTAACTTGACTTCGAGACGAACAGTCTTTTTAACAGATTGTTAGATTTCGCCTTAACGCGTGCTTATCTGAGAAGCAGCAAATACAATGTACCAATTTTAGAGTCTTTGATTTGACCCCACGACCTATCGCAGTCGCGACGAACATGCTCATCGTAGATACCAGGCTTTAAATTTTGAGCCCAGACACGCGTAAAATTAACTGTGGAATTTAAAACATTATCTTTCGCCTAAGGGATGTTACAACATATTGAAAATTTCTAAGAACAATTAAGTGCAAGATCGTATTAATGTAGATATCTATATGTCCTTGGTTACAATCTTATACTAATATGTACATTGAATGAAAATGGATTCAAATACAAAGATACGTACTTGTTTTCTTATGCTGGTATAGACTCAGATCACCAATCATTCCCAGTATGGTTTTAATACTTTAGTCCTTCAGACACATTTGCATGTATGCAATGAATCATCGTTTTTTGAAAAAAAATATTTTTTACAAATGGACACTTTGTCTTTAAAGTCTAAACTAATTTTATTCTAATTCATTTCCTTTGTATAAGTCTTAGAGGTTAATAAAATCGAAATTTCTAATCCATATTTTCATCGTTCGTAGCAATATTTCATTTTCGATGTAACGGATGTTTAATTGGTTCTATATATACATGTGTACTAAGCACAACACATTGTCATCTTATATTGTCCTTTCACTCTGAAATCCCTTGGATACTATATCACAATTTCTGTTCCTTTTGATGAATAATCATTAAAAGTTAATATTTTTCCAATAATATATATGACTTATTAACACGTAGATTTATATTAGTTATTGAGTTATTTTTTTTTTAATCTGATGCAGAATTGTTCTTCATTTTTCAATGACATTTTTCAATTATAGTTTATAAATTCAGGAAATCTAAATATTCAGAACGATATTTTTCAACTTGTCTCTCAATTGCGAGTGCCATAAACGTATTTTCAATATTCGATCAGAAAAATTAAATATTGAGAACGATATTTTCCAACTTAGATTCCAATTGCGAGTGACATAAACGTATTTTCAATATTCGATCAATATCAGCGCTTAGACAACAGTATTTTCAATTGGTCTTAGGAAAAATAACTTCACAACGTACGATCACTAACATATTAAACATCGTTAGTCAATAACATTACATTTCACTGTTGGTTACAGTTCTACGAGGAGTTTCCGCAAACTTAGAACTACATTTATTGAAGTTGGTGACAATCTAATCATCCGTATCCATTCCGCACAGCAGTTGTTTCTGTTATTTTTATATTGTAATTTTATTTCTATGTTCGTCATCCGGTTTACTGCTTTAGGTTAAGTGTCTTGATGGAGTATTTATTTACAGTAAAGTATACAAACTGTTGGTTTTTTTTAATTTTCAATGCCAATGCAATTGTATATGCATATGCCGTTTAATCATTTAATTGTAAAACCGTTGCCCATAAAGGTTCTTTTTGGTGGCCGGTTAAGGCTCTTTCGCGTTTTCGCCTTGTAGAATATGAACGGCGAAATGAGATTAGTCAATAATGCGAAATGACTTTTTTCAGAAGCGCGATGCGTTTCATGCAACTACTGTGCATTTGGTAACCTGCAAAAGATGCTTTTAACTATAGTAAAAAAGACACAAATATAAATAATAACCATATTATATATCTATAATAAGTGCATCATTAGTGGAAAAATTCTGTCGGTACTTTCATGCAGAAAAGAAACATTTGCATAGCAAAGATACTGCTTGTAGCTATTTGCTAAAATAAAAACATATTTACAGGGGAGAGCAATTCTGTTTTGATTGTGCATGTTGTTTTCAAAATGTGAAAAAGCGCTAATCAATAACAAATTTATCATAGTAACAGCGGAATAAAAAGTCTTGGTCACAAAAATCAGAATATTAATCACCCCATTACCCAAAACCCAACATTAACTGTCCGCTTGTAAAATTGTACAAACATCCTGTCATTTGAAACCAAAATTATCTGAAATCATCTTTTCGGGTGTTCAGTTTCAACTTGCAAAAGATCTAAGTTCGATGGTCACTGCTATTACTAAAACACAACATAGAACAGTAGACAGTAAGCCTGTCAGAAGAGTATTTTTTATTGTAGATTTTGCTGTTTTCATTAGTGTATAATGTTGTAAAAGAAATGACTGTAACTAAATCCTTGCATTCAAATGATCAAACAATGTATTTGGAGGTTCGAAATGCCATTAGATTTTGAATATTATTTGAACGTTAGTTTGAAATGGAATATGGTCATTGAACTAGTCGGGCTGTTGCATATTTATAATGTTTATTTGTTTTGTACAAATATAGACAAGACAAAGACAGTGTTGTGTGACTGTCATACAAGTGCGAGGTTTAACTAAACAGTATGTGCCTGTCCCAAGTCAGGAGCCTGTAATTCAGTGGTTGTCGTTTGTTTATGTGTTTATGTGTTACGTATTTGTTTTTCGTTAATGTTTTTATAAAAATAAAGCTAGTTTTCTCGTTTGAATTGTTTTACATTGTCTTATCAGCGCCTTTTATAGCTGACTATTCGATATGGGCTTTGCTCATTGTTGAAGGCCGTACGGTGACCTATAGTTGTTAATTTCCGTGTCATTTTAGTCTCGTGTGGACAGTTGTCTCATTGGCAATAATACCACATCTTCTTTTTATAAGCAATAAATCCACCATTTTCTACATAAGAAAATGTCTATACCAAGTCAGGAATGTGACAATTATTGATATGCTTTTGTGTAATTTGTTTGCGCTTTTGATTTTGGATTTTGATTACGGACTTTCCGTTTTGAATTTTCCTCGGCGTTCGGTATTTTTGTGATTTTACTTTTTGATATTAGTATTTTAAAAAACACTATAATAGATGCAACAAAACTCGAATATGAAATGCATGATGCTATAAAGATACATAAGATTTTTAGAAAGTTTTATTGGGATTAGGTAATATCGTTTTTAGGACTTGCAAAAACAAGATCTTTAACTTCTTGTAGATGCAACCAAGTCCTTGTTTCGATTTGTGAAACCCATTAAATCTGTAATACTAAATGAGGACACCTAGTTTTGTGTATCGCTTAACCGTCTTACAGATCAAATCAATCATTATGTCTCTCTACCCTTAAGATGGTATAGAAATTGTATTTTGTGTTTCTGTTATTGGAAAACAAAATGAATTCCGGATGTTCTTTCCGTCATTACTATCGGTTTCGGATGTTATGACTTCTTTTAATGTCTTAGTTACAAATATTATAGACGGGTGAGAAAATTCAATTTCTATTATAAAATCTATTAGCGGTCTTTGATAACTCTAGAAATGGTTGTTTACATCATGTGAATGCTATAAATATCGGCATATTCAATTAGATTGAAATTGAGAAAAATTAAAAAAAAAAATGGCCCTGCTGCATTCACACATACCTATTTCAAGTGTTATCATGGTTATGGTCTAGTCCATAATCTTCTTTATATATGTACATATTACTCCTCATGCATACCAAAATGATTTTATATATGCATGAGACTATAAAACAGATTGATTGATAGATAGATTGATTGATTCCCTAATGTACGGACAATGAAAGTATGTTGGATATGGCAGACATTTGCCTTATAACAGACCGACTATGGATATAAGGAGAAGTTGCAAGGGTTCTATCAAGAACGTGAATATAGCGTTGCATTTCTCTTTCCGAGACAACGATCGAAGTTAACGACTCCATTCTCTCCAGACGTGTCTGTGAACTAATATATCCTGCACCCCAAAATGTACACCCGAAGGCTTTATTGCCGTTCTGCAGTAAACCAAGGTGATCATAACTTTGGACCGTTATCTGAGACTTCATGATATCTCTCGTTCGTTGTATTCCATTTTATTCATATACGGTATATTGAAATTCCGATTCAAGCCAACAATTACAGTCAGGATAGATAAAAAAAAATACACACATATTAGTAACATGCTTATGTAGTTTTTTCTAAGTACAATGCAGTGTTGTGTCTATTCTAACGTTTAAGATTATACTTGAAAAAAAATATAATTTAAATGATATGTGATTGCTTTTCTCTAAGAGTGCGTATGAATAAATACAACTTGAAAGTTTTGTTATGCCAAATGTTAGTAGTTAACTAAACAGTATAGGTTGGATTTTTTGTTTGTTTAATCGGTGCATGTTGATAAGTCCGAACGGTCTTCAACAATAGGCAAAATGCATGACGTACGTATAGTATTACTAAGCTATAAAAAGCCTAAGAACAATGCAAACGTGGCAGCAACCAAAAACAATCACTGAAACACAAAATGTACATGTCTTGAATTGCACGAGACAAGCATTGGCGGATCAAAGGGGGAGAGGGGTCCGGGGATTGGGATCCCCCTTTTTTGGCCGCTCAATGCATTTGAATTGGGATATATAATAGTTGGACCCCTCCCCCCTTTGTCCTGGGTTGGGAACCCCCTTTTTTAAAAAGGCTGGATCCGCCCCTGACAAGAATATGCAATTTGTGACGTGGTTAATATGTATGAGAGCGCTCAATTTCCTCAAAACCTGGAACAGTGGCACAACAGCAAAACATATTTTAACTCCTCTGTAATCTTTAAATATATTTGAATCGGTACACGCAGGTATCATCGAGTCGCTTTCACGTGTGTCTGTCTGTCTTTTTTTTTTTAAGACTACTGTTCTTCTGTTCCAATTAAATGTCGCATGTTCGACATGCGTCACATTCGATATTGGTTTATCTTTTTGCTATATCTCTAATTTAGTCGTTATGTATTTTTTTACCGTTCTCTCCTGCTAAAAATCTGTTTGGGTCATTAAAGTTTTAAGTTTCCCTTCGAAATAACTCAGGTTTTTTTTGGAATTTGTATTTATAGTGATGTATCTGCTTTTTACGTTAATGTGTTAAATTGTTTAACTTATGTGGGAGACTTTACAAAGCTTTGTAAATAAAAACAATGATTTAAAATAAAGGTTAGAAAGTCAGTGTTGTCATTGGTTGCCAAACAATGCTTTAGAACTGGTTCACCTGTTTGTATTTGTATTTACATTTACTGTTTTCGTGACAAACCAGTGGGAAACTTAGAAACGTCGTAATTATTACCCAATTACAACGAATTCTCAGGTGAATTGACTAGTTAAAGCACCACGTTTTGTACTGAACTATTGCTGTGTTATTGTACTGTACTCCTCGTATAAACTTCATTACCTTCTAAATTGCGGATTAATTTTCACTTTAAAGACATAAAATTGTAGAAATCGGAAGTGATTCATTCGCATTTGTATAATTTCCATCGATTATAGAATTGATGTGATTTGAAATATAAAAAAAAGTATTGATTAAGGATGTCATTGCTAAGTTGTATAGAGATCCTTCATTAAAATTCACACAGTTCTTTTAATCTTGGATACAATCAACAAAAATAGAATTTACTGCTTAGCAATGAAATAACCGAATTAGTATATCTGTATTTGATGATTCGATTTAATCTTCGGAAAAATCGGCATAAATACAATTTAGTGGCACTCTCTGGTGAACATCGAATTCATATCAGCAAGGTTCAAAGAAATTTATGAGAAATTCATGTTTATTATTATTGATAACGATAGAAATTTCACCATAAAGTGAAAAGTCTCTTTATTAGGGCAAATATTCATTTGTCAAAATCAAATATGACAAAATAAATTAAGCGTAAAACTACTTTTTGATGAAACATAAAAGACTTGCAAATTAGATCTTCGAATACTCTAGAATCTGACTTATTATATCTGCTCATATATGGAATGTGTTATTAGATAAATGTATATGAAATGCACATACATGTACATGTAAACACTATGAAACATCCTATATTCTAAAACTTAAAAATCATCATCGAAAGTTTTAAAATATTTCAATAAATTTTATGTATTTAAATCACCCGCTTCAAACAAATTTATGAGTAAATCTAGAAAATTTGAAAAAAAGGTAAGAAGAACAATGTATATGTACACACTTTTTAATATACAGACTTACACATAACAATAAACATAATCAGGGGATATGAATTGGAGAACAGTATTGTCGTTTTGAAGCGCAATTTTGTAAAAAAAAAAGTAGCACATAATTTACTATTGGAAGTCATATGCATCACGTCTCCTTATCTTTATACTAAACAGAAGTGTGTAAGTCACTGCCATACTATGATTAGAATGTGTCGCAATAACATTTTTTGTGTTTTTATGTAAAGAACAGGCACTGATGATTAAAAATGAAATAGTTTTATTACTTTCAAAGTACATATAGGAAACTCATGTTTAGCTGAATGCAGATATCACATTGTATTTTTTATCAAACAAACATGCCTGTAGAAATTTAAACAAACGGACAAAAGTAATCATAAAATCATTGGAAAATCAGACCACAACTTCCACGCCAAAATGATCCGAAAAATTAAATCCCAATTTGAAAAACAAACAAGAAAAAACGACACCTTATTCGGAATCATTATGGCTGATATGACATAGAAACAAAATGTGGAATGACCAAATCGCAAGACCAGTATATATGAATCTAATTATTAAATCTGAATTTTTATCTCCATACAGGGTTTTTGAAAAGAATAAATGGAAAGAGTTAGATCGTGATTATCCTCAAAGATTGCCTCATGGCTTGGATAGATTTAGTTTTGTATCCCATGGACGAAACCTGTATTTTATTGGAGGTAAGTTACCACAACATTAACGTACAATTCCTTATCATTTTTGTTTTGTTAACTATAGATTATCGCTATTTTACGAAATTGTCTTTGATCTTTCTGACTGATAATTTCTTTACTCAACACAGTAGAGTGATATGAAGAAATGACGCTAAAAAGGTATAGGATGTACGTGTCGTTGTTAATGAACAACGTGGTCATAGGTAAAATAGCAAATACTGATTTTCATCGGTCATCCCAACTTGATTGCTAATTTCACTTTCGCCGTACCGGCTCAAGCGAGAAAATCAATAAATCAATTTGGTTGAGATGACCAACGGTAATTATAGGTATATAAATCTATTCAACCTTTAAGTTAGATGTTAAGAATACTCGAAATGTTCAGGCCTCCTTTAAACATATTATATTGGCAATGTTACGTGATCAAAGCCAATGTTGTAGAAGTGCTGATACATGTTCGATTTTTAAAAAGTAACCTCCACTCTCACATTCAAATTGTTTTGAAACATTTGCCGACTTTCTTTTTGACGTGCATTTTGTTTATTTTCAGCAACAGTACAGTGTCATTGGATTTTTTATGCAACGGAAATAATATAATCTTATAATATAGCAACTTATTTAGACGCAGAAGATCGAAATTTATAGCTGAAATTTTATTATAGTATCTTCGTGAATTCTTTAATTTCATTTCCGTTCAAATAATGACATAATTCTAATTAAACATGCGACAATTACTAGACTCGTATATGTTTATACTGTTTTTACCGTGTTTTTGTATTAGTTAAGGAAGCGGATTTTCAAATTAATGAATTGTTGGCCTTCGCAGAATATCTGACTATTTTGTCTTATACTTGTAGTTCTAAAGCATCTGAATATAATTGTATACGTGTTGTTGTCGACTTTGTGTACAGTGATTACATATCTCAACATTATAACAATCAACACCATTACAAACGTGACATATTTCATTATTATCTGTTAACTTGATCAGAGAAACTTTATTCTGATGCAAAAGGATTCACGTTTGCTTATCAAACGTATCCATAGTTTGCCCGTTTTAGAATATCAATTTCTAGCAAATGTTTCAATAATCTGTAAAATACATTATACAATGAATCAAATGACAGATAGACCTATGCATTATTCATGGCTGTATTCTAGTGCGATTTAATTGATCCAAATATCGTACGGCGGATAGATAAATGAAAATCACAATAAAATGAATGTATATAGATTATACCACACGCAGGCTTTGCAAATGAAATTATACTCTTGAGAAAGTTGCTTTTTTCAAATTTTTAAACGCAATGAGAATTTAAAAATATTACAACAGATGATATTTTACTATTGTTTTAAATGGGATGCACTGAAAGAATATATTTATGTTATGATTTAATCCAAAATTAAGAGTACAGTTGACAGTTGTCCTAAGTCAGGAAAGAGTTGTGCAGTGGTTGTTATTGTTGCTATTTCATGCCCACGCCTAAGGCAGCAATCATTTGATTTTCTGGGGGAGGGGGAGGGGGGGTATGTTTTTTTTCTATGCAAACTTTTTTTTCGCCTTCGGCGAAGAACAATCTATTTTTTTTAGCGACAAACCGAAAACAATATTTTTTCTATCAATTTTAGCATTACATATACATGTAGTGGCAGCTGAGGGTGAAACAAACATTTTTTTCTCAGGGTCCAAAACAATAGCCCCCCCCCCCTCCATAAAATCAAATGGTTGCTGCCATATATCTGATCTGTTACATTTTACTGCCCCTTTGGTATTTTTTGTCCCCCTTTTACATTACATACATGTAACAATAAGGCCATCCCTGTTATAAAAAAGCGAGACATATAGATTATCCCGTTCCCTTTTCCCCGAATGTGACATAGTAGACACAGGAGAATATTATTCGCCTTGTTAACTAAGAATTTTCAGATATTTTTTATAGTTATTATTTATTATTACAAAGGTAAAAAATATTGTAAACAAGTGTTTCTTAACAGAAGTTTTGACTTAAACCAGTAAAAACGCCCGAGATAAGTATTTTATTTATGACATCTCAAATGTTACTAAACTTCAAATGAAAAGAGAAAAATTGAACTGACGTTAGTTTATAAGGAAATCTATCAATTTGAACTATTTTTCAATTATGAGATTGGATTAACAAGTGAAAAGATATTTTTACATTGCTTTGGTTGTGAATAATGTATCCAATCAAATAAAGATAGTTTGTTTTAATTGGACGTAACAGGAAACCGATATTATCTAATTAATTTTACATTGTAACTTAAAGCTTCATTTAAAAACCAATTTCCATATACAACTGCCAATCTCAGGGAAATTTCTGTTACTCATGAATTATTATAGACACTTGCAATGTATCTATTGAAAAGGATCGTTGAACAAAGATTTGAAATACTATAAAAGCTTTGTGAAAAGTAAAATCACAAAAATACTGAATTTAGACGAAAATCAATTCGGAAAGGCCATACTCACACGGCAAAACCAAATAACAAAACACATCAAAAACGAATGGACAAGAACTGTCATATTTCTGACTAGGGACATGTCGTATGTTAAGCCATACCAAAAGTTGCGCAAATTCCTTTACATACAGAAACTTACTTACATGTGCACGTGAATTAGAGTTAACGTTTAAAATTAGACCGAATGTGGCTGTGGATTTATACATCCAGCACAGCAGATCAAACCAATTTTAGACACCACTACTAGTTTGAGATGGATTTGTTATGAGGCCAAACAAGTATTAAGTTTAAAAGCCTTGAGATCACAAAATTCCAAACAGTTAAAAATTACGTGTAAGCTTATATGCCTAGGCTAAGGATGCCTAAGTGTTTCGAATAATTCGAATAATTCATACTTTTGCAAACAGTAAATGTATAATTAAAAAGACCATATAATTGATGTTCATGTCAATACAAAAGTGCTGACTACAAGACATAGTAGCATAGATGCATAGATAATTAGTTATCAAAGGTACCAGGTTTATAATTTAGTACGCCAGACGCGCATTGCTTCTACATAAGACTCATCTGTGACGCTCATATCAAAACATTTATAAAGTCAAACAAGTACAAAGTTGAAGAGCATTGAGGGTCCAATATACGTTACCAACTTTTCTGCACCAGATGCGCATTTCGACAATACATGTCTCTTCAGTGATGCTCGTGGCCAACATATTTGAAAATCCAAAGCTTATTAAAAAGGACGCTATTAACCAAAAACGGACAACCATAAGAGCTAATGCCGGCCAAGGTAGCTAAAACGTTGAAGCATAAATTATCTCCAGTTATTGTGAATGGTATATTTCGATTCCATGCAAGTTTGCACACGAGATAATCATTCGCATATCTACATTCGAAACATGTATCATTTAACAGGAGTATCCTCAAAAATGGAAAAGGCCAGCAATAAATATAGATTTATGACAGAGAGGAGGATGCATTCATACACTACGAGTGTGTCTGCTTTAAGTAGAACAGAACATGGAACCGATATTGTTGGTGAAATGATTTCTCCCTGGCATAACCAGTTACCAGCAATGACTTATGGGAGACACAGCGCTGGTGCTATAGTAATAGGTGAGAATTGTGAAAAGTAAAATTAAAAAAAATACTGAACTCCGAGGAATATTCAAAACAGAAATTTCCTCATAAAAAGGCAAAATCAAAAAATTAAACACATCAAACAAATGGAAAAACTTTAATTTAATAAGTAAACCCAAATTTAGGGTCAGATTTATTTTAATTTTAAACGTAGAATCATTCGGTGATAATTTTAACAGTAGTAAAAATATTGTTGTATGAAATTGACCTCCCTCTATTACTGACTAAACAGCAAAAATAATGTGTTTTTATTATTATAGGAGATTAGTATGGGAGTCGCATAGTCAACACAGCACTTTGTCAATATATATAAATATATATATTAACTTTAAAACATAATTTGCCTTTATTTAGGAGATAGAATCTACGTATTTGGAGGCTCATTAATGGAAACAGGACAGGCTGTTCGTATTGTTGAATACTACAGTATATCACGTGGTCAGTGGCAAGAAGACTTCAGGTTCCGAAAAGGTAAAGATTGGATTCTTGTAATAAGTTGGCTATACTATTGCATGTGTCTTGGTTAAATTTAACATAATTTATGATGAAGAAACATATACTAGTAGTGCACGTAAATGCTAATAATTAGAAATATACACATGGTACTTCATAATCATAGTTCGACGTGTACTTTCCAAAAATACAAATAAAATTTAAAAATTATTCTTCTGTTTCAATAATCTGTAAAATACATTATACAGTGAATCAGGTAACAGGTAGACCTATGCATTATTATTCTGTCAGAAAAAAAGACAACGTCTAAACAAACTCATCATAGATACCAGGACCTAATTCTGTATATACGCTAGACGCGCGTTTCGTCTACAAAAGGCTCACCAGCGACGCTCGAATCCCGTGTTTTTCTTTTATAAAAAAATAAAAAGATTGGTAGGATTTACAACAAGAGAACTCTTTACCAGAGACCAGATGACGTGGAGGTAAGCAATCACAGGTCAAACCAATGAAATTACAGGCTACTGACCTGGGACACGTATGCAATCTGGTGTATTGGGTTAAGCATGTTCTGAAGTAGTGGTGAAATAGCACAACAAGAACAAAAAAGAAAAGAAAACATGATGATAAAGGTTTTACTCATTATATCGATACAAAGCAAACAAAAGAAAAGTACAAAAGACATGAAGTATAGATCTGAGAGTACTCGCTGTTACTGAAAACTAGTTCAAAGTCAATAACATCGAATAAACGAACGTATATCAAAGGCTAATATATCAATCAGTACAAACCCAACATCTTGTGGATTTAGTTTAAAGACGACATTTACATTCGGAGGAAAACATGACATTGTGGATTGCCAAAATATATAGATCGACAGAATATAGGACCGTTAATGTACATGTGTATAGCAATAATATTTAGTTTTAATTTATTGACAAGAAAATCATATTAATAGCGATAAACACACAATTCATAGATTTAATTACAGTGTTAAATTAATAAACTTTTAAAATAACTTTATTTAAAATATCGATAATTTTATCCGGATGTTTACACGTCGAAAGCAAACATTCCCAGTCGGAAGCTTTATGAAAAATAAATTTGTTTACATTGATATAGGAAGATGTGGTGTGAGTGCCAATGAGACAACTCTCCATCCAAATAACAATTTAAAAACTAAACCATTATAGGTTAAAGTACGGCCTTCAACACGGAGCCTTGGCTCACACCGAACAACAAGCTATAAAGGGCCCCAAAATTACTAGTGTAAAACCATTCAAACGGGAAAACCAACGGTCTAATCTATATAAACAAAACGAGAAACGAGAAACACGAATATATTACATAAACAAACGACAACTACTGTACATCAGATTCCTGACTTAGGACAGGTGCAAACATTTGCAGCGGGATTAAACGTTTTAATGGGCCCAAACCTTCTCCCTTTTTCTGAAACAATAGCATAACATCACAACATATAAAAACATACGATAAAATATCAATTGGCAGACTTAACTCAATCAAAAAACGTATGATTACACAATTACATTGTTGCAATAAATCTTTACTTTATTCTTTTTTTAAGATCACGGTAAGTATTATATGTGAAATCCTTTGATCTCTTATTATATCGTAAATCCTTTATTTGCATATTTATTTTGAGTGATTTTGGTTTTGGGTTCTAATACATATGTGTTGGTAGTTGTGTATGTTATTTTGTTTGACACTCAATATAATTAGGGTTTGGGATGATTTTTATTGAACCTAATGTATTTTCAAATTGACTAAATTACATGCTAGTATATTTTTTAGATATCTTTAAAAAAAAACAAAAAAAAACATAAAAAAACAGCTAATAACAATTGTGTATTCAGGTCACAAAATTTATTACTTACTTTTCGTTGCAGCACAAACATTTGTAATATAGTTCCTTGGGGAAAGTTAAAGATTTCAAGAAAATGATTGTAGATTTAACTTCTTTATAACAATAAAGTTTTATGAACAGGAATCTTCACTATCAGAAATAACAAATAAAGTTAAATTTAACAAAGTATTATCATTAACTGTAAGTCATATAAAATAATTTATGTTAAAATGACTGAAAATAGATAATTGATATGAAAGTAAGTAAGAAAAATCTTCTCATTAAAGTTCAAACATACAAAGTATTTACGAAAACATAAACGTACTACAAAGATTTGTTGTATAAATAAAATTTAAAACAACCCTTTAATGTCATGCGTCCAATTTGCTTAAATTTTCTTCATTCAGCAACGCTCAAAGCCGAATATATGAAAGCCAACGATTCACAAGAATAAAAGCAGTTAAAGAGTAATAATTCCAAAAACGACATGAAAATAATAGCATCATCTACCTAAGGCCAACTTTGCCTGAGGAAGTTCTAACCTTAGTTTCTTAATAATTTATCAATTTAAAAACGGACATTATTAGAAAATTGCGTAGACTATCATACAAGTGAGAGGTTAAGCTAGCTATCCAATACATGATATGTATGTTGTTTATTTTCAGGAGACGTTTCAAATGTTACTTGTGCAATATTAGAGGTTCCTACTAAATTAGAGGAGGAAAATCTAAATGAAAAACTGCGATGGGTAATGTGGTAGTACTACGCATGACTAATTTAGATGCGTGTGTTCAATTTATACTCGGAAACATATATTTTGCGTCATTTAGATCCTTACAAAAAATAAAAAAAAATAAAACATTTTGTCATAATGACAAACAGTAACAGGATAATTTCATTTTTGGTTGTTGGTTTTGTATTTTAAATTTTGTTCTACATATATTTGAATCGTTTTTACAAGTTATATATAAATACTTCACATCGTTTCGCTCTTTCAATTAATGACTCTGTAATGAGATGCCAGTTGTTCGAGTAACTACCCTTCTTAAGAACATCGAATTAGCGAAAGGAACACTTTCATCGGTGTGTAATGTGTTTAATTGGCAGATAGACAATGCAATAGGAATGCATTCGCATATGCGGAAAAACATCTTGCTAATATTGATCTAAATAATAATAGAAAAAAACTATAAGAAAATATAAGGTCAATATATGACCCTCCATTACTTTTTTTTCGTATTTAATATTTCTGCAATTTAACGCCATTGTGATTTGTCTGGTTGGGTATATCCTCTTTCTCAAATTTTGTCGACACGTGCTTATCTTTGGAAATGTAGTTCGTATGAAACGGGAGACAATTCAAACTCTCCCGTCCTGCTGTCAACTTAAACCGTTTATTTGAGTCTTTTTTTCAAGACATCATAGCATATCCTGTAACAATATAACAATAAAGATTGTTGGGAGAAATAAATCAATATATGTAATATAAGTATAAAGATTTATTTTAAAAGCCATTTTGAAAATTGTAGTTATTTATTATTTACATGTATAAATTTAAGTGATATTTATTGTAATTTTATTGTAAATAAATCAGATTTCAAGAACAAAATACAGTGTTTACTAAAAATACCTCAAACATATTCAAGCTGCCACAAACAAAGAACAGTGAAAATATAATTTAAAAGAAGTAGTTTCCAGAGGAAACGAATCGGGTTTGCAGTGCTCGGCAGTTTAAAGTGATTAACAAAGCAAAACGTGTTGAGTTTGATGTACATGTATACCTTCACCACAAACTCCTTACTTGTTCCTACGGTCCCTGTGGTATCTTTCACCCCTCTTTTGTAATCGTTTGCAACAATTTTTTGAAAGATTTTCCGTTTGTTTATTTAAGACCTCAAGGAAATGCTTTTGTATTTCTTTAAAAACAAAATAAAGATTTCAGTGAAGATTGATCTTACCTGAAATTAAATGGTAGCTGCATTTAATTCCACATTTTCAGCTCACCTGGCTCGTAGAATAACGGTTAATAATAGGGGACGACATGCATTTAATGGCTGATATCTAGATATACAATCCATGAAAGATAGACAAAAATCTGTATGGCATCTATGCTCAGAATAGCAAGTTCTATCGCCTTTCGATTACCCAAAACAATAGTTAGATAACTCCTTGTATATTGAAAACCATATGCCACCTTCAACAATAAACAAACCCAATGAAGCATTGGAAGCTAAGACATTTCCCGTCATAACTGTTTATCAATTCAAACGATAAAACTAACTTCCACATGATTGTACAAAACAACAAACGAAAACAAATGTGATTTACATCAACACGTACTAGCGACTGATTTACAGGTGACTCCTTGTAAGAGTCATTGTATTTAATGACGATGTAGTTTTTGCCTATTATGTTGAAAAATATTATAAACAAGACAGCAAATCCTATCAGCTGCAATGACATGATTACAAATTTCTGGAAACTTTGATTTGAAGTTACCGAGAACGATGTGAAATGATCGTCATTTTACGGAAGTGTAGACAGGATAAGTATCAGCATGTGGTGAAAAGTATTGCATTTTACAGCTGTTTTCGATTAAAATCATATTTTTCTCACACAAGCAAAAACAGACATATATTCCAGATGCAACCCCGACTCGATGATTATGTCTGTTTGCTTTGTTTACACATCGTTTTTAATATAATGGAATTTGATGAGACTGTCATACAAGTGAGTGGTTTCGCTAGCTGTAAAGCCAGGTTTAAGCAACCTTAAAATGTCTGTAACAAGTCAGGAATATGATAGTTGTTATCTATTCGTTTGATGTATTTGAGCTTTAGATTTTGCTATTTGATAAGGGAATTTCCGTATTGAAATTTCCTCAAACTTTTTTTGTGATTTTACTTATTACGTGAATGTGTACGTAGATACGTATGATGGTTGATGCATGTATTGCAGGATGTTTTTACCCGGTCAAAGCATTTCGTCTCCCTCCTTTTGAAGATTATGCTATTTCCTTGGATTTGTTTAATTATTTGGTTTTGTTGCTCCATCGATTATGAAATGAACATCAGTTCACTACTGTAGCTAACATTATCATGTTAGAGGTTATGGCTTCGATTTACAGGCGACTTCAAATGAGCGGGAAAGTTTGTGTATATTTTTAATATGTGGTTCATTCATTAAAAAGTATGGAATTTCGACATTCAAGAGTGAAGCAAGCAATGCACAAGGAATAAATATTTCGTTGAATGATCCAGCCAACAAACAATATTCTCATACAGGTAAATCTATGATACACGTGTCTTTTCAATATATATATGAAATCAAACAGACTAAGAAAAAATGGTCGTTATTCAATATAAGTGCTGGTCTATTTATCTATATTTCTGTTTATGTTTATATTGAAGCATCAAAACAACAGAATATTCTAGAATTAAAGAACGTAGTAAATAAGGTACTAAGATATAAAGAGTTACCAATTATTTTATGAAAGGTTTGTACAGTACACCTTCCTAGACCCCCTTATATTCCAAATATTGATAACATGTATATATAATTGACAATTCATGGTTTCTTTTCAATTTTAGTTCTATTAGAATTAACTCCCGTTGACTAATATTGTGGGATGAGATACTGATCGATTGGTAAATACATATATATATATATATTCGATAAGTTAAATGATATTCGTAGTGCTGTTAGATTTTTCACGACTGGTGAGTTTGAGGGTACCTTTCACCTCTTTGATTTCTTATGATTAAAACATTTAAACATAATTTATGGTTAGTTTTTGTATGCAAAATAACCCGTTGTAGATGCATTTTGTATAAGAATGTATATTATTTCATCACCTTTTATTAGTTTGTGGTTTTAAATGTAGTTATAGCAATCGTTTGAAGACTTTTGCACTTTGGCATGCGTATGATTTGGTGTTTCATGTAATTAGGATCAAATATTGTTCTATATTTGGAGAATGGTTTTGTGGAGAAAAAAATTGCAAAAATACATTCATAATGTCAGCATGTTCTAACTGAATATTTGTATGTTTTAACATATTTTTAAGTCGGGTCACAATGTAGATAATGAATTGTGAATGTTGAAACAATATTGTACCGAAATACACTATACACATATTTTGCCATCTTCTTTTCTATTTATACAATACAATTTAGTGATGTTTTGGTCATATACTCCCTTTTTCTCTTTGTGTCGGTTCTTTCAACTGATTTTACCCTTTCGTGTCCATACTACTACTGTCTTGATGCGTCTGCTGCTGGACTGATAGACCCCGAGGGTATCACCATTCCAGTATCCAGTACTTTGGTACTTGCATGACAAATTATTAAAATTTGCTATTAAAAAAATGAAATTATTTAGAATTAGGGAATGTATCTCCCTCATGCAAAGCTCTGATTCCTTGCCCGGATTTGGCACACTTTTTTTGTCCTTTTTGCTTTATAGCTCTTCATCCTTTTAATAAGCTTTGGATTTTACGGTACTTTGGCCTCGAACATCACTGAAGAAATGCGCATCTGGTGCAAAAATAAATGGAACCGTTTTTGTTGTTACTCTTATCCATACGATCTAACAATAAAAGAAGTTTATATGTGTTGTTCCTTATTAGAATAGACAGATAATACATAAAAAAAACTACTGTTAATGTAAGATTGTTTTGAATCGGAACATTACAAATTTCGGAGTTTAACCAATTTCAATTCGGTATAAGTATTCAGAAATATGTTTCTGATTGATCGATGTGTTTTAGATTTTGATTTTGCCTTTAGATAAAGTACTTTTCGTTTTGATTTTTCCTGAAGTTTTTTTTGTGGTTGTTATTTTATTGTTTCCCCCATCAATACATGTAAACCTCAATATGATAACTTCTGTATATTTATTATAGTTCTATCCTTGTATGTCAACAGTCGTTAGTAAAATTGATACTTTCTGTTTGAAGAGACGGCTTTTCGGCAGTATTTCTGATCATCATAACACAAATACTATCGACGAAAAAGCCAAAATCAATTGAATTAAATGTAGGTGTTTTTCCGAAAGTTGGACTTTTCGTTGGATTCATTAACACATCAAAGCTTAGTTTGCTTTGTAGTAGAATACATTTCAAATTTTCACACCAATCGATAGATAATCAATCTAGTTTTACTGAATATGATTTGTCAATAAAAAAAAACCAAACAACCATCGAAATATTTATTAAACAATCCAAGGATACATTTATGTCTGGTGGCGTCTAATTGCTTAGACAATCATTGAATTGACCTGTATTGTGTAACCAATATCGTTAATCCCCAGTTGAAACACGTAAATTTATATACGTGACTGAATTTGAGTGGAACGTCTAAAATTCAACTTTAATTCACGATATTGTATTTCTATTTTAATTTATTAATACGTAGATGAAATTGAGTAAGTATATTTATTGATATCACAATCTTTGTTATTGCGTTGGAATATCAGTTAAGTGCATTTAACAGGTGAATTATTAATCACGTTTTTGAAAAACTATACTGGTTCGAAATGCTAATGAAACATAGATGCGCAATAAATCCTAACACATATAGACTAAGTTGTACAGTGTACACCGTAAACAACTTCTAAGTCAAAAAGGCAAGCGTTGGCTTTATCGCGGCTGCCTGTTTGTTTTTGTGATTGGAGGAACACGGATAAATTGATACAAAACAAAAGTTAACCAACTAAAATAAAATATATTTGTGTGTAATGTCTATTATTTTTTATGTGTCGTTCCAATTGTTTATGTAAAGCTATAAGCAAAATATTTTCAGTTTTTTTTCTTCTTGTGAGCTGTTACAACGTTGTCTCTGGGTCTGGGAAAAGTTTAAGTTTTTACAGACATGTTCAACTATGCCTCATATATGTGCCTATTTTAAGTCAGGACTCTGTAACTCAGTGGTTTTCGTTTATCAAATATTGTATTATTGTTATGTTATTTTTTTGTTATAATTTATGCATAATGAAATTTTTATTTCTGTATGTCTGTATAGCAAAAGCCCACCATCGCCTACAAATGATGCATATAAGTACCACATACAACGATATATAAGAGCTTTCACCTACCAATGATAATATTGCATCAACGGTTTTATGTAGTTAAGGTTTGTGTCACCCCTTTTACGATTTATTCACCGTTATGATGTATTTGTTTCTTAGATGACCACATCATTCCTTCTTATTATTACCACCATGCCGTTCTGTTCCCTGAACACAACATGTTCCACGGATATGAGACAGACGTCTGGTGCCACATTTGAAGCAGTTATTTTTAACCCTTGCGGGGCACCTAAACCACCAACACAGTTTATGGTTAGTCTTGTATTATTTTTTTATTAGTTTCTTGTGTTCAATTTGGAAATTAGTATGGCGTTCATTATCACTGAACTAGTATATATTTGTTTAGGGGCCAGCTGAAGGACGCCTCCGGGTGCGGGAATTTCTCGCTACATTGAAGACCTGTTGGTGACCTTCTGCTGTTGTTTTTTTATTTGGTCGGGTTGTTGTCTCTTTGACACATTCCCCATTTCCATTCTCAATTTTATAGTATTTTTATCTCCTACTTTGTTTGCTGTTGTCCCCTTTTCTATCAACGAAGGATTGAAAAAGGGTCAAAGATTTGTTCTTAACTCTTAAAATAGAAAATAAGAGACAAATATTATGTTTAAAGAAGAGACAAACCACACGTTTTTAAAACCTTTCGGATTAAAAAAAACTTTAATTGAAACTTGCATCATTCAGATGCTTCATTTTTGTTTTGTTTATTGACAACATAAATCATACGATCAGAAGATGAGTTTTGGTCTTATGGCTTTTCGTAGTCTTCCTTTTATCCTAAAACACTGAATTCACACAGCAACTTTTCAAGAAACATTTATAAAATTTTACTTTTCCTTATATTCAGTATTGTATTTTCAGTCTATTCTCGAACCAAGATAAATGAAAATAAACATACAAGCAGAATATATCGTCTATCTGTTTAACAATATTGCAAAAATTTACGCGAAAAGTTTTCGTACTGCACTCTAGATTAACTGTGTTAAGAGTCATATGCGATGTTATCACCACTATTAACATCGTTGTTATTTCAAATCCCTACAGAGACGCTTATGCAAATTTGAACAAATGTTGGTAATGAATTTTAATTTGATAGAAAAGGGTTTGCATTTTGGTATTGAACGGTTTTTCAAAATATAAAACGATATTTTGCTGCCAAATAGGCAAAACTGAAGACAACAAGTTTTAAGAAATACCAAAATCAAAATTGCAGTTTGAATATGCGGGGTCTAAAATCAATTTTGATGATCTTGAGTTTAACTTATTTGTGGCTGGAGAATTGGAAATTTTGTCCTCTTCAAAGATAGGCGATGTCGAAAGAATTGGTAGAACAAAGCTGTTGAAAAAAAATGCGTATTATACAGAATGGTATGAGTGGAAGGGTCTGAAAAAAATGTATGCTCCTATAATAAGGCAGATTGAAAATGGTTTGGCTGATTGGTCCAAAGATTTCAGTGAGATTGAAACTCCCATTTTGATTAAATATGTAAAATCAGATGTCAAGTCTAAAAAATCTATTCAGTATGGGGAAAACAAAAAAACCAGTAAAGAAAGAAGAGACTGTGTTTTATTGTTCGCATTTTCAAAGGAAAAAATGTGTGCATAAGGATTCACATTATGGCAAAATTCGAGGTGTCGATAAGTACCTTCAACATATTTGTGCGACTTGCTGGAGAGAAGATAACAGAAAGGCTTATCATCCGGAATCGTCCGAAATTTGTCCGCATCAAACTAAATGACTGGCAGTAAAAAATGTGTTTGGTAAATGTACAATGTTAAACCCACTAGCAGAAGTTTTTTTACCAAGTTATATGAAACCGTTGGAAAGTGACGACAAACTTGATAATGATAAGGTTGATAATCTTGACAAGGGAAATGCATTTATTAATAAGTGTACACATTTTTGTAAAAAATACAAGAAAGATTTATTGTGTGATGTAAATGTAGACACATTGAATATTAAGATTAATAAGGTTGGTTTAGTTGCTCAGGATAAACTGAACGATACTGAGTTTAAAAATACTATTGAAATACATAATCAAATTGTTCAATCAGGTTACCCAAATTATTTGGGTTGTAGAATTCCAGTTAAATCTGGAATTAATGTAGATTTTTTTAGGGAAAATTTGATAGACTATGACGATGAAATCATTTGCGAGTTTTTACAGTTTGGTGCTCCGATTGGATATCAGGGAGAAATGTTAAATGAAGGTTCATCTAAAGTTAAGAATCATAAAGGGGCTACAGATTTTTATGATGAAATTCTGGCTTACTTATTAAAGGAAGCTACATATGGAGCAATAATTGGACCGTTTGACAAAAATCCTTTTTCTTGTCATTTCAAAATTTCACCGTTAAATTCGGTGTATAAAAAAGACTCGGTGGAACGAAGGGTCATTTTAGACTTAAGTTTCCCACCTGGAAGATCCGTAAATGATTTTTATCTCAAAGGATGTTTATTTAGGTGAAAGGGTTCAATTATCGTATCCGAAAGTTGATGATTTAGTCGGAATAATTATGGATAAAGGTGGTAAGTGTCTGGTTTTTAAGAAGGATTTGAAAAGGGCCTACAGGCAAATTCCAATTGACCCAGGTGATTTGCATTTAGTTGGTTTTCAGTGATATAATAAGCTCTTTGCGGATCGTGTTCTTCCTATGGGTTTACGGTCTAGTGCTTTGATTGGTCAAAGAATCACTACAGCTGTTAGTTTTATGTTTCATAAGATGGGATACATGGTTATCAATTATCTAGATGCTTTTGGTGGTGCGGATACGGTGGATAAAGCTGATGAAGCTTATATTGCTTTAGGTGCATTACTAGATAGTTGTGGGCTAGAGGAGTCAAAGCAAAAATGAGTAGCTCCTACTACGAGGATGGAATTTTTAGGAATCACAGTTGACACTGTGGAGTTGACTTTGGAATTTACTTCAGATCGTGTTCTAGAGATTTCGTTGTTAGTTCAGGCTTGGTTAAGAAAGAAAAAAGCTTCTTTAAGAGAGTTACAGTCAATACTTGGGAAACTTCATTTTGTGTCCACCTGTGTACGACCCGGTAGATTATTTGTCAGTCGTTTGTTGAACTGGCTTCGTAGTGCTTTCCCTTCAAATGTCGTGGGCAGTGGACATAAGATATATAGAAAGATTCCGGTAGAGGTACAGAAAGACTTATTGTGGTGGCATAGGTTTTTGTCGAGCTATAATGGTATCTCGATGATGTCTCTTGAAGATTGGTCGTCTCCAGATGAGATTTTTTCAAGCGATGCTTGTTTAGAAGGGTTTGGAGCTATTACTTCAAATCAGTATTTTCATGCTGTTTTTCCTTCTGATATCACAAAAGATCAATTACATATCAATTGTTTGGAGTTACTTGCTATTGTAGTTGCGGTTAAAATTTGGGGGAAAACATTTTGCGGGAAAAAAAAATCTGATCTTTTGTGATAATGAGGCGTCTGTTCAGGTCATCAATTCAGGTTCATCTTAGGATGCTTTTATGCAAACTTGTTTGAGAGAGCTTTGTTTTATTCAAGCAAGTTTTCAGTTTGAAGTTCGAGCCAGACACATTTTAGGTGTAGAAAATAGACTTGCTGACTATTTGTCTCGATGGCATTGTAGTAATAAATACAGAGAGTAATTTAAGTCAGCTATTTCAGTAGATAGATATGAAGAGGTACCAGTTCTCATGTCAGATTTTTCATTTTTAAATAATTGGTAATTTATTTTACAGAGTTAGAGGTTCTGCGGTTTCAATGTAAAGATTCTGCTAAACATGCTTTTGCGGAGAGTACTTATAAAAATAAGAAAACTCAGTTAGAATCATATTTTATGTTTTGTATATATTTTGAACTTATGCCTGTTCCTGCTACAGTTCATGTTTTGACACTATATGCACAGTTTTTAAGTAGAAGTTTTAAATCTGTTGACTCTATAAAGAATTATCTTAGTTCAGTAAGATATCTGCATTTATTGTTAGATTTAGAATATCCACAGTTTGAAGCTTTTCATTTGAAATTATTATTAAGAGGTTTATGTAGAATTAAGGCACATTGTCAAAAACAGGCCTTGCCAATTACTCCTCACATTTTACTTCAAATTTATAGGAAGCTTGATATGAATAGTGCATATGATGCTACTATATGGTGTTTATTTTTACATGCCTTTTTTCTAATGTTTAGAAAATCTAATTTGGTGCCAGACTCCATTTCTACTTTTGATCATAATAAGCAGCTTTGTAGGGATAGTATTATTTTCGATTGTAAGCGTAAGCTATTATTGATAAGTGTTAACTGGTCGAAAACCATTCAGTTTGGTGAGAGAGAATTATTGATACCTTTAGTCTCGATACCAGATTCTCCATTGTGTCCCGTTCAAGCTTTTTTGAATATGAAGTCTTTAGTTTGTACTTCTGATAAGAGTCCAGCTTATTGTTTTATAAAACATAAATTATGTGTACCTGTCACGTATAGACAATTTCAGACAATATTGAGACAGTTAATTACTGAGATTGGTTTAGATGCTTGTTCATATTCTACACATAGTTTTAGGCAGAGGGGGGGGGGGGGGGGGGGCTAGCTGGGCTTTTGCAGCAGAAGTACCTACTGAATTAATTCAATTGTCCGGAGATTGGAAAAGCGATGCTTATAAAAGATATTTAAAATTTTCATTAGATGATAAGATTTCAGTAGCAGAAAAGATGACGGCACATATTTCAGATGCTTCCTTATTTGCTCCGAGAGATGGGCTTCATTTAAATTTTGCTGGTACATAACTTTTCAGAAAAAAGATAATCAATATTATTAAGCATCAGAGTATATAAGTTGTAATGTGTTACAACTGTGTTTTTTATTTACTTCATACATGTATATTGTTTACTGTAATTATTCTTTTTTCTCTTTTCAGAGAACTTGCATCCTGAATATGATGCTGGTTTTCCTCTAACTACTCAAGATCTACATATATTTTGAGTTGGTTTGCTGTTTTGTCCTTTCATTATCTATACACATTTTGAAAGGATGGAGCTTATTTGAAGTGAGAAAAAAGAGTGGTCATAGTATGTCTGGTTTTTATCATCATTATAACTGTTTTGATACTAGTTATTATTTTATCTTTAATTTTTTTTTGGCGGCCTTGCAGGCTTGGCGGATGTTTGCCAAAAAATTTGGTTATATATCTATGTTTATGTATTTTCATTTGTGTATTTAATTATTTATGATATATTGTATTTTGTAATTATATATTGAAAAAATATTTATATCAGGCAATACAAATTATACCTATTGACTTCCTTTTATTTCACCCACTTGATAATTGGTTTAATTTAAGATTTAAATTATTTAATTAGCGAAACAGTGAAATTTATATTTTACACCTCAGTAATCACACTGGTTCAAACTAGATTTTCATTAGTATAAACTCTTGCATTAAATTTACTCACTATATTATTTCGCTCTTTTTATTGGATATAAACTTTTCCTTTGTTGTTAATTGTTTATTTATACTATTGCAAAGTGTTTTCTTTACATTTTTGAATTTGATATTACAAATTGGCTATTTATGTTTTATATTTTTTTCTATCTGGATCAAGATATTAAAAAGTTATCACTACCTAGAATGTGCGTTGTAAATACAGCAGTTGCACAAACCACGGCTACTTTGAGGATATACCGAATATTCAAAGTATTTGTTTTAGATAAAACTTTGAAATGTTACTAATAAATTACAAAAGGATAGCAGCGAAATTGAATTATAAGGAAGTCAAAGTGAAAAGTAAATCACAAAAATACAAGGAAAATCCAAACCGAAAGTCCCTTATCAAATGGCAAAACATAACATCTGTCATATTCCTGACTTGGTACAGTAATTTTCTTTTTTAGAAAATGTTGGATTGAACCTGGGTTTTCTAGCTAGCTAAACCTCTAACTCATTTAAATTTCATTATATTGACAACAATGCCTAAACAAAACAAACAGACAAAATAGGTTGAAACATGTCAAAAATACAGCAGTCAACATTGTGTTATTCATAATCCTAAATGAAACTGAGTGTAATAACTTAGGTAAAATATGCAAAATGCTTCAACCATTTATTTCATACAAACACGCGTGCATTCATTATTCATAGCATTAAATTAAGCTACGTGCAATAATTTTATGACCGATGAATCCTAAAATAGACGACTATTTTGGTATCTTAAGTTATGTTGGGATATATTACGTTAGAGAGTTGAAACAAAGACATAACATATCGGTCAAAATTAACTCGTAAGTGATTGTTTCCGCATGTGTTGTGTCTATTTCTGTCCTTATTGAATGAGTGAATGAATTATTATTCTTAATAGCTACAAATAACATCGTTACAGAGAATGTATGTGCATAAACAATAAATTTATATATTAATTTAAAAGCACATGTATCTTCTTTTTTAATTGTAAAAAGCGCGCTTCCTTGGTAATGAAGTTCGTTCAGTTAGAAAATGCAAAAGAGAAATGTAGCATTTAAATATAGTGGACGTCATACAATGGAACAGAGTTTATGTCATAGAGGATAAAAGAAATATTGACAATATATCAAACTTTATAATTTAGCTTTATAAGGATTCAATTTAACGTGCTCCAAAATGTAGCTTTGCCACAAGAATTTTTAAAGGTGGGTTAATTTGTCTATGAAAGTATACGAGCAGGCACGCCGACAAGCGTATCGTTGGGACAACTCGATAGTTATGTTTTATTTTGTTATTTTACTTAATGTTATATGTATGTAAAACATTTCAAGAACACATCATAACATAAATAACATATCATGTTTGAAAATCAATTGATCAAAAGTATACACCTGTGTTAATGATCATAGACTTTGCACCTTTGCGATGTGCAGGTATGCGCATCTTCCATTGAATTCAAATCAGTGAAAAAAAAAACTTAATAGTTTTGAACACTATAATTGTAAAACAAATAATTTGACTTTGTTCTGATAACAAAAGGGTTTATTTGGTATTTCCTGGATATAACGTACTGACGTCTCTAACTTTTATTGATGTTTATAGCCCGTTCATGAAATATGTTGCAGTGTGTGTATAAGAAAAAAATATTCATAAAATTAAAAATGCATTTATTTTTCTCTTAGAAAAAAAAAATGTGTAGCTCGCAGTAAGGTCGTATCACGGTCGTGGTGAGGTCTTCAAGATCGTGATAAGCGTGGCCAACTTTTAACATGTTCAAAACAATCGTGATGCAGACGAAGTGAAATTAGGTCGTAGAAGAAGCGTAGTGAGAGCACACTAAGGTTGTGGTAAGATCGCAAAGGTCGCTGTACCATCGTAACGAGAGCGTAGCGAAATCGGGATTCTTTTCGAAGAAACTGCGGTACGACCTTACAGCGACGTTATTACGACCTTACTACGATCATCACGTTCTCACCGCGACACAAGTACGCTTGCACTACGATTATACCACGTTTACACCATGCTATTCAAGATCACAGTATTATTCTAGCACGCCATTACCGTCCTCGTCGTTCTTCTTACGAACTCACTACGTTCATACCACGACCATCGTTTTCATTAAAATTTTAAATCTCTCCAGGTTTTGTTTGTCTGTTTGTAATTAGGACCTCTATTTCTGTAACGACTTAGCCATGCTTTTCGTTTTTATATAGATTAGACCGTTGGTTTTTCCGTTTGAATGGTTTTACACAAGTTATCTTTAGCTTGCTGTTCGGTGTGGTCTAAGGTTCCGTGTTGAAGGCCTTATCTTGACATTTTACTTGTATAAATTATTACTTGGATGGAGAGGTGTCTCGTTGACACTCCTACCACATCTTCCTATATATATTGACACATCTGTGTCATCTCTGCTATCGTTCACTATTAAGATATCGTCATTTAAGCTTGATGGACCAGAAATAATGACCTACGTTAACCTCATTTGAACTTTGGTGGATAACTGCATCATTGGCAATCATACTACATCTCATTATTTTGATATTTAACTATATAAAACATAATGAAAATCTGGGACTAATAAATTGCAAAAACTTAAATATATTACTAAAAACTAGTAGTCAATTAACTTGTTCAACAATAAAATATTTTTCGTTATCCTGAAATTGGGACATAATTATCAGTGATTTACTTCAAGAGACATTACGTAATTTGTAAAAACCATGCTCTTAAGATTAAAGTATTTAAAAAAAAAAAAAATTGGAATTTAATAATTGAGTTTAATGACCTTTGCTAGTGGTTATTTTTTCCTTTAATCAGATATTACATGTACCAATTTATTGTTTGAAAAAAGGAGGACACTCTGTCAGCTCTCTCATTTGATATTCTGCACACATATTTCTTTTGTAAATTTCCGACCTCATTTTCTACAATGGATATACGAATCAACAGATGCATCAGAAAATGTTACAATGGGAAAAATAAACATGCACAAAAATAAAAGGAAGATTCTTTGAAATTTTCATTGAAATGCGTTTAGAGATTAAGATGCAGTAACGAAGAGATAAAAGTTATGAGAACCTCTCATGCAGATCTTTTGCAATGGAAGCCGTTTACTTAATTTGGATGATGAAACTTCGAACACTGAAAAGAATCTGATAATAAATTAAATATTGTGTTTATGCCTTTCTGCAATTAAAGGCTTTGTTTCCGATTTCAGATTGTTTGGAAAAGAGAAAAAAAACATCGTATATTATATAGTTTATAAGATATCTTATATAGCTTATAAGATATCTTATGATAGTTTCTAAGATATCTCAGATAGTTTATAGATTTTCATTGCATGACCACCTTTTTTGCAATCGGATTTTAGAATCAAATTAAAGTATAGTAATAATTAAATACAAAAAGATGTGGTACCATTGCCAATGAGAAAAATCTTCACAAGAGACCACAGGACACAAAAAATTAACAACTACCGGTCACCGTACTGCCTTCAATAATGAACAAAGCCCATACCGCATAGTCAGCTATAAAACGATCCAAAATGACAAAAGTAAAACAATAAACGAGAAAAAAATGGAATAAAAATGAACGAAAAACAAAAGTGTAACACAGGTTACACAGCAACAAACGACAACCACTGAAATACAATCTTCTGACTGACATATACACTGACATATAGCATATACATATATTGCGAAATGTTTTTGTTAACCCCGTCCTGACCATCACACAATGTACTCGTTTTATTTGCTTTGCATAGACAGGAATACAGTTACATGTAGTCCCACTAATTTGCTGTTTTTCCATACAAAAAGGTCGGAAATATATAAATTGAAAAATTACTATTGAAGTAAATTTAATTCTCTGGTTCAGGAATAAATGTGAATAAATAGGGCGAACTATTAAACAAACAGATAACTTTACAAACCTATAGTTCATATTTATCTACATACGTCATTTGGTTTCTATAGTGGAAAGTTGACCCTTGACAGTCATACATAATTATCTATTCCATAACAAATTTCCTATTTCGCATCCCACATACTGCCATTTTCCGATGAAAGTTGAAATTTTGTTTGACCTATTTATTTTAAGTTTTTCTCGTCCCGAATTTGCCAACATATTTGCTCATAAAGATATCCACATGCATGTTTCTTTTTTCTCAGCGTTATGTAGACTTTCTGGTCGGGTTGTTGTCGCTTTGACACATTCCCCCTTTCCTTTCTCAATTTTATTTTGACTACTGAACGTGCAGATAGACAGATCTTTTTAGAAGCTAGGCAAGCTACACGTTCCATAGTCAAAGATCTACGTAGCCATTTGTAGTTGCTACGATATTGAACCCAACCCTGTCTAGTAGGGGATGTTGGGTGCCTACACACACGTATGTGACTACACGGGGCATGTCACAAGTTAGTAGCCTTGGACTCAATCAGTTGTTGTCGTTTGTTTCTGATTTTCATATTTAGTTTCTGTTAATCGTTAATCGTTTGTTGCACTGACACTAGTCTCCGAAAAAAATAAACTAAGTAGCTGCCTGCAGTTTTTCGTTAAATTTGTACCTCTCATAATCAAATATTAATAGAGATGGGATAAGGGGCAGAAACTAGGTCGCAGTTTTTTTCATGGATGATATTCATTGTTTACTTTATTTTGCTTACAATATTTGTTAAGTAAGTCACATTAAAGTACTTAACCAATTGAATCCCTCAACGGGTAAATGAAGAAGCGATGTGTTAGAAAGATTTTAATCGAAATGATAAAATGAATACTATATTTATTAGCTATACACTTCACATTTAAAACAAACTACGGTAAGAAGATAAATTGATGAGCCATACAAGTGTTGACACAGATCAGTATAGATATTTGACAGTGTTATCTGACGAAAAGTGTTCTACTGTTTTTTTGGTCCCTTCATAATGTTCTATGTTAAA
Organism: Mytilus trossulus; assembly: GCF_036588685.1. NCBI lineage: Eukaryota > Metazoa > Mollusca > Bivalvia > Mytilida > Mytilidae > Mytilus > Mytilus trossulus. The sequence goes on from NC_086374.1 coordinate 68,980,718, forward strand.
CTGTGTTTTCACAGTGACAGCCATCCTACATATCAGACTAGACGTACTAACTGCTTTAAAATATAAGTAGTGTCATGTATTCAACATATCATGGTTTTAATGGTCAAAGCTGTCATGGAGGCGACACTATTTGTTTATTTTAAATACTAAGGCTTTTCTATCTCAGGCATAGATTACCTTAGCTGTATTTGGCAAAACTTTAAGGAAGGACTTTATTTGGCCTTTTTAACTTTTTTGAATTCGAGCGTCACTGTTGAGTCTTTTGTAGACGAAACGCGAGTCTGGGGTATACTAAATTTAGTCCTGGTATCTATGATGAGTTTATTGTATCATGGATTACCGAATGATTCTGTAAAACATAAAGCAATAGGAGTAAGATAAACTAGAAGCTCCATAATGCCTGTATTACTTATTACTTGATGGGTACATGTTTTGCTCATCGTTGTAAGTCGCACTGTGACATATTATAGTAGCTTACATCCAGGTTCATTGGATTTCCGGTGGATAGGTTGCACTTTTGTATTGCCATGATTTATAACAAACTTTTCTAAACTTGTTTGTTTATGATTTTTTTAATTATGAAAACTGAGGTTTTAATCTTGCATGCAAACGTATGGATTTGGCTATTAATTTTGGTTCCTTTGTGGTCGTGTGTTTTGGTTTTTAAACATTCTTGGCTCTCACATATTCGGTTTTGGGCGATTTTGATGAGGGCAAATCCAGAAAAGCGTGTCGGACGCATAAAACGTATAACTGATTCTTTTTATTTTTTGCAATCATAACACGAGAGTGTTTTGGTATGGATGAAGAGTGTTTCAAACATAGATGCATGACACTCTAGAATATTAGAGTTTAAATGAATATGTTGGTACCAATGTAGAGTGCATGTGAGAAAGAAACTAGGAAAACTAGAAGTTCGTATGTGGAATTTTTTTTTTTAATGTTGCAGTTTTCCAAAAGAGACATGGGATTGTGTTGAATACCGTAAAATTATAAATAGCAAAACCCAATCTTTTGATTTGGTATGTGAAATCCCTTAAATTAACTTGAATGCAAAATAAAAATAAGAGGTGGCCATCTGAATGTCATACAGAAGACTACAATAATTATTACTTAAACAATTTCTCTTCATTTAACATATGACTTTTATTTACATAGAATTGGAACGATTTCAATCGAAAACAAAATGATGCAGATGTACTGTAACAATTTTCTTCATGTTCAAATTCTTCGGTTTATATGTATCTATATTTTGAACTGTTAAGTTAACGCTTATCTCTAAAGAATACCTTAATACTTAAACATTCCATGTGTAACCTAGTAGTCTATAAATTCCTTTTTCGATAATACTAGAACATAACCTTAAACAATCAGAATAATGAACATGTGATAAATATGTGTGTTATTTAGTCACCATAACCCCTTATATACATTAGAAATCTTGTGAAGTTGACTTTTTCTGCAAAGAGATGGCATGCAAGGTGTCCTATCTATTGTTTCTGTTAGTTGCAAAATGTTTCGGAAAACTTAGTCCAGAGGATAATGTTCCGGCAACAACAACAGAGCCAACTCCTACCGAGCGGTTTGGTAACGTGTGGAAGTTAGATGTACAAGGAAACTACTGGTTGTTTTGGAAAACTAACGCAACACATGTAATCTTTGAGACACACGTGAAGACTAAAGGATATGTTGGTTTTGGGCTTTCGTCTAATGGTAAAATGTTTCCTTCAGATGTTGTTATCGGATGGGTTGACAGCAATGGAACAACACACTTCAAGGTTTGCGTTTGATAGTATTATAACATTGATCATTTGTAAAGAGAGGTAGAGAAAGGGGTATAACTGAAGCAATTTTACATTATACAGTTTTTAAAATATAATTCACATTTGTACTTAAAAAAATACCAATTTGACAACAGCATTTTTTTTTAAATAAAAATATTAAGCTTGATATAAAAGAAATATTCATATAGAATCGAATTCATAACAGTGTGGCTGTGGACATTGATTGGCGTACTTTAATAACCCATTGACTGTGACAGATTAGGTGAACGTTCGTCTATAACGTCTATTGCTCACGACGTCCTTAATATAGACATTTAAACCGTGGGGTCACCAAAGGTTCTCAACGCCTATATAAAATAATTCGAAATACTAATCAGGAATTTGTGTTTTGATTTATATTGATTAATTAAAAGTCCTTTACTTGTGTTTTTGTTATGTTTCGACAATCAATTTTCATATGATATCGCAAAGCCATGTTCTTTCAGAAAAAAGAATGACTGGCTTAAAAAGTTGCAATGCATGTATTGATTGATTATCTTTTTCGGATGTCAAAGCGATTTAACAATTCGAATTATGTCATCTTTTAACTTTTATCTGGTCTAATTTTATTTTAGAACGAATGAATAATCTACTTTCAAAAGTTGTGCAAATACAAAACATATAGACAAAATATACTTCTGCCCTGTCTTTTTCGTACTTGAAAGTTATTCGATAGTAGGAAAGCTATTTGGATTTAACCTTGTGAAATTTGCATGCATTTACGTTATTGTATTGGCAACATGTATCATTTGGTGTATATAGAAAACTTAAACTGTTCTGATATACTGCTACTATACTTGTGAAAAACACTTGGCAACAGAAACGCATTCATCTTATAGATTTATATCAAAATCGACCCAATTTACATAGAAATGGACGTCTTCGTGCATTTTGTGATCGCACGGACCTTATGAGTATTTGGACCATACGCGCATGACCATAACCGTCATGTAATGCTGCGGACCATTTTCCAATTTTCATGCGGTATCCTTATTTTATTTTCTCTCGCTCAACTTTTGCGATTGTTTTTTTCATGCCAAAACCTCTTGGAGCTTTCATTCTATAAAGTGTGTATTTTGCTAATGGTCGAATGCCATACGGGGCCCAATAGCTTGCTAACGCATGTTGGTCCCTGGAAAGAATTTCTCTGATTGTCTATCACACTACATATCTACATATTCTTATTTTAATATGCACTTATGTCTATGATAAGAATGAGAATTGAATTGTCATTGAGACAACAACCCAACCAAAGAGCAAAAAAAAAAAAAAGCCCAAGGCAACATGTAGATCTTTCGTATCAAGGGACTTGCTATAAATATATTTATTTCATGTTAATAGTATTAGGCCATACTCAAGTTATGAAATAGATCTTGTCGTCAACTTTTGCAACAAGCAAGCTTCTATGTTTCTATAATGCACCGTTCATCTTTTTTGGGCTTCGACTTTTCCATTGGACAGACAATTTCGTTTTCGACTATTTTAAAAAAATGCATTTTTAAAAAAAAAATCATACAAGTAAGGAGTCTCTGGCCTTTGGTAGTCTTGTATTTTTATTATTTTTTGTTTATTTATTTGTTTACATTTCGCGTACGGTGTTTGTGATAATACGGGTTTTGCTTTCCAGTTCGCCTTTATTGCATTTGTTAGAAGTTTCGAAATTGATAACTATATAAATGTATATATCAAAATGTGCGTAATTAAAAGTAGAAATGGAATATGCCTTAAAATCAATACTTTTATTCATTTTTTACTCGAATGATCCCTAATAACACTGATTTTGAGCGTGTAGACAAGTAACACCGCGACATATGATCAGCGTTGATTTGAAGTTATTCTTGTCATTTTTTAAACTTATTAAAAAAAAATTGTACTCCTAGCAAGAGTAGTCTTTGGTGTTAATGATGTATGTTTTATTTATGACGTCATCGTTAACTGGACGCGTCTGACCAGCACGAAAAGTTGACTTTGTTTTGTGGACAAGCCGAAAATAGAGAAAAAATATGGATAGGGGTGAAGTTAAGAGTGATTTTTAAAGGTAATTCAAATAGAGTATTCCGAAAATGATATATCTTTTTATTTCGTATATAATAAGGAAAAAAAATAAAAAGTTTTGTTACAACATTTCAAAAGATCGTGGCAGAATTAATGAGTTTTTGAAATTTGTATTTCTGTCACAAAATCCAAATCTCGCATATTTTTTTGAGCTCTTCAAAATTTGAACGAATGCTGCAGATCCAAACCACAATTTACATATCCACCCTTTCTGTGTCAAAATTATACATTAAATATACAACATTCTATGTCTTCAATTAGTAAGTTTTGTTTAAATTATGTCCTAAATTGTTTATTTTATTAAATCCGTTGAAATGTCACACTCGCCGTTTTCTGACGTTTTGGCGTATTTGTTAAGTGTCTTATGAAAGGTAAAAGGCAGTTGCAGTCTTTTCTACGATATGAAATATTATTCAAACATGAAAACTTATTTTTTAAGTGCATGAAAAAAAATTGTGTGGAAGTTTTAAAAGAAAATATTGAAAAAAAAAATAAACGCGATCTTTTTGTTTTTGTCTAGTCAAAATGTCACAAAACACCGTTTTTTACATTTTTGCTACAAGTATGATAAGTCATATCATACAGTTTTGGAGAGGGGGGATTTGAAATTATAATAGCACAAAAGATACTATATAACATTAAAATCTACTGTTCAGGGATTTTTTTGAACCCATTTTCGATCACATGTCGGAAGTAATAACGACACAGTCAGCGACTACTTTTGTCTAGTCATAATGTCACACCATGCTTTTTTACTTGTTTTGACGTTACGTTCTGTAAAACTTGACATATAGTGCCTAACGTGGAAAATTGCGGAAGCCTTTACGTGCCATGCAAATTAACTTTTTCCAATTTGATATAACGAATTATGAATTTGATATAACACATTATGAATTTGATATAACAAATTATGAATTTGATATAACAAATTAACAATTTGATATAACAGATTATCAATTTGGTATAAAAAATTATCAATTTGATATAACAAATTATCAATTTGGTATAACAAATTATCAATTTGATATAACAAATTATGAATTTCTCTACCAATAGTATGATTTAAAACCCCAAAGGTGACTGGGGTATAGAAATATGGTCAGTTGGTCTTCTCCCGACCGGCAGTAAAACGCTTGCCGAATTGGGGCGTCCGTTTGGCTGTGCGGGATGTATCAAGTTCGCAGTCACGTCCGGTCAGAAGGGGGACGTTAAATCCGATGCCTCGTGTAAAGAGAGTGCCACGCTCTTTGCACGTTAAGAACCATTGCAACAACTATTTGAGGAGTCCGTAGGTGGCCTGTTGCAAGGCAAAATTTATGTCCCTATCCAATATACCCTCATTTTCCAGTGGCAGTCCAAATTTCCCCGACCATCATCCTAGATGGCCTCTATTACAACAACCTACCTATTGTATTTATTGTTAACTTGTTCTCGTCCTGAATATGCATGAAATATTTGCCACTGGACGTTAAGCAACCAACAATCAATCAATCAATCAGTATGATTTAATTATAATAATGAGATTGATTGAAACATTGCGTATCCCAAATTGGCGCATTTTTTGTGTATTGATTCATTGTTTATCTGACGTCCAGCGACAAATATGCCATTGAATGCTTATTCAAAACTTACTTAACAGGTTTAATGTTTCTGAAGCCCTCTCCCTCCCCTTTTATCTATTATTTGAGGCAGTTTGGGGGACTAGTTTGAACGTTCTCTATTCAGTACATGAGACCTGGTGTCTTAGAACGAACGATTATAATAGAAAAAGGATCAATTGATATTGCACATTTTCAAATCAGAAAGAATGGATAGTGTGTTTCTAGGGACATAGGAACATGCAAGGATAAAAAATGCTGGCATGCTTCTTTATCAATTTCGATGGGCACATACAAGGATTAATGAAACAACCTTAAGTTCACCCTTGCATTTTTCTTTATATATTTGTTTCAATATTTATTTTGTTTGCACACTTTTTATTAAAAACAAAGACCCATGCGCGAGATCTGGAAGAGAAAACCCATGCAGAATCAGTACAATACTGTTGATAAAGTTGCAGAAGAAATGATTTTTCTCTTTATCTTGTCTAGATTGTGGTGCACATTCGCCTATACATTGTATTTTTATATATGTTGTTTGCAATTTGATGATAGTATCAAGAAAAACGTAAATAGCTGAGTGACAACTATAGGATTACTTTTATTTCCATGATGATTCAAAGTGAACATATGAATATACATACAACTTTAATATTGAACCAGCATAAATTAATGCTCGTGGTTTTATTCAACTAGGAAAGTTTTCGCTAAAATGGGCTATCGAAAATACAGCTGAACGCATTAATCCTACGCTAAAATGGGCTCTAATGTCTGCGCTAAAATGTCCCCATGTAGTTTTTTGCTAATACTATCTGCGCCCACTTGTTTTCTTGTTCATAGTTGAGATTAAATTTCTTTTTGTTTATGAAATGGGCACATTTGATTAAATTAATTTTATTGTGGTTAATTTTGAATTTGCTTTCAACTGTTGATTCTTTTAACATTTAATACAGGCGACGAAACAAACGATTCAACTTATAAAATCTTTATTCGGAAATTATCAAAAGCGGATAAAAGAATAAGCCCTTGACACCATTTGCGAGTATGATGGTCTTGTGAAACAATGATAGTCCGTCGGAAGGGGGCGATAAATGACTGACCCGTGTTAAGAGAGAGCAATATCTCTTGCACATATAAGTAACCCTTTTAGATTTCGAAAAGAGCAGGCTAAGGCTACAAGGAAGCACTCGCACCCTCAAAGTGGAAACGTATTAATATAAGTTGTAATAACTTGTTTCGCAACCCACTATGAATAAATATGTTTACACTAAAAGAAAAAGAATCAGAAAAGACAGTGGTTTAAACTTTTTTAAAATATCCTTTTTCACTAAAAAAAAAAAAAGAAGAGAAAATATCTTTGCTCCAAGGGGATACTAATTTAAATGAATATTATTTTTCCGTTTTAATTTAACTGTACTTAAAAAAAATATGTGCCGCTTTTGCATTTCGGTTCTATACGTAGCAAGTCAAGCAAACCGCTCATATAAATTATGCTGTATGATTGAGCTGCACGAAATAAAAAAAAGTACGACGTTATTTAAACAATGCATGAAAAATAACGTCAAACTAACGTTACCAAAACTAACACCAACACCGTACGCGACGTCTTAGGATTTAAGTATGACGACGTATATTTTCACTGAACTAGTACACTTTTTATAATAGTTTTTCGATATAGCTCGCGCAAAAATAATCACGATTATAATGCCTACCCATGTTTAAACTACAATAAAGTATAGTTTGCATCAATTATTTCTTGAACCTACCATTTTTTTTGTCTGTGTTGGATTTGTGTGGCATTAAAAAAGAGTATAAACTACACAGTGCAACTTCCAACAAGAATACAAGATTTATTTATTTAAAAAAATGTGACCAAAATTAAAAATTCGCTCGCAGCGGAAAAATTCAACAGTTTGATTTTCATTGAAATACAATAATTGTTATGATTTACACACCGTTTCTTTTTCCAATATAAGTATTCGAACTATTTTGTTTGTTGTTTCCTTTATAAATTTACATCATTTTTAAAAAGACCACTTTGTGACATCGATATTTAGTAGACTATAAAAGCGATGTTCATTATCTTTCTTCGGCTGTAAGTTTAATTTAATTATTTTGTGTCATAATTGCCATCTCGTATGTTTTTAAATTTGAATAAAGAAGAATCAGGTTGTCTTATACGTCAATGATTCACAAAAAAACCCGACAATAAATAAAATAAGGTGAACCATTCATTCTCCATGAAAAGAATACAGCACATGGATGTAATTTTTGTAAGAAAAATACCAATTTCATGAGAAGTTGTGTGTTGGACTTGAACTTGAGGCAAACTGACAAATATCTGAATGAACGAACCGCGTTATGGTATAAAAAACAAAACAAAGCCCACATGGTTAGCATTAAATAAATAGTAGGCCACTCTTAAATGATCACAATGTAGAAATTTTTGTTCTCTTTAATAATCAATAAGATATTTTTTGAAATAATGCGGGTCCCCATTAACTTAAAAGTTTTTTTTTTTTTACCATGAATAAACTTTTTTTTATTATTATTATTTATTGATATCAGCTCTGGACATTAATATTCTTAAAAGTGAAGCTGTTGTTAGTGATGGGGTATAACAATTATTTAAAACAAATTCCTTAAATGATTTGTGAAAAGAAAGTTTCATTTTATGTATCAAAATGTGAAACAAGTGATTATTTAAATCCCAATTTGAAGGCCTCCGATAGACTGAGTGAGCATAACATCATCGCCAACGACAAACAAGTTATAATAGGTAAATTTTTCAGTAGAATTCTAATAAACGTTTTACCGTCGACCACACTGTTATGAATTTGATTCTATGCACGGATGTACGTGTTGTACTCAAGACGTTTTGTATACAAAAGACTCATCAGTGACACTCGAAAAAAAAAAAAAAAAAAAAGCCATCACTTAGTCTTATTTGGAAATACAGTTTCTGGAATATTTAAGTTTGACAAGACCACCTCAAAAGAGAAAACTGTTGCATTGACAACGAAGTAGTAGTGTGCTAAGCTTTCAAAGTTCCAAATACGAGCGTTTGACGCTGAAAAAAATGAAATACATGTACATATTAAGTAGTTCAATATGTCTAATCCTAATCATTTCAATGAAATTCTATTAATTTGTAGGATTGTCATACAGAAGGACACTATGCACCGATTATTGATGCTAGTCAGGACTGGTTTTTGTTACTCGGCAAAGAGGATAATTTTGGAACAGTTCTTAAGTTTACTAGAAAGTTAGATACCTGTGATGATAAAGACTATCTTATAACGGTAACATATACAATAAATAGTTTACTTTATTTAATATTTATCTTGCATATGTACGGATTGGATTTTGAAATAATCATTTTGCTTATTTTATGGAGTCTTGGCAATAATAAATGACAATCGGAAGACGCTCATTATAGATCGACAACACATCAAGTACTAGTGTTATATTTTATAATAATGTGTTAATGTGTTTATCTGTTCTTCCCTGGCCGGGATTCGAATCAAGTCGCTCACTAATTAACTATCGAGATGACCTCCGAAAACTGCTGACGGTCACATAACTCTTCATAAACGTAAACATCAATATAAATGATAGCGACCAATATAAGAATTATTCCATTGTGAATCGAATCAGGCATCGCAATAGTTCACCTTTGGTTTCACTTTCAATATGTTTAATGACTAAACACTACTTAAATACGCGCTTCAAACCTCTAGCTTATGGGTTTAATGAAATTAGATTTATTGAGTTCTAATTATTCACTTGCAAGTGATTAATTCATCAGCACTGTTTCTATTCTGATCTTGACAATATTGGACTTCTTATTTTAATACTCACTTTGATTAATGAAAAAATGAAGGGTTTGTGTGCTAGTTTCCGAGAAGTCATTTAAAATTTGGCGTTTAAAAACTATCTCTAGATTTTTTCATAAACTTTACAAGGGCACCTTCTTTCTCTAAAAGACGTTGAGAAAAGAACAAGAATTCTATAAGATTTTCTAAATATTATTCCTTACTAAATGTTATGAAATTCTGGAAATTTAAGAAGGGGTAAACATTTTTTACAACACAACATGGATTAAACCCGAGAATTCCAAATATCTATAAAAAAAATCTAAAACAAGAGAAGCAAACATCTATAAACTTTACACATTCCCATTAGAAATAGGCGTGTAAATATACAACATACCGAACAGCATTTCCGCTACTGTATTTTGAGCATTGAAGTCCAGATAAACACATAGCACATAAGGCAAATGAAACTTCCAAAAATTGTCAATGTAGTTTGAAAATTGAAAAATTAAAATAATCAACCAGGAATTGTCTCCCATAGAATGGTCTTGGCCTATAAGTTGATTATTAAGAAACTTGTCTTCCTCAGTTCATTGAATATAATATTTTCATTCTCAATTTTATGTAATCACTTATCTATCGAATCATTTACTGCGCTTTATTTTGTAATTCATTTGATTGTATAGCTCAAAATTTAGGAAATTTTGGACAAATTTTGGTTATATAATACAATATCTTGTACATTGTAAGTCAACTTTTAAGTGTTTATCCGTCTGCCTTATCATAGAAAGATTTATTTACATATGTAGTCTACCCCAAAAGGAACGAAAGGAAAATCCACTTGACAAATTTTTTAAGATCATAAATCTTTCAAAAGAAGCAAAATTAATGCTAATCGAGACCCATAAACAAATTTCAATGATTTCATGTCTTATTTTTTAGGAAAGTACTGTCAAAGTAATCTACTCATACCATCCTGATGATCCTGCTTCGTTTAGTTCCCTACCTTGGCATGGTGCAGAAAGACGAGGGGCCAAAAGTTTGATGTTGCTGACGTCTGTAAAAGCAAATGAATACATTCCACCCTCTGATGCAGAACAGTTTGATATGCTTTACCATAATGTAAGGCACATAACTGTTCTTTTTTTTTCTAAAAGATACAAATATAAACAAGGTTCATTTTTTTTAATAAATATTACTCTAACGTTTCCACACGTCGTACTATTAACTTGTATCATTTTGTGTAAGACCGGTTAGATACGATCATGCAGCGCGCTTGTCGCAAAGACATTTTTTTCTTTTATTATTATTATTTCTCCAATTTGTGAAGGAAGTAAACTGGTAACGGTTTCTGTTCACTGTATATTGTTGAAATAATTTAGCATGACTAATGATAACGTTGATTTCATGATGTTTGATTACGTGTACGTCGGGTACAGAACTTCAATTTATTTTCCTTTTGTATTAAATCGTCAATGCATTTGAATATGGCAATTCAGTGATTATACTAAAGAAAAATAATATTTTTTATGCAGCTACGATTGGAAATTAAAATATTACAAGTTACTCTTTGAAGACATTGATAATCTAAGACCTTCCGTACCTGACAATAAAAAATCTCATCGATGGAATATTAGATTATTTATACTGGTAAAATAACTTGTTTCTAAAATACTTGATAATTTAAAAAAAAAAAACATGATAGAAAACTTGAAAATGAAAAGAAAAATAAAAAAAATATTACATTGGACATCTCTTTCCTATTTACACTTAATACTCATACTTTCCATCCTTTAGCAACAATCTCGATACCTAAATGATGTACTATTCACAGTATCATAAACAATAAATTATGACAAAATGGTCTGTAAAAACACATTGCATGCCTTTGTGACCATTTAGTTGAAACAACCTTACAAGATTGATAAGAAATATTGCTAAAGAACAGCATCATTTAAATCATTCCAGTTTAAAAATCAAATTAGCGGGAGAAATTTAGATCCTCGATATAAGAGGCACAAACAATACCAGAGGGACATTCAAATTTATAAATCGGAAACTAACTGACAATGTCTTAGCTAAACAAGAAAAAGACACACAAATAATAGTACACAAGACACAACATAGAAAACTAAGCAACAAGTACCCCACCAAGAACTGGGAAAGATCTCAGGTGCTCCGGAAATGTAAGCAGATCCTGCTACACAAGTGGCACCGGTCGTGTTGCTTATATTATTACAAATTTTGTAAATAGTCTAATTTGGTAGGTCACAATCGTAAAAATGGAACGGAATTGTAGTTATGACCTTAGGATCATATCCGATATCAGCTGTGAAACGGATATTTCGTTACGGTCAACAAACTCGTGATTGCGTTCGTTAAATTTACAAAGGGATGCTTTCAACTTCACCATTTTGAACTCTTGATTATAGCTTTCTTGTGAGTAGTAACCCTCTATCAAGGAAATCATGATAGGAAATACGAGCCTAGGAATATCGTATCAGTTGGGAGATATGCACTCCGTATTAATTTGTTCAGGTTATATAGTTTTCTTTTTGTATATTGTAGTTCCATGTACCAGCAAAGAAAACGACTTATCAATGTAAAATTTTTAAAGTTCCGCAAAAAAACCAGAAGTATCATATGATCAGGGTAGGTACTCTTACTTGTTTCTCTCGATAATACTGCTGTTATTTCATTTAATATCATCTTGAGATTTTTTTATTAAAATTAAGGTAATAAAATTAACGGTCCCACTTTTCTTGCACAAGATGCGCATTTCGACAATACATGTCTCTTCAGTGATGCTCGTGGCCAAAATATTTCAAATCGAAAGCTTATATAAAAGATAAAGATCTATAATCCAAAAGGTCCAAAAAGTATAGCCAATTCCGTGAAAGGAATCAGAGCTTGCATGAGGGAGATACTTTCCTTAATTTATAATAAAGACAGACAAGGATGTAAATATACACCGTCCCAAAGGAGGACAATGTACTGCTTTATCATGTCGTTAACATTTTGTGGCATTTGTATATGCCCTTTAACGGAATATATTGTGGTTTAACGTTGTCCGTCGGTTTGTCCGTCCTTCCGTCGTTACCATGTCGGACAATAACCCCAAAAAGTTTGCCCCATATTTGCATGAAACTTAAGGGAATTGTTTACATTTATTGATTGGAGCTCTCTTTCGTTTTTTGTTTATATCCGAGTAATTAGGGTTTAGTTATTAAAAATTGTGATTTCCAGTTATCGGACAATAACTTAATGGTTATTTGTGCAGTTTTCGTGAACCTTTGGTGTCTGGTTTTTTATCTTTTAGACAATAATACAACACGTTCTAAGTTTCATGCGGTAAAATTTTATTCCAGGGAGTTGAACTTTATGATTTTGTTATTTATCAACGCGAAATGTTTTAGAAAGGTTTGTTAATAATCTCCAGTACCAAAGCACTGACTACTAAGCCGATGATAATCTCGGGGACTTATAGTCCACTAAAAGAGCTAGAGGTATTTAACCAGTGGCTTTAACAGGATGGCATAAAGTCGAATATTTGTAAGATAGTATAAGAACCAAAACAGTTGAAGAGCTGTATATACCAAAAAGTACATTTAACATTGCCAAAATCCATCTAACTTAAAGTTTAATTTTGCCAAAGGGAGTTTGAACCGTAGTTTCTTTATAATTTCAAATTTACAGTTTTAGAAAGGTTGGTTGATTAATCATGTTAGTACTGTTCTTTATTCTTTGGAACTTCATTACACAGTTTCCAAAAATTTGGTAAACATCTTTGTTTAAACTTTCGATCAACCGAATACTAAAAACATTCTTACATATAAGGATATGAATGAAATTAATATGACATTTTCATCGCATTTTTATAATGGAACTAAAAGTCATTGCTTCCTGAAATTTTGTGCCATGCTTTAAGTTGGTATACTCTACCATATAATGCCTTAGGCAACTTTGCTGTATTTAATTAAACAATTGTAGTTTCACTTGACAATTTCAGTATGAACCAATAATATCACCAGGTAATGAAGATTATGTTCATCATATTGTGGTTTCTAATTGCCCACATGCTACAGATGCCGATAAAGACGAGGTATTTGAATGCTATGGACATAGACCTAAACATCTAGAGTGTAATGATATTGTGATTGCATGGGCTGTTGGAGGTGTCGTAAGTAAACTTTCTAACGAATTTTGTTTCAATTTTATTTTCAGTAAGTAAGACATAACCTTCGTTTTTTCCTATTACCGATTGAAATAATGAATAAAATACATGCAAAGAATTTAGTAATATTCTCATCAACATATCTTTATAATAATTATCAAAGATACCATGATTACAATTTAGCACGTCAGACGCGCATTTCGTCTACATAGACTCATTAGTGACGACCAGATTAAAATAGTTATAAACCCAAAAAAGTACAAAGTTGAAGAGCATTGAGGACCGAAAATTCCAAAACGTTGTGTCAAATACGGCTAAAGTAATCTATTCCTGGGATAAAAAAATCCTATTTTTTTTTCTCGAGAAATTCAAAGTTTTGAACAATAAATTTATAAAAATGACCATAAATGACATTCATGTCAACACCGAATTGCTGACTATGGGGCTGATAATACACTCGGGGAAGAAACGTTCACCAGCAGTGGAATCGACCCAGTTGTGTAAGTTGTATTTCAATTTAAAAATTTTAGTGTTGAGAACTATGCAGTCAACTTAAATTAGAAAATGTTTTGTTTGTTACTTATGTTTGGTGACTATGCATAAGACTTCTATGATCGTTGGTTAAGGATTTTACTTTTTAAATGCACTGTACCAAGCAGTTTTTATCAAAAAGTTCGTTTCTATGTATGTTTGCGTTTGGGTTTGGCTGCACTTCAGTTTTTCCGTTGTTCCTTTGTTTTCCTCTTAGAGTTGATGCGTTCCTTCGGTAATCGTTTGTAACCAGGGTTAGTTTTTTTTCTCTAAATCGATTTATGACCTTTGAACACCGTATACAACAGTTCCTGTTACCTTTAATGAAGGCATACTTAGACAGATGCTCATTATTAATGATATTTGTCAGATGACATACACAATGCTTCGTTTTCTAAGATCTCAGATTTAACAGTTTTCAATCAGATAAGTAAAATAAAAAAAATGTTTAGTTTTGATGTGTTTAAATATAAATTTCGATATATTAACGTAGGCATTTGATTTCCCATCGAACGCTGGATTCTCTTTCAATACACCAGGTGATCCACAGTACCTTTTAATGGAGACTCACTTTAATAATCCAACAATGAAGTCGGGTAAGATTCAGTTAACTATTCATATTATTAAGGCATATGGTGTAATAGAAAATCTACTTCAAAGATGCCGCTACTTAGATTTTATACTGCCAGCCAAATACTACCTACATTTTTAGTGATATAATAAGATAGAGTTCGCCGTTTCGGATTTGAAAGGTCTTCAGTGTGAATTATATTGCATAACAAGAAAAACAAAAATTGAAATAACTCCAGAAAATAGGGACGAAAGATACCAAAGTGACAGTCAAACTCATAAATCTAAAATAAACTGACAACGCCATGGCTAAAAATGAAAAAGACAAACAGACAAACAATAGTACACAAGACACAACATAGATTAAACAACACGAACCCCACCAGAAACTAAGGGTGATCTCAGGTGCTCCGGAAGGGTAAGCAGATCCTGCTCCACATGTGGTACCCGTCGTGTTAGAACAAGAAAGTTAGAACAAACCTGGAGCTATTAATATTAAAAACATATTTATTAAAGGGTCAAGAGATATCATACAAACTTAAGCATTACATGCATTTAGACATAATTATTCTTACTAAGTTGAAAGGTTTTCTATGAATTCGTATCGTTATGTATTTATTTTTACAAATCCAGGTATAATTGATAGTTCTGGTATAAGGATAACAGCTACACACAAACTACGTCAATATGACTCCGGAGTTTTGCAAACAGGTGCTATTGTTAATAAACTTCAGTTTATTCCTCCACATGAGAAAAACTTTTTATCAAGACATTCATGCAGTAAACAGTGTATAGAAAAGGTAAAACTTTTAAAATAGTAATTCAAAAATTACGGAACGAAGATTTATTTTCTTTGTAGTGTATTTTTGCCATAAACTTTATTTCCGTATCATCAACGTTTTTGCTAAATTTTCTTCTTCGCTTTTAATTACTATATATGTATAGCATTTAAAATTCTTCAATTTATCAAAAGGAACATGCGTGGAATGGAATTTAAGTACATATACTATGACTGTGGTAATGTTTTCAAAACTAACCAGAACTAGTGGAAGTTCCTAAATGGAAAATGTTAAGTATAATGTGATGCGTCACTTGCATATCAAAACATTTTAATAATATGTTTATTGCATCTTCCGAAGAAATCCAAGGTGTATCAATGTCATGTCATACGTGTACGATATGAATTTTCTTTTTGGTATGTTTGTTTGATGCGAAATGAAAAGTATTTTATATTTAAAACGAGAACGAAATTAACAATAAATCAACATTTATGATTTTTCAAGTGTATAGAACAGAATATTTTTTCATCTCGAACTGGCACTCCCTTATATTATTGTATATTGTATAGATCCAGATATCCATATAATTGTTAGTAATCTTTAGCGGTTAAATATGTAAAGTTTTAACGAATGTGCAAGTTACCTAATTCAGGTCTGTTGTAATATTTTGAATAATTTTAGAAGAGAAAATATACATACCTTCTTTTCAGGCTTTGGTGACCCAACAAAATAGTATGAAAGTTTTTGCAACACTTCTTCATTCCCATTTACTTGGCTCGAAATTGATAGCTCATCATATTCGGGGTGACGTAGAATTAGAACCTTTGGCACAGGACCTTTCTTATGACTTTGATTACCAAGATGCGAGAGTTTTATCAAAAGAGAGAGAAATTAAATATGTAAGTAAAATAATATATATATTTGGTGTTGTTGTGTACACTTTTTTGGTTGGTGCAAGCTGTGTTAAATAGACAAAATAACAAAATATATAGATATTGAGATACAGTTGTGTATAATGTATAATACAGATTGATTGATTAAGGGATTAAAGGATTGAATTTTAATGAACATTGCTGACAACAAAAATGAAATATAATGTGGAAAAAGTGATGTTAGTATAAAAGTTAAGCCTATTATGAATATGACATATCACTATAACTATGATTTGATTTTCTTGTTTCTTAACCGGACAAATAAAAATGTCTATTTTGTACCGTTGATTTTCATAAATGATAAACCGATGTATTTATCCATTCTCAAAATTAATGCTTCATAAGAATAAGCTTGAAACTAAAGTTGATGCTGTATAATTTCTATTATTGCATATTAAATAAGGCTTTGAAAGATTAAAATATTTCTATCTTATTATTGTGAACAAGAACATATTTTTGAAAAGAGACCTCTTTGTGTTTATCAGAAGACTAAAAAAGGTGCGAAAGATACCTGAGGGACAGTCAAAAAAAGTAAAAACACAGAAATACTAAACTCCGAGGAAAATTCAAAAAGGAAAGTCCAAAAACCAAAGGCAAAATCAAAAGTCCAAACACATCAAACAAATGGATAACAACTGTCATATTCATATAAACTGATAAATCGAAAATAAACTGACAACACCATGACTAGAAACAAGAGAAAGACAAACAGACAAATAATAGTACGCAAGACACAACATAGAAAACTGAAGACTAAGCATCATAAACAGTATCAAATCAGGAGACAACATCTGTTTTAAAATTAAATTGCATCGTTTTTATGTGTTAAACAATGGTTACTCAAATAGTTGTTAACTGATACATCTTTTTTTTTTTTTTTCAGGGCGATAGTTTAACAATTGACTGTGTTTATGATTCAACAGGAAGAACTCAACCGACATTGGTAATATATTTTATTTCACTACTGCAACTGGGGATACACGTAACCCATCACTAGATGTGTCCAATTTGATGCTATAGTATTAGTAATTTTCCTGCACCACTGAAATTTTGTTTGATAAAATTCTTACTTTTACCAACGTCGGAAATGACGCAAAACAAAACTCTCGTGTCACAACACGAAAATTGTGATGCAAATGAATACAATGAACACAAAGTGAAACTGAAACTGACAAGTCCGAGACTGATGCTACCGAGGTCTATTTGACATGGGAATAGTTTATCTAACGGGAAATCGATCTGATCAGCTTTTTATTATTAAATTGACTCAAAAATATGAGACGTTTTGTATTCATCAGTGTTTATAATAAAAATTTATATTCAGACAATTACTTTTACATGTTATAGGCTATTTGCCAATTCCTGTAGTTGACCCTGTAATTAGAGATCTCTTATGAAGGACATCATACATTTATTTCCCGTTCCTGAGGGAGATATGAAGATTTGTTCACCCAAGAATATTATTCATATTTAACGAGGGCTGTGCCCGAGGGAAATGTGAGTTTTCGAGGGTGAACAAATCTTCATATCTCTTGAAGCTTAGGGAAATGAATATTTTATTCCACTGCCTATGATTCGTTTACTTACTGAATGTACTATATTAATTTGTATACGTTTGTTTTCGTATCTGCTTGTTTGAATAGCTTAACACGGATGAAGAGTAAATTATTAGTCTTTATATTTTAACGCTTGAATAATCACAGTAATGACTTATCTAACGCTATTTTAATTAAACGACTTTCAAAGTTATCAAAGGTACCAGGATTATAAAACGGTATGCACATTAACCGAGCGTAACGTCATATTACGAGGTCCCGATCTACAGAGGGGAATATGACGTTCAGAGGGGAATATGATACTCAGAGGGGAATATGAAGTTTTGTTCGACGTCACGTGTGATAGTTTAACCAATCAAATATTCATTTCACCATCAAAATCGACATGCAGTGAAATAATAATTTTTATTTACAATAGAGAGCTAGCAGAAAGAGCAAATCTAACAGTGCGTAATGTGAGAAATCTATATGAATATAAGGTTTTCAAATCTTTTAATTACATTAATTTGTTGTGAAGGTGTATTCAAAAAATATTTAACAATTATTTTAGGGAGGATTGTCAACTGCAGAAGAAATGTGTTTAGCCTTCATCTATTACTATCCAAAAGCTGAAATAAGCAACTGTCAAAGTTTGCCAGTGTATGATCAACTCGGTTCAAACCCTGGTCATAATGTTGATATGATGTATAGTTGGAACTGGCAGAACCAGGATGTGAAGGCCAAATTTCAAGATATAATGAATAAGACAAATGTTTACCATATTTGTAATAGTCCCACACATCCTGATAGTACAAATGTATGTATAGATTGTTTTTGTATGTTAATATGATTTTGATAATATAGTTAAAATTAGGGTCTTACAAATAGCAGAACATATTTAGTACTCTCAAAAAGGACTTAAGATCTTCACTGTCTGGGAGAATGGTATGAATGGGTTGATATGGTACTTCAAATCTAGTGTTAAATATTGCTTTCAGTAAATACATGTTGTCATTGATACGGTTGGTTTTGTTAAGTAATTTTTGTACGAACGACAAAGAACACCAACACATATTTATACTGCACTCGTTCTATTTGAGCAGTCAAAATGCTTTGACTGTATATTTCTATGTCATATACAGTCACTGACCCGATATCACTTTTCCTCATGAATATTTAAATAGAAAATGCCGAAATAATATTCAATTATGTATACGACCTCTTCAACCTGTTCTTGTTTCCAATGCACACAACGATGCGTGTATTGACTTAATCTTGTTTCTTTTTGCAATTGTTGGAAAAACATATTACATTTGTTAAGATTTTTTGTTTGCAACCTATATGGGGACGACCATTTGATATTCTGGGGGAGGGGGGGGGGTGGCAGGAGGATTTTGAAAATAAATAACTCAGCCTTGATATTCACAAAAATAAATGTTTTGTTCTTTGGTAGTTTGAAAATAAATTACCTGATTCAGCAGGTCTATGGCTTCTTGGGCTTTCAGGGGTTCCAAAACCCTTCAAATTTTTTTTGACTCGCTCCGCTCGGCAAAATATGTTTGACAATACTTTTGAAAGAGGCTAGGATGAACCAAACTTCAATACTATGTATGTATGCAATACATGTATATTAATTTGGGAATATAGATGATTCATTTCGTGAAGAAAAGTATAAAAATATTTAATCTAATTATACCAATTGTCTTTTATAATATACTATAAAATTGAGAATGGAAATGGGGAATGTGTCAAAGAGACAACAACCCGACCAAATAAAAAACAACAGCAGAAGGTCACCAACAGGTCTTCAATGTAGCGTGAAATTCCCGCACCCGGAGGCGTCCTTCAGCTGGCCCCTAAACAAATATATGTATTTGTGTTTCGTTTGTCCTGTCTCGCTATGTATTATCTTAATATGTTTGTATATATTATCTACTTGTACACAAGTATGTGTCTGAGGTTATGAATAAAATCTTAAATCTTAAATTTTCTGCAGGGGGTAATGATTAATTTTGATTAAATGGTACACAATAACTTGACTATACATGTATGTTTTATTCTTAATTAACAAATATTTTAAAATTTGTATGTTTTCGAATATCATAAATAGAGTTGCGAAAATGAATAATCAGTCCTTTGCTTTAATTAAAATGAAAAATCTTGCTTCAATAGTGCAGAAAGTGAATAATCTGTTCTCTCAGTTTACAAAAATAAATAATCGATCAAAAAAAAATCTTCCTGCAACCCCCCCCCCCCCCCAGAATATCAAATGGTCGTCCCCTAAATCATTATGTTTCATGCTTATGGTTGATATTGAAGTCCATATTCAAACGATTTCGTTGACCATCGAGTGTGAGTTTCAACAGGTAAATATGTTCATTTCATTGTATTGTATATTTCTCCGCGAGCATGATATGAGGCTTTTTTAAAGGGGATTTTCCCCAATACTTAAATCGAATAAATAACCTTAAAGCATTAATAAACAACCATTGAAAATGTTGTTTTAGATTGCAGTATAAAGACAATAATAGTACATTGACTTGACATATCAACAATATAAGGATGAGGCTTCGAAACGGGGAAATGCGAGGCTGTGCCGAGCTATTTCCCCGTTTCGGGCCGAATCCTTATATCGTTGATATGTCAAGTCAATGCACTATTATTGTCTAGGCAGTTATTATTTTTTATAATATGTATTATGTGCATTATCGGGAAACATTTTCTTTTTCAGCATCAACAGAATATATATCGTGTACCGGAACCTCGAACAAAATACACACCACCTCCTAGGCAGTGCCCGGGTAGCCAGTAAAGGAACGTTTTTTTACGCACATTTACAATAATCTTATCTTTTGATGGATTTGTTCAATGCATAAGATTTTGTTTTCGAATTGTTATATAAAGAGTTAAAATTCAAATGTCTTATTTTATTTGTGGTAGATTATAGAATTGTATAATCATGGTTTATAGACGAGTTGGTTATTACCAGCTGTTTAATGGTGCTGATGACTTGTCTTAACCTGTTTCTGAATAACCCGTTACTCGACATTAAAAATCGGTTAAGAGGTCATAATAAATATAGGTTAGATAAAGTTACGTGCTTGCAGTTTTACAATATATGTGTCACATTAAACACAAGTTGAATCACAGTCTTAGTAATTGCTCCTTGTGGCAACAGCTTTTAAAATTTATTCTCAAAACACTGTTAATATAATTATGCCTCTAAGTAAAAAACGGAATCCGACGAAACGGGAATCCCGTTTTCAACCATATAGTACCGAAACTGATGTTACAAAAACTAGTTCTGAGAAAACAAAAACCGAAATGGTGGACGAACTGTCTAAAATTGGTTTCAAAGGGCCTCCGAATCTAACTTTAAACGTGGTTAAATCTCTGTATACAGAAAACATTGTAAACAAAAGTGATCATCGCGTAGAAACCATCGAAAATACTTTAAGTGCAATAAACAGGTTTTTTTTTATCTGATAATCCAACTGCTTCAACAGAGACTCAAACCCGTGAAAGCATTGAACATACTTTTGCTACGGAAAATATCAACACTAATATATTGGTGGTTTCTTTTAACACTATGTCACAATGTGTGAACGGCCTTTATAAATCCGTCGATACCCCGATAACAGAGAAGTTGTTTGATAATAGCAAACCATTTAATCTACATCAATGGTACAATTCCAGCAATACGGCACCGCCGTTACAAAACACACCGGCTGCGTTACATCATGGATTAAATAGAACATAGTTCGTTTTGATGATTTTTCCGATGTAGACATAGTCTCTACAGGAATACAGAAACAAATAATACAGTGTAAGGATATTAACTTAGCTTCTCTCCTTATTCCTAGTTTCGAGAGTCCCCAGTCACATACCATTTTGTCAGAAGGTTTGGAAATTAACCAGACTCACGCTTAAATCGACAGCTAACAATTCAGGAATTCATAAAACCTTTCGGAAAATGCAAGCGTGTAATGACATCTGCTTTTTCAGGTAAGAGATTTGAATTAGACGCTTATGAAGAGGATATCATAGAAATCAGCAACTTTTATGGTGATAAGTTTTACGATTACCATAACTTGTTTTCGGCCAAGGCCCCGATCCTTCTTCAAGAGAAACAAATTAAAGTCGATTGGAGCAAAATGGATAGTAACCTGATGATCTTGATAGGTGCGGGCGTTGAAATAAATATTTGCAAGCTTTGTCACATGGTTGACAATGGTACAAAGTTCTGTCCTTTGCAATTATCAGAAAAAAGCGTATCTACCCCACATTTAACGAAAAATAGCGGAGATTCTGATATTCACAACGGGAAAGAAATTTGCAATAGCTTGTCTGGCTGTAATAAAGACGGTCGATGCCTTTTCTTACACATGTGCTCCAATTTTCCTAACTATGATCATAGCGTAACCACCTGTCCTCGTCAATCTACGCATAACGATAGCGAGAAAAATAGAAAGAATCACTGTCAAATATTAACTTCCCCCCACATAATACTACTCCTATTAATGTAGAAGTATCAAAAAACGAGCTTAGAAATCACAGTGACAAATCTTTTGTTTATTATTTATGCAATTGTTTAAAATATGGTTTTGACACTAAAGTGTTTGTAACTAGTTTACCAAACCTTGAATATCAAAATAATTTGTCTGCACGATCACAACCGAACGTAGTAAATGAGTTGTTAAGGAAGGAGTGTGAAAATGGTTTTATGTATGGGACTTTTGATACACTCCCATTTTCAAGTTACCGTGTCAGTCCGTTGGGAGTTGCGGAATGAAAATATTCAAAGAAAAAACGACTTATATTACATGTAGCTTTATCGGCACCTCATCAAAGTGATATTCATTTTAGCATCAATGAAATTATTGACAAAGACACCTTCTCTATGTCGTACGTCAATATCGACAACGCTATAGATATAATCATAAAATACGGGAGACATTCCTACATGTAGTTATGTAATTACGATATTTCCAATGCATTCAAAAATTATCCTGTATTACCTTCACGATGGTCTTTGTTTGCATTAAATGGGAAGATATATATTATTTCTATGTGCGATTAACTTTCGGCTGCCGATCTAGTCCCATCATATTCGATACTTTATCACAAGCAATATGTTATATTGCTAAAAACAACAAGGTCAATAACATTTAAACCTGTTGGATGATTTCTTAACTATAGATCCGCCACACGCTGAAGGAGAACGATCAATGGCATTAATGATGATGATTTTTAAACGATTAAATATTCCAATAACAATGCATAAAACTGTTGGCCCTGTAACTTGTATTGAATATCTTGGCATCATTCTCGATTCAGAAAAATATGGAAGCCCGTCTACCGCAGGAGAAGGTTGATCGAATTTGTGCGTTTATTTCAAGCATTAGTGTCAAATCCTCTTGTTCTAAGAGAGAATTTCTACAGCTGTTAGGTCATTTAAGTTTTGCCTCAAGAGTATATTACCGGGCAGGGCTTTTGTGTCTTATCTATCAATTTATTAACCAAAGCGAATTAATTACATCAGTTTGTGCGTTTAAATAAATAATGTCGGTAAGATGTCGAATTTTGGTTAAGAATAACCAGATATAAATAATCGATGTTTGAAAGAAATTGACTGGATATAAACATTAGGGTCTTACAATGGAAGTGATGCTTGTATAACGGCAGTTTAATTGTAGGCAAACAAAAATTGAGCACATCAAATGAACCAGTGTGATACCGTTTTGTTTTCTTATGTTCTCGAAGAAACGGGTTAAATCTCCCTCAGAATCTGGTTTTAAAATTATGAAAAAAATATCAGTAAACAGCCTGTGCTTTGATGAAAAGAATCGTTTGTGTTACCGTTGCAATATAGAGATTGTGGAAAAACCAATAAAACATGTGAATATTTCCGCTGAGCAACGGTTAACTTCGAAACAAGTTTTGAAGAAAACGTTTCTATGTGGACACTACCATGCAGTGTTTTTTTGCTCTTTTATCAATTAAATTCGTGCAAAACAAATAATAAGGGTTAATGTAATTTTCAATGTATTTTTTATTAACATATATAGGACAGGGTTGATGTTCACTACGAAACTTTTTGTCCACTACGAAACGGTTTTTGTCAAGTACGAAACTCATCAAAAAGTTTTACTACGCAACATGAGTTGAACCTTACTATGTAAATTTTAGCAATAAAAAATGGTTGCCCAATTCAGAAAAAAATGTGATCTTATCAGTTGATAAAATGAAAAGAATTAGAATGTCAATAGAGAACATTACAATGCCAATAGATTTGTGTTTAGAAGCAAATATTCACTACGAAACAGAATATTATAAAATTATGGAGAAAAATCATTTTGAAGAGTATTTAAGATTACATTTTTCATTTACAAAGAGGTCTATAATAGAGGTATTTAAAATAACTCTTGAAATAAAATGTCAGACAAGTTAGTTTTCTATTTTTGAGGCCTGAAAATTGCACTTTAATTGAAAAACGCCCATATACGTATTAATGAACTTATTGTTATGCGTTTTTAGTATGCCATCCAGTATTCCTGATAGTATATATATTCGTTTAGGGGCCAGCTCAAGAACGAATCCGGGTGCGGGAGTTTCTCGCTGCATTAAAGACCTATTGGTGACCTCCTGCTGTTGTCTGTTCTATGGTCGGGTTGTTGTCTCATTGACACATGTCTCATTTCTATTTTCAATTTTATTTTATACTTATGTTTATAAGAGCGTCACTGTTAAAATTCGGCTGTGTATTTCTATGTGCTAGATAGTTTTTTTTTATGTGATGTATCCGTTTTTGTCTGGTGTCAGTCACCACTTCGGTTTTATCATATCTATTATATAGTCATTTTATAAATTTACTGTTTGCAAAAGTATAAATAATTCTAAATAATAAGGATGTTCTTATCCCAGACAGAAAACCCTAGCCCTATTAGACACAACTTTTTAGAACTATCGGTCCTCAGTGCTCTTCAACTTTGTACTTGTTTTAGTTTTCGAACTTTTATCATCTAAGCGACACTTGTTAGTCTTGAGAGGACGAAACGCACGGCTGACGTATTAAATTTTAAACCTGGTACCTTTTGTTAGCTTTTATTCGTGTGTTTCTCTGTCCTATATGTTCTCTTATTTATTTTTGTTGTAGTCCTGTCATGTAATGTTGCCATTTTATTGTTATATTTAACATTGTCATAAAAGCGGGAGGTTTGGCATGCCACAAAACCAGGTTCAAACCCACAATGTCCTGTACCAAATCAGGAAAATTGCTCTTGTTTTTTTTTTCTCTGTGTGTTTCATTTTGATGTTGTGTTTCTGTTGTGTTGGTGTTCGCCTCTTATATTTGAAGCGTTTCCCTCAGTTTTAGTTTGTTACCCGGATTTTTTTTTCTCAATCGATTAATGAGTTTAGAACAGCGGTATTCTACTGTTACCTTTATTTGATTCTAATGTAGACGAAACGCGACTGGAGTATTAAATTATAAGCCTGGTATTTTTGATAACTTTTATGTAGAGTGAAGTCCCTGAAGAAATTTAACCAGGCTTACGTGTATTATATATATACCAATGGATTTATGTTGAGATGTAACACCTTCACTAATATGTATATTAGCTTGCACTCTGTGTCTATATTGTTTTTTGCTGTTGTTGGATGTTTGATTCAGCTGGTGTGGCTGATGATAAAGATGGAGTCATATGTCTATCGAGCTGTTGTTTCAATATATCAAAGGTCATGTGGGTGTGGTTTGTAATTGATAGAAGTACAAACACTTATTATACTCTAAGCTCTATGCATATGTAAATGGAGAACGTTTGCTAAGCACCATATTTCGAGCTATAGTTTTTAATTCTATAAACAGAAGTATGATTAGTTTGTCATCTTAATAGGTGTTATAGTATTATTTTATTTGTCTTGGTAAATTATTGTTTTTATTATTTAGCCTATTTATGGTAATATGACGTATCTCAGTTCGTATACGCCCGTCATTGTGTTATTGTGCTGTAGTAAATTGTTGTATATATAAATAAGAAGATGTGGTATTATTGCCAATGAGACAACTATCCACAAAAGACCAAAATCACACAAACATTAAAAACTATAAGTAACCGTACGACCTTCAACAATGAGTAAAGCCCATACCGCATATCAGCTATAAAAGGCCCCGATAAGACAATGTAAAACAATTCAAACGAGAAAACTAACGGCCTTATTTATGTAAAAAAAATGAACGAAAAACAAATATGTAACACATAAACAAACGACAACCACTGAATTACAGGCTCCTGACTCGGGACAGGCACATTTCGTATTTGCAAAATGTGCTCTTTCTATGCCTTGTTGTTTTTCTTTCCTGATGTTTATGTTTGTTGTATAATGATTAAGATGATGGCTGAAAATGTTGTCTATATAATGGAATTGTATGCAACTGTCATAGAAGTGACAGGTTTATCAAGCTATAAACTAGGTTCAATTTATAATTTTCTACATCAGTAAATGCCTGAACTAAAGCAGGAATATGGTTCATAAATAAAATTGTGGACGACAATGGCAAACTGTTGTCTCATGACGCTATTAACAAAAATAAATCTTGAATGTTTCTTTTGTAGACATTCTATCCGTTAATATAAATTTGATATATCACATGACTGGAGAGATTTGTTATCACAGCAACGCATGTTACCATACAGCACTAAACTATTTTCTAAAGAAGATTATTCACCTTTTATCGATCAAGGAACCGTTTCATATATTTCACGACAAATGTAAGAAGAAAGTTTAAAATACAAAAATTGGTAATGAAAAACGGAAAAATATTTTTTAACAGCCTTTTAACTTTACTATGGAAACTACATTTAATTTATAAGTTTTCCAATATAAAATTTTTCACAGAGTTATCTCTCATAATTATCTTCTAGAAAGATAAAAAAAACTCTCAGAATTTATTAAATGTGGCCATTGTAATGAGACTCAACCTATAGAGCCTAAATTGAATGTGCAGAAGAAAAAAAAAACATTTTGGATAACAGTTTCTAATTGTTGGTATTTTCTTTTTTTAAGTAAAAGTATAATTTTATAAAGATAGTGTCATTTTTGGTGATTCGAATTTTGACAACTTGGTGTTAAGTTACTGAATTCTACAGGCAAAGTTTTACATTAATTTAAGATCACACAATAAGACAGACTGTTTATATCTGTGAAAGCGTTCTTTATAGTTTTGGAAAGACGTCTTGAAATTTAAAATACTTGACGTGTCTTTCCGAACAAACACGAGTCATTTGTCGACAGATGGGGATGGGGTTGGGGGTATTTATTTAATTAATTTGAATATTATATCTCACGTAGATGTTTTTAATTTGTCATGACGTCATACATAAAAAAAAGTTTGACATGACGTTATCTCA
Source organism: Mytilus trossulus (assembly GCF_036588685.1). Lineage (NCBI taxonomy): Eukaryota > Metazoa > Mollusca > Bivalvia > Mytilida > Mytilidae > Mytilus > Mytilus trossulus. The sequence continues at coordinate 69,007,940 of NC_086374.1, forward strand.
GGACGGCATGCAGGTAAATCATTTATTTGCAACAGTGACGGAACTAAATGACATGACTTCATACAAATTAATGGTGTGCTAAAGCCTTTTCATGATGATATCGATATCGGTAGATGATGCAGCACGATTGCCGTTGACCGTATTACACATGCAATTTATCTGTAATTACTTCTAAGTATATAATAAATCTTAAGGATACTTTGGAGTTCATGAGTTATATTCATATTCAAAATAAATTCCTTTAAATACACCAACAAAAATTATTGTCTTTATTCATATGGCTTTTGTAATATCACTCCCCATACCGAATCATACCAATCCACCCACCCTCAATCAATATAATCCCCCGAGCAGCTGATTTCTTGGAATTATATAAATGTCTCGGGTTGATACGGATGTGATATTGAAAAAAGCCATACGATATTCTCTTTTTGTCATATAAACTGTGTATTCACATCGAAGACAAGAATTTTCTCAATGTACTGCTGAAATTTACCCAAAGTAACTTTAAATAAATCAAATTGAAACGGTAATAACTGTCCTTTCCCAGATTAAGATATTTTGGTCTAAAACGGGAAACTCCAAACATTTACTACAAAAAGAACGTGTTTTCGTTCCCTATTGTTAAATTTTTCATTTTTAGATGGTGATGTTCCTTTGGAACCATTTTACGGTGTTTATATTTCAGAGCTCGTTCGTCATGCCCGTGTCTGTTGTGATGATTTTTTTTTATTTTAACGAACGCAATCTATGTATTACTGGTAAATTATTAAGCCATGAATTTCGTAATGAAAAATTAATTAAAACCTTTCCCTAAACTTTTCCATTGATATAAAGATTTGGTTTTGAAGTTAAGTTGTACCTGTAGAAAACTTATTTCTAACTGGATAGCACATCCTCATTTTTCCATAAATATTGTTAACCGCGCCAGAAAATTTAGAAACAATCCTGGTAAACTTGTCAATCCTTTAAATAAATTTATTCAAAAAGGTTACTAATTCAACACTGTAATATTAGATCATTGACTATTGTTTTTTTTTGTATAAATATTGATTTTGTTATCATTAAATTAAAATTAAATATTACTTGTATGTGTTATACATATACGCATTCAGGATCTACAAGCTGTAGATACCTGTATCTTGGCATTGCACAAGGTCATGCCAAGGTTGGTTTTCTCTAACTGTTTATGACGTCTTTACACGAAATCCATTGGTTGTTGATGGTGTACGTGTTGATAATTTAGTCTAAGATGCATGTTTTTGTATTAGTTGTTAGAGATTTTGAACTATAGCTGTCAGTTAACTACGGATACTCTCAGATCGTTTTCTAGTGTCTTTTTGTTGTTGGGATATACAAGTCCACGTCCACTTGTATTTTATCCATCTTATAAGTTAAGCTTTTTTCAACTGATTGTTATAGCTAGTTCTTATATTTACTGTTATACCACTGTTCCGGGTTAGGGGAGGGTTGGGATCCCGCTAACATGTTTATCCCCGCCACATGCTGTATCTATATGCTTTTCCTAAGTCAGGAGCCTATAATTCATTGGTTGTCGTTTGGTTATGTGTTACATATTTGTTTTTCGTAAATTTTTTGTACATAAATTATGCCGTTAGTTTTCACGTTTAAAAAGTTTTACAAGTCATTGCGGGGCCTTGCATAGCTGACTATGCGGTATGGACGTTGCTCATATCATTCCGCACGGTGATCTATAGTTGTTAATTTCTGACGCATTTTGGTATCTTGTCTAGAGATGTCTCATTGGCAAACATACCACATCTTTTTTTTTATATTTTATATCTTTTTCTCTTTATAAAAATTATAACAATGTTTTATGAATGTCATAAATGTCATTCACTTATGTTCTGGAATTCTTCATGTAGATGGTTTGAAACTTTATACTCAGGGGCATCAAGTTGTGTGATAAATAATGGACACATGTCTAAGTTTTTTTCATTTAGAAAGAGGTTGCAGACAAGGAGATCCTCTTTCTCCCTATTTATTTATAATTGGGGTTGAATAATTATCTTTGAGATTAAAAGGTAATCCTGACATAAGGGGAATTACTATCAATGATAATGATAACTTTTAAGCATGTACGCAGATGACACACTCCTTATGTTAGATGGAAGTGAAATACCGTTGAGGGAAACACTTTCATGTTTTGAATCTTTTTATAAAATTTCAGGTTTGAAAAAAAATGCTTCAAAGACAAATGCACTATGGGTTAGAAGGAAAAAATATTTTGATCTTATTTTATATCCCGACTTAAAACTTCATTGGTCACATTTAAATTTTAAACTTTTGGGGATTGAATTTTCTTAAGATTTAAGATGTTTCACAGAAATTAATTTTGCTAAGAAAATTATAGAGGTCTCTGCAATTCTGAAGAGCTGGCAACATCGAAAACTTACATTATTAGAAAAAATTACAGTAATTAAATCACTTGCTCTTTCAAAGTTGGTCCATTTATTGACTGCATTACCAAACCTATCACACTCTAGGTTAACAGAGCTCACTTCATTATTTTATGATTTCATATGGAATGGAAAACCAGACAGGATAAAGCGAAACACACTTGTTTGTGATATTCCACAAGGTGGACTTAATATGGTTATCTTCATTCATTTAATATCTATTTGAAAATTAGTTGGATTAAAAGACTGCTGGCAAACCCTTGCGGTGGCTGGCAGCAGTTGTTACTGGAAGACCTTATGCAGTATGGGGATGAAAGGCTTTTAAATCTTCAGAAAGAAAAGCTGATTGAGATTGAGAAAAGATGTAAAAATTCTTTCTGGAAGGATGTTTTACTATCCTTTTCCGCAGCAAAGCCTACTACTGACATTTCTGTCAGTAACATTTTATCCTTAGATATTTTGAACTTTTCTTCTTTGGATGATTTCCCATATTACATGTAATGAGAAAAGAGGGGTGTGTAGTCAGTAAGTGGCCTTATTAATCGTGAAAAAATGATTTTTTTTATAAATTTGAGCAATTTCAAGAAAAAATACAAACCAACAATTTTATTAAATATTATGGTTTGATATCAAAAATCGCTAACGCTATGAAAAAATGCCTCAAAGAATTTTGTCTAAATCAAGATTTAGATCAGTCTGACACTGGTGATACTTTCCAAAAAAAATCAGGTGTAATGTGAAAGCCAAATTTGTATATAAAAACTTAGTAGATGAAATTATTTAACTACCAACAATTAAATTTTTGAAATGGGCGGAGCTGTTAGTTTTTCATACTACAGAATGGTCAGAGTATTTCATGATAACAAATAAGTCTTGTAGAGATGCTTATTTAAGAACCTTTCAATATACATTTTTGCATAAAATTATAGCAACTAATACCTTTTTGTACAAAATCAAATTAAAAGACACCAAGTTATGTAGTTTTTGTTAACTTGGAGAAGAAACCATTGAACACCTGTTTTTTTGAATGCCCAATAACTTTTCAATTGTGGCAGTCTTTTTCCAATATTGTGAAACATTTTTTGTAAATTTAGATCTCAACAAAGATAATGTGTTTCTTGGTTGCAAAGTTTATTATTGAATTTGCTAATTATAATAACAAAGAATTATATATACAGATGTTAATTAAATGAAACAAAACCTAATATGATTGAGTTAAAGAATAAAATAAAGAAATACCAATTTCTTGAAAATCATGAGAAAAATGATGAAATCCAAGTTTGTGAACATTTTTTGTCTCCTTTACATAAAATATTTAACTAAGTGTTGTTTTTATTTTATCTATGTTAAGTTTAGAGAAAAGAAATAATTTATAAATTATGAACAAATTTATTTCTTTTAAAAATTGTATCAAAAAGTAAGTCATGATACATATTGTAGCAAAACAGATGAGTGAAAGTATTAGTGTTGTATGTGAGAGAGAGAGAGACAGGAAAAATAAATCAAATACAATTTATATGTAACCTGAAATATTTTTATTGTTAAAAATTAATTAGACAGAGATCCTTTTTGTATATTGCTATTTTCTTCTTCTTCTTATATATTCTGTATTTATCCCTAGAAACCATTGTCAGGTGGTAGTGTAATGGGGTGTCTAAAATCCTGACTATTGAAAAACAAATAAAAGATAAAAAAAAAAAAAATGTCCTAGAACAATGTATGTATGCACTAAAGTTTGAACACCAAAAAGATCAATCATTTTGTTTTATAAGTCTATACGTTAATGTTTTTTTAGCGTTAGATTTTTCCATTTGCATAGGGTTATTTCGTTCAGAATTTTCTCAGATTTCGGTACTTTTTTTCTATTTCACTTTTTGTATAGTAAAAATGACAAAAGATTAGAAAAGAGGAGGGAGAAAAGTCATAAAAAGATAAAATATAGTCAAATTGAAAACATTTGCCGAATTCAATGGCTAATTATGATTTTTCACAAATATAATAATAAAAGAATAAGAGAAAACCTCAATTGTATTACAAAATAAAACAATAGTTGAATAAGCCACTCGTCGTATAAGCATGATTACGTAAATAGAAGATTAGGAAGAGAAACATTTTTTGTTGTTGTAAAGTATAATAAATACGTATAGAAAATGTACATATAATGTACTCACGACATGGTTAAATACATACAACCTTCACTCTAAAGTGTATCACCATGAATGGTTTATATATTTCTAAATAAACAACGAATTCATGAAATGAGATATACATTTGAAGTCTAAATAGATAAAAAATATCATAATAAGAATGTAATGGTCCAATTGAGAGCACTCAATAAGGATTATATAATTTAGATTCACATGTATATGTGTATTTGTCATGAACGTCTGGCCAATATTGTTCACCAATTAGTATGTGTACGTTTAATGCCTTTAATGCGAGTAAACTTCGTTGATTATTTGGCTTTTCAACTTCTATGATAAGGTCCCAATAATGTTTTAAACGTAGATGAATAAATTCATCATAGATGCACAGTTTTAAATTTGTATTCATAAAGATGCACAATTCGTCTATCAAAGGCACGTCTGGTGTACTCAGTTATAAAACTGATTTCTTTTATGGTTTTAGACAATTTAAAGCAAATGCATCTTAACATAAAATATCAAACGTTGCATGAGAAGCGCCTTTTATACTATTGTGACCTCACATGCACACCAACAGCTGACTGGAAACTAACGAAATAAACTATACTATACTGTCTTTGGTAAATTGATATTAATAGTACATGTACGTATTAAATTGTGTCCACTTATTTGAAGAAATAATTTACTGTGGGAACTATACAACTTAAACTAAATCGTTTTTGTACCAAACAATAAATGAAAGTAAGTATATCAGTTCTGATGATTATATTATAAATGCTTCAAAGAACTGTTCTATCAGCCATCCTCTTACATAACGAAACAAATATTTCTGACTGTATATGTTCTCTTAATTTAGTTTTCTAGTTGCTTCACATATTCCGTTCGATAAATATTAAACATTTAGTTAAAAGAAGCATTAATCCGTATGACTCTGTCATGACAGCTAGTAAAAGAGGGACGAAAGATACCAAAGGGTTAGTCAAACTAAAAAATCTAAAACAAACTGACAACGCAATGGCTAAAAATGAAAAAGACAAACAGAAAAACAATAGTACACATGACACAACATAGAAAACTAAAGAATAAACAACAAGAACCCCACCACAAACTAGGGGTGATCTCAGGTGCTCCGGGGGGGGTAAGCAGATCCTGCTGCACATGGGGCACTCGGCGTGTTGCTTATGTGATAACAAATCCGGTAAATAGTATAATTTGGTAGGTCACATTCATGAAAGGGAAGGGGATTGTAGTTACGACGTAAGGAACATATCCTATATCATTTGTGAAACGGTTATTCCATAACGGTCAACCAACTCGTGATGGCGTCCGTACAATTTATAGCAAACGTAGTGTAGTTTGTCATCCTCACTTTTCATTTTTTAGATTGGATTTTCTTGGGACAAGTTTTAAACGTAAAATAAAAGTCCTACACTATTATTTATGTCCAAATTTTCCTTTGAAGGAAAAAGTAAAAGAAAAAAGAAAATATCAAACTTCCGATGCAAAATTAAAGACAGAAAGTATCTAATCGAATGGCAAAATCAAAAGCTCAATTAAAGTGGGTATCATAGACCTCATCTATAAAAGAAAAGCGTCCTTACAATATGGCAAGTGTTATATCGTCCCGATTTTATGAAAGTAACAAATACCAATAACGACCGCGATCAAAACTTAGTCCTGAAAATTACGAAATCTTTTGATATGAGATTAACTATTACTGACAATCTGGAATAAGCACATGGTTGAGTGGCTAGTCTGACCAAAAAGTTCACAATAGATCGAAAAATAGTACAGATATACGTTTGATTCTGACATAGCTTTAAAAAAAAAAAAAAACTGTCTAAAAAAGATTGAAAAATTACAAATACGAAAAAAATGATTATAAGTATACCGTGAATTCGTTATTAATCGTTCGATACCAATTTTCGTGAAATTTATTCCTACTGTTTAACCACGAAATTAAACTTTCAATGAAGTACCATTTAATTTTCTGAAGGCTTGTATGCAAACTACGAAAGAAAACTACGAAATTAAATATCCACGAACATGTAATTCGTCCTTAATCCACGACGATCGGAACCCACTAAAACAAATGAATCAACAGTATTAAGATATAACACATTGCGTGCAGATATTTAATGTAATTTTTTATATTGGTGGTATAAAATCATGCCGTTTACACTCTTATACTCTTGTACAAAGTACTTCATTAAATATTTCAAACAGCATTATCATAAACATAATCATACAAAAAGCCATGTTCATGATCACAATCGTATGTGATAACCATTTAAAAAAATACAAATAAATCATTATTGAATTTCGAAGAGTTGTACATCATCGAGTTAGGTTGAAAATTTCAAAATATTATTAGTGGTTGTACACCATGCTATAATTATAACGTTGACCTTTATCAACTTATTTATCTATTTAGCAAAAGGAGTTTTTCAGGTAGAATTCCCATCTCTTTTGCTTTATCAAAAATCCAACATCAATGTATTCAAAATAGCATCGTTTGTCATTTCTGTATAGGACATTTACCTTATTCCACACAAGTGCTACAAATTTCGTATGTTGTATATTGTAATCATATAAATGTTCCATAGAGCGATTTTTGTCATTTAAGTTGGCGTTGAGCATGTTGAGACTGGCTGGATGATTTTAAATGTCTGTACTGGTTTGATGTTTAAACAAAATGTTAATCGTAAATGGTGCAGTTTGTGTCTACCCTGTTGAGAAAATAAGACGATAAAAGCGGCTTAAATTGACAATTCAAATCTTTCACTGAAAGATTTTACCAATTTTACAAGGATTATCATTTATCAAAGATATTTAGAATTTTCAAATCGCTTAATATTTAGTAGAAGAAAAAAAAAGAAAAAAGAAATATTTAGTAGAATATTGAATTTTGCTGTAATTATTTCATTTCATTTGGTTACGCAGCAAAGGCAACGAAAGTAGTTCACAAAAAGATGTATTGACAAACGCATGTATTTGTCTTTCACGGCTAAAAATAGATATGAAAAAAAATATTTCAGGATAAACGTCAATTGGGTAATTCCCCAGCAATGTCTATATGGGGTTCGTGTTGTTTATTCTCTAGTTTTTCTATGTTGTGTCATGCGTTCTATTGTTTTTCTGTTTGTCCTTTTCAATTTCAGCCATGTTTTTTTCAGTTTATTTTCGATTTATGAGTTTGACTGTCCCTCTGGTATCTTTCGTCCCTCTTTTATAAACTAGAAAGTAATTGTAGTTCATGATTTGTTTGATTTTATTTGAAATGTAAGTACTTTTTAATAAAAAAAATTACAGAATAAAAATGAGCAGAAATACAAATGTTTCGATTTATAAAATATATCGAAATTATATGAAATTATTTTTTATTGATTGGAAGCGAGTTAACAGTCCGAACTCAATTGATTGCTTGCACAGGAAAATATGTGTCATATCTTAAAGTAAAAGCGAAATTCGAAATTTGTTTTATTTCCCTACCTTTTGAAAATTAAAAACAATATTTTTTTAGGACTACACCGACTGGTCCTAGAATCAAAATCTAGTTAACATGCAAAAAAACAGATTTGGTCGTGATAATGTTTTTATGATGGTAAAAAAAGTGAAGTATAGATAGGTCCGCTACTTAAGTTAACATCGAGACTAGTTCACCACACAGTAGACTTTGAAATCAGAAACTTTGTAGCAGTCTGTCGCAACATTTACTTTGAAACCAGTTCGTCATAATATTAACTTCTAACAAGTCATGTTTAAAGTAAACTGTGAAACCGGTTCAGCTCAAAGTTTACTTCGAAACAAGTCCTGCACAAAGGTAATTTCGGAACAGTCCTGTACAAATTTAACATCGAAACAAGTCTTGCTCAATGTTAACTTCGTGACCAGTGCTTCAAAGAGTTAACCTCGAAACCAATCTTTATGATGTATATGAGTGTATTCACAAAGTAAACTTCGGAACCAGTCCAGCACAAAGTTCACTCTGACCTTCTCAACCCCGATTGTTAATTCTAAACAGTTAAACACTTTCGCGATTAAGTAAGAAATTAAGAATAATATAGTAGTTGTTTATATTTGTTACTTTATTAATTGTCGAATACTTTCTTTATGCGTAGTCGGTAATAAGCTCAAATTGTAAGCCATTGATCGAATGATGCTAACATATGGTAACAGCGTGGGTAACGTCGCCCGTCCGTTCTCTTTTTTTTTTAATTTGTACTGTGTGTTCTCTATTCTATACTTATACAATATATTCTAGGAAAACATTTGTTACCCCAATTTTGTTTTTTGTCCATAGATTTGCGAGTTTTGAACAGCGGTATACTACTATTGCCTTTCCTTATCTAACATACTGGTGAATATAGATATTTAAACATTTGAAATCATAATTTGCTCTATATGTGCAGTAAGTAAATTTTAAACCTAAAAAAGTACAAATAAAAATACTGATCGCAAACAGTAAAACTTCATGGCGGTAATCATGTTGCGTGGGAATTTACACATAATTAACGATGACATCGTCAATATATACCCATAGTTTTATCTAATCAACAAGAAGTAACATGAGGTATCAATACAAAAAAACCCCAGATGCAACAAAAAGGACTTACATTTGATTGTGTCATATACAATATAGACAATACAAACTTCAAATCCTGTGATAATCCATATCTCATACTTTCTATATATATGATAATCTTTTTAAATGTGTGAAAAAAATCGTGTTTTAGGAAAAGGGATTATACCATACAATATGTCGCATTTTGCATATGTAACATCTACATGTAAAGGGCGATGATATTGTTGTGTTTAATTATTTTGTTGAAATACGACTATGATTGACAAAGATATAACAACCATAATACACAAAAAACAAATGCAGGTCGCAGTATAAAACTGTAATAAAAGGCATTGCCCTTATCGTATAGTAAAAGGTATAAAAAGCTACAAGATGACAAAATTTGAAATATTTATATAAAAAAAAGTCAACGAACGGCGTATAATAAACAGTCTTAAAGTGTCAAACAATAACACCCGCATGTCTGTAGACGCCCAACCTACCATCGACAATGATTTTACAAAACACAAAAAGATCAAATACTAGAACCTGTTAAAAGGGCTTGAATGATCTGATTAGTATTAATAACAAACAAAAAAACAACATACAAAAAACAAAAAAAAACACGGAAATCAAAAAGTACCGAAATTCAGTTATAATATGGATAACCTTAAATTTAAAGTAAAATCAATGTTGAAAATACTAATTTACAAGACGATATTTTATAGATCTTATCACATAGATATTTCATAATCTTTTATACATAAGCTTTTGCAACATTTACATGAGCATATCAAATATGAGATACGATCATCAATTGTATGGTATAATTCTTTTTTTTACAAAAAAAATCACGATATTTTGTTTACATATTCAGATTAGTTCGTAAATACGTCACCTTAAGATTAAGGTGTTACATGAAGTTCAGTAGTTTACATACACGCTATTTTATAAGTTGGATTCTTCATAAATTATCCACTAAAAACATAGTTTCAGAATGAAAAACTGGTGTTTCCAAGAAGACAAAATGCCACTATGGGCTATTGTATTTTTTGTGTGTTTGAACAATAAAAACTTAAGAGAAATAGTCGCAAATAATACTGCAAAAATATACCTAGACCAATGTATGTTTCATTTTTTTTAGCGCGATAACTTTAATTTTGTTTAACCTGATATCAAATGTTCAAATTAATGATTTGACAGTTATTTCTAACTTCTGGTGCTATGCATCTTCAGTGGAACTTAAAGCCACAACAGATTTTCTTTACTTCTCTCTGTCCTTATTAAACAATCTGCTTTTTTTTTAAATTTCACATACTTTACTAGTTTGAAACCGATCATTCATGTCAAAATCCTGAAAAATTATAAGATCAGGATCTCGTCAATATTCATTAATTTATACGAAATGGAAATTAAAGAATTTTGACATTTAACTTTCATTTTGTGTGTTTTTAAGGGTTTGTATGAAATTATTTGAGTACAAAAGCAAGGGAACGGTAGGGGCACATAATTGGAACCCATTGAAATAACCAGTGTCTCTTGAAATGCCAATCCACCAAAAGAGACTGGCATATTAATTAAATAATCCTCGCGAACGTCGCTTTTGTTTTTGGAATTTATGCAGTTCTTAAAAATAGGTATTTTAATTTCCACAACAAGTAATATGTATCAATATTAAAAGTCAGGAGACTAGCATTGGATAATGTCTGGCTTAAAACAAACGCGTTTTACCTTTTTTTAAGTTGATGCATCGCATTCGGGTTATGTTTGTTTACTTGCAATTACAATCGGACTACATCTCCTTAAACATATTTTATTTTTCTTCAAAATATGATTTTATTTTTCGTGCTACACTCGAGGTATTAAAGAGTATTTGTTTTTTTTTTTCAATTTCGGACCATTAGTCGCTCGGACATAAAAGAGGGAGATAATTGAGGACCCGACGTTTCGAAAAAAAAAAATTGCCAGATACAATTAAGATAATATTTTTCTTGGGCAAGATATTGAAGTACTTAAATTTCGAAATATTTAGCGTTTTTTAAACAGTTTTCAAAGTGATGACCATATAAATGATTATGAAAGTGTTTTTTTTTTGTTTTTTTATTTAAATTTATTTTTATAGAATACAATTGAAAAAAATCTAAGTTACTTTAGGTTACGAAAACAAACATTCAATTTCGAAATATCTCAACGAATATATTTAATAAATATGAATACTAAAACCATGTCACGTTTTAAATCAAGGCACTAAAACGTGTAGTTTTCAAATGAGACAGATCTTTTAAGAACTTGATCAATGAATTGATTGACTGTAAGCCAAAAAAACGTTTATTGAAACCGTCTATACGAGCAGTGGTAGTTTATAAAGTAGATCAGACAATCCAGATGTATATTCGGAATGTGTAAAAGAATTTAACTGAGTATATAATCGTGCATATTTCAAATGACAGTTATCTACCCTCACAGTGTTTAACAACACTTCAAACTATGATCAATTACGAATTTGGAAGGTTCATACATATGTTGGTTAACATTTTATAATTAGGTCAATTGACAGTTAAAAAAAGTGTCAATGAACATTGTGTAGCAGTGGGTCTATGTAGAAAAACTTCAAATCATAACAATTCAAAACGGAAAGTCCCTTATCAAATGGCAAAATAAAAGCTCAAACACATCAAACGAATGGATAACAACTGGTATTGAAAAGTGTTGAAGAATTTATGTCAATAAGACCCACAGTTAACGCTTGGTTGCATTTAATTAAGTTTTGCTTTGAGGTTCATGCTTCATTAAATCGAGATGATACCTCAAATTAAGCATAGTATACTGATAGGTTGTAAATATAAATAAAGGCTCTAAGAAGAATTGTTTTTACACTGTTCAATATAAGCTAGTGTTCGATACTGAATAAATCTCGTCAGGACTGGTTAATGAAAGGGTATAGTCCAAAGTTCCTGGTCATGTATTTTCGCCAACCGATGTTAAAATCTCACAAATCGTTTAAGAACTTATAAATCAAGGGAGCGAACATAAAAAATGTCCGAGACCGTGACGAACCGTCCTAGTCCCCTCAACAGTTTGCGTAAATAACAGTGACATTAGTTCACCGATGATCACGTCTCCTTAATTGAATTAGAAGATACAAATCAAGGCAACACAACACTAAGGAATCGCTTGATCTCGACAGTGAAAATATATAATCGGCTCCTTCTAACAACTCCGGACATATAAATTAACACCAAGTCAAAATGTTAAAATCAGGAAAAGGAAAAACTCGGTAAAATTTCAGATCAGACTACTGGTGTCTAAAGATATAAGAACGCAAAAACAAACCTCAGGAATTGATTACCTTAGCTGTTTTTTTGTAATACTTTGAGGAATTTTGGTTCTCAATGCTCTTCACCTTCGTACTATATTTGACCTCCTCAACTTTTTTTAATCGAGCGTCACCGTTCAGTCTTTTGTAGACGAAACGTACGTCTAGCTTAAATACAAAATGTCAATCCTGGTTTCTATGGAGAGTTTATCTACAAACACTGTGTCGATAGCACTGCTGGTGGAGTTTTTATTCCCCGAGGGTATTAACAGCCCAGTAGTCAGCACTGCTGTGTTGACATTATTTATCATTGATATGCTCATCTATAATTCTAAAATAACGAGGTCCAATTTGTAACAATGTAACCGTCATGGGGTAAAAACGACAAATCAAAGAATTCAACTTTATATTTCCAGTCGACGGAATAAAACAGAAAGATTTTGAAAGCAGAGAAAACTGTGCATCTAATAATCAGCATGACTGTCACATACTAAAAATGGTGGCGAAAATAAGGCATACACATAGTTATATTCTTTAATTCAATCACGTACCCGCGATATTACGGGTGTGTTATAGTAAAAACTGAATGAACTATTTACAAATTAAAATTTTTGAAAAACTAAGACGTTTGTGTCTCAGGAATATATTTCCTTAGCTGTATTTGACAAAACATTAATTTCGAATCTCTTCTAGACCGTTTTAAATTCTAAGGATTTTCAATCAACGAAAAAGATAACCTTAGCTGTATTAAGCAAAACCTTTCGGAATATTGGGTGATTAACCTCAACAAAAACCTTTTTTGGTTCGAACGTCTCTGGTTGGCCTTTTGTAGACAAAATACTTGTCGTCTGGTGTACACAATTTCAAGCCAGATAAATATGATTAGTTTAATCAAACAATTATAGTAAACACTTTACGAACACTTAGTTTAAGTTGTCTTGCAATCAACACAATGAAATACTCATGATACTATGTTAATTTATGATTTGAAATTACGTTTACTAATTATTTAATAATATGTAGCTTAATAATCAAACTTCTTTCAAGTGAGTCCGCTGAAAGTTGAATAAAATTGAGAATGGAAATGGGGAATGTGTCAAAGAGACAACAACCCGACCAAATAAAAAAACAACAGCAGAAGGTCACCAACAGGTCTTCAATGTAGCGAGAAATTCCCGCACCCGGAGGCGTCCTTCAGCTGGCCCCTAAACAAATATATACTAGTTCAGTGATAATGAACGCCATACTAATTTCCAAATTGTACACAAGAAACTAAAATTTGAATAATACAAGACTAACAAAGGCCAGAGGCTCCTGACTTGGGACAGTAGCACGTTTGTATGCAAACAAACTAAAGAAGAGCAAATGATACTCATAAACTCATAAATCGAAAATAAACTGACAACGCCGTGGCTAAAAAGGAAAAAAAGACAAACAGAAAAATAATATTACACAAGAAACAACATAGAAAACTAAAGACTAAATGAACACCACTAAAAACTAAGAGTGCTCTCATGCGCTTCAGAGGTGTTAGCAGATCCTGCTCCAAATGTTGCACCCATCGTGTTGCTTATGTTTTTACAAACCCGGTAAATAGTCTAATTCGGTAGGTTACATTTATTTAAAGGGAAGGGAAATGTATTTACGACGTAAGGAGCATATCAGATATCATCTGTGAAACGGTATTCCATAACGGACAACCAACTCGTGATGGCGTCCGTTTAATTGACAAAAGGGATGATTTGGACTTCACCATTTGGATTTCTTGGTTTAATAGCTTCCTTGTGAGCAGCAACCCTCTATCAGGGAAGTCATGATATGAAAAACAATCTCAGGAATATCGGATCAATTGGGAGATATACTTCGTATGCAGGCGCTGCTGGAATGCTGCTACTCAGAAATGAAAAGTTCACAATTGGGAAGCTGAAATCATCTCTTTTGTCGTTAAGTTTTGTTTTCAACCGACCCTCATTGTCAATTTCTAGATGTAAATCAAGATATGAGGCCGGGAACCGAGTTAAATTATTACAGCGAATCAATGTCATATTGTTAGGAAAAACTTGTGTATTGTCAATTCGAGGAAGCCTTATTCTACAGATACAGTTAAGTCGGCTTCATATCTTGACTTACAACTAGAAATTGACAATGAGGGTCGGTTGAAAACAAAACTTTACGACAAAAGAGATGATTTCAGCTTTCCAATTTTGAACTTTCCATTTCTAAGTAGCAACATTCTAGCAGCACCTGCATACGGGGTATATATCTCCCAATTGATACGATATTCCCGTGCTTGCATTTCCTATCATGATTTTCTGGATAGAGGGTTGCTGCTTACAAGGAAGCTATTAAACCAAGAGTTCCAAATGGTGCAGTTGAAATCATCCCTTCGTAAATTTTACGGACGCCATTACGAGTTGGTTGACCGTTATGGAATAACCTTTTCACAAATGATATCGGATATGTGCCTCACGTCGTAACTACAATCCCATTCCCTTTCATGAATGTGACCTACCGAATTAGACTATTTACCGGATTTGTAATCACATAAGCAACGCGCCGGGTGCCACATGTGGAGCAGGATCTGCTTACCCTTCCGGAGCACCTGAGATCACCCCTAGTTTTTGGTGGGGTTCGTGTTGTTTATTCTATAGTTTTCTATGTTGTGTCATGTGTACTATTGTTTTTCTGTTGTCTTTTTCATTTTTAGCCATGGCGTTGTCAGTTTGTTTTAGATTTATGAGTTTGACTGTCCCTTTGGTATCTTTCGTCCCTCTTTTATGAAAATTATGAAAACAGCTATTCCCCTGATGAGTGGACGACCGCAAAGTATTCAGCATTTCAAAATCCTGGTTAATAAATTATAAATGAAAATAAAGACAAAGTTTGGCAATAAAACTCATAAATGACGCGCATTATAAGCATTTAATAGCTAATTATCTCATATTTTATATCCAATACGCTATTCCAGATTAACACAAACAGTTCTGAAGTTTCTGTAAATCCAAAGATCCGATATCATTTGGGATTAATGAATCCTGCTGATATACTAGAAGACTGATTAAGTATCATAAAAGGTGTGATTTATAATAAACACATTGTAGGCGAAAACATGACCGTTATAAATACAAATGCTAAATGTTTTGATTGCAACAGTATCTAGTGAGACAGGAAGAAGATCAACAGGTAAAGTGTTTAACGTAAAAGTATAGAATTATAATCTTAATAATAGAAAGAAATAATGATAAAAGTATAAAAATTATAATATTCATACAAAGGATTTTAATAAAATGTATATAATGTGCGTTTGTATTGTGTGCTTCGAGTATGATTAACAATTGATAGTATTTTACATTGTATGCTATATTTACAATAGAAATTTAATATTTGCTAATATTGTTTTGATATTTAAAGGACATAAACAATATGAAGTTCTATCATAAAGTAACCCAACTTAAGATTGCAAGGTTTCAATGTTTTATAAATAGTCTTATTATTTTATCTTTAGTGACTAACGAAATGATAACAATAAGTTATGTTTTATCATGCATGTTCACGATTCTAATAACCTTAGACAAGGAAATGTGTTTTAAATCTCAAAAATAGTCTAACGTTTATTTATTTCTATCGAATATAATATACAGACGTTCTTATTAATAAGATTCATTTCTAAATAATTCATTGACGACTTTTGTCAAACCATAAGAAGACAAGTTTTTATTATGCTGTGTAATTTATTTTAATAAAATAAGCAAATTGAAATGTCCCTGATACTTTGTGTTAAATAGAAAAAAATAGTATATATATTAATATATAATAGTCAACATCATTCTAATTTTATAATTACTTATATTCTATAATCGTACGATAAGCTATAAAACGTCCGTGATAGCAAAACTAAAATCATTCAAAAGGGACAAATAATAACCTGATTTTAGAAAATAAAAGCAACAACGGGTGGGGGAATCAATTAGGATAGAGGACAAAAACGGAAAAACATCAATCTTCAGATTCCTTGTTAGGTGGCAAAACAGGTTAATATGAGTAAAATGGCTTATTAGCGTTACCTTCAAATAAGAGAATGGTTTGACAGATAACATTTAAACGATTTTTGTATTTTCTTAGACTTGTGAGTTTTTTTAAAACTTGGTTCATTTCGGATTGGGTTTTTTGTTTTGGCTTAGTGCTGCGTCCACTTCGCTGAACTAGTATACACTATTGTTCAGAGACCAGCATGAATCCTTTCTCCATGTGTAGAATTTTCTTATTGCGTGGAAGACATTTTTCCCGCGATTTGTTGTCTGTTTCACACTCTCCCCGTTTCCATTCTATTTTAGAATCGTTATCGTGTTCTGTACTGGGTACCATTGTAATATACGATACGCTCTTTGATTGTTTTCCGGTATTTGTTTACATAAAACATATTGTAATCAACACATGTACTTGATGTATATATTAATATGAATACGATATGACTTTTTCATTACCACATACCATACTCATTGATAATCCTAACACTGCTATTATACTTATATAATAGTAGAGATCTTGTGATCAAGTTGGTTTGCTACGGATGTAATATTAAATAAATAAATATATATATATATATGACATTTATATGTATATCACACCATTGTTTATGTTCACAATGGAACATCTTTTAACCGACAAACTCAGCTAGTGTACTGTGTACTAATGTCATTATTATGAAAAAAATATGATATAATTATATAACCCATAAAGTTATATAAAAAAAAACTTTTATCATTTACAAAACTTGAATTCTATTTTATACAACTGCCATAAAAGTGAGAGGATTAACTAGCAATAAAACAGGTTTAATCCACCATTTTCTTAAGTAAAAGCCAGTACAAAATCGGGAATATGACAGTTGTTATGTATTTGATTGATGTTACTGAGCCTTTGATTTTTCCATTTAATTAAAGACTTTCCGTTCTGAATTTTCCTCGGAGTTTTTTATGTTGTTGTTATTTTACTTTTTAACCGGCAATTCAACTGTTATATCTGTTGTGTACCAAATAAATGTAAAGTAATCTCTGAGTACTGCAATCTAGTAAATATTTATTTTTCTAATTTCTTAACTGAGAGCGAAAACGGGAAATGTATCAAAAGAAACAACAGTCCGACCAAAGAGCAACACCCGCACAAGGCTGCCAATGAATCGTCAACTTAGCGAAAATATCCCTCACACGGAGGTGGGCTTCATCCTACCCAATAATATTGTTTTTATTCTGGTTTATGTAAGAAGGAATGTTAAAATTAAACAGTTACATATTGTCATAGTCCCAGTGTGAGTGTCATGTCGTCTTCAATTCTTTGATGACGCATTTGTTATAAATCACAATACAGTTCTTGTATACAAAAACTATGTATTGACAAAACTTTAAATACCAATACTATATTTGAATTAAACCCGTTTCATAAACTCTGTGGAATAGCAAGCCATTGCCATGTGTAAAGACAAACTGGGAAGCATATGTATATTTGTTAATTATCGTTTTCGTGCAATTGTACTAATTATGATACCTTTAATGACTCAATTGATGCGGGTTCATCAATAAGGTCCAATTTAAGAATGTTAATATGTAGTACTGGACAAATATCTCACGATACTTCTCATGACAAATCACACCATGCTCGTATTTGATATAATGTATTTGCCAACTTTTTTATATCTGCAAAAGACGCAATCCATGCATGTCATGAATGTCGATTGAATTACAACCCATCAATATTGTGAAGTGTAAATATGAACAATGAAGAGGATATTTGTCAGCAAAAGTTTACAATTGTAGTTTTGATGTTTTGGTGTATAGTTTGGTCTATTCAATGAACCAGGGATGTAGGTTCTAAACATTAAGGTCACTATAAGTATAACTGTCCCAATTGGTTGAAAGACTTCTGCTTAATATTCCAACTATGAAATAAGCAAAACAAATGCAAGCTATGTGCATAAAAAATTGATATCATTAATCATGCTACGTCGACTCTATTCTACATTTATCAACCAAATTAGAAATTTACGAAATATTTTTCTGACAGACTGTTGCTGGTGATAACATTTGAGTTTACCCATTTTCTAAATGGATCTTGATAAGGCATCCGAAATCCCTTTTTTAGCCATTGCATTGTCATTTTGTTTTCTACTTAAGAGTTAGAATATCCCTTCGGTATCTTTTGTCCCTTTTTATCAGTTTCAGGGGATATTTTTATTATGCATTCACATATGGTCAAATGACCTCATTTCACCCACGTAGACCCATTACTTATTTGAATAGCGTTTTTTATCGATGGAAATCTTCTTAGTTGATAATAACTACAAAAAATATATCAAATTAGTTGTCAGACAAAATACGGATTATAGCTTTATCTGTTTGCAGACAGGCTTCTCGGACAATAATCTTGAACGCAATGAAGTCTGGATGCAATAAGAACAAAAATATTAAATATCACAGAAACAATTATATTGGAAAGTAGACAAATGATTATATAAAGTCTTTTTTTTTCCTCAATAACTATTACTTGAAAAAGAAACAAAATAATGAATACTTCATTTACAAGTTTGTTTATAACTGAATTTGAATTACTTTATTTTACAACAACCTTATTACAGAGATAAATGATTATAAAACAAATGTGTTAATATACATGTAGGAGTAGGAAGTCCTTTGGTTATCCTGGTACTCCTTCACCTTTCCTATGAATATATTTTTTACGCATATTTTTTATGCACCAACACAATAAGAAAACTCATTTTTTGTTATCACAAATATAACAGCTGCAGACAAGTAGAACATTTTATTATTTTGTTAATTTTGGTGTTTTAACGACACTTTTAAGCACCGCATTTAGGCTACTTCGTGGCGGACAGGTTTTTTTTTTGCTGAGGAGGCCGAATTGTCCAGAGAAAACCACCGACCCTCGATAGGAAAACTGACAATCCTAGTCAATTAAGAATTGAGCCGAGTGCACCCGCCGGACGGAGTTCGAACGCACAACCTCAGTGTTGACTAACTAGTGATTACAGTATTACCATCGAGGCCCCGCGAACATTTGACGCGAAAATTGAACTTCATTTGAAACGTTCAGAATAGTGTTAAGAGTTTAGGATCACTTTTTAAAATATCTTTCCTTAGTTGTAATGTTCCGTGTTACGGTGTATGTCACCCTTTGGAGTGTAC
The DNA here is from genome assembly GCF_036588685.1 of Mytilus trossulus. Taxonomy (NCBI): domain Eukaryota; kingdom Metazoa; phylum Mollusca; class Bivalvia; order Mytilida; family Mytilidae; genus Mytilus; species Mytilus trossulus. The sequence goes on from NC_086374.1 coordinate 69,027,583, forward strand.
ATCGACATTTTTCGTTTTTTTTCAGGAAATGTTAAGTTTTCAGTGAACGTTATATATTTTCAAAATTAAAAACCATACCCACAGAGATACTCCTACATCATACTATTTTTTCTCAATTTTATTTGTATTCCAAACAATTAAATGAAATGTGGCTTTTCACATCCATGTTCGGTAAGTTTGTTTATAAAGCTTACCAGTTTCTTAATTGTACTTCCGTGTTATTAGCATGTTCCAGATGATTCTTAAATTAGCTTATAAATTATCTAACTAACACCATTACCATAAGACACTAACGCCACAAAAAAACTGCAAATCAAACTAAATAAGGAAAAGTGAAACCATATATGTCCCCATTAACATACCGTTCCATACAACCCTTTATCATTAGATATCATTTTGGTTGATGTGTCCCATTCAATGTGTATCCAAACTTTTTATATGGCATATAAATAATTGTTAATTTCAACAAGACACTAAACCGGACGTCATGTGATATTTCTTTCTTATGACTGACATTTTCATGTCAATTTCTTCCAATTTCAAATTTAAGGGGGGAGGAATATAAACATGAAAAAGTAAAATCACAAAAATACTGAACTCCAAGGAAAATTCAAAACGGAAAGTTCCTAATCACATATCAAAATCAAAAGCTCAAACACATCAAACGAATGAATCACTGTCATATTCCTGACTTGGTACAGGCGTTTTCTTATGTAAAAAATGGTGGATTGAACGTGGGTTAGCTTAACCTCACACTTGTTTGACAGTCGCATCAAATTCCATTATATTGAAAATATAAGTGCTTTTTATTACAGAATGGTCAAGATAACAGCTGTTTGTCTATTAACCATCATATGCATATTGGATTTTGGGATGTGCCTTTTCTACACAGACAGCAAAGAAAACGATTACCCACGAATTGGAAAGAGACGACATTTTGATGAACTTGTATACAATAACAATTACCAGCAAAAATACAGAGAACCCAAAAAGACAATGGACCCTTTAACATTAAGTGAAGCTGTTATACCATCTGTGTTATTGTTTCAATATTTTGACTTGGATAGTAAGTAAATTTAACAAAATTGAAGTAAAAATTCTAAAGACAGCCTTGAAAATATTTATAAATAATTAATTAAGTAACTAAAGTATACAATACAAGTTATAAGCACATTACAAGAAAATAAAATGGCTTGCGTGAGGTTTTAACGATCCCATGTATAGCCATAAATCAAAATTCATCAATATAGACTTTTATCTACACAGTGTCGATTATTTCGTCTAGTTTCACAGGCGCGTAAAACATGCATGGATAGTGATAACTGGCACATTATTGAACTTATATAGCAAAAATGTATATTTTTTTTCTTATTTTTTAATTTCCAAATTGATTTACCAATTTTTAACATAAATTAATCATTGTTACTTGTTTATGACGAAAAAACATGTGAAATTACATACTTCAGTTTTTGGCACAAATTTAAAAAAGAAATGTTACAGTTGTAAGTGGATCCAGTCATAAAGATATAAAAATATATAATTGTTACAATTTATTTTGTTAATTAAGTCATTGTTGCTACTTATTTAAAACCTCCGACTTGAATCCATTGAATTATCATACTTATATATTTATTTTTTCTTTATAAATCATATACAAAGGGTAATTTACGGCAACACTCAATTAGACAGCAAACATACGACTTAATTATAATCAGAAAATAGACATCTTACATAGATAAACTTCAACAATAAACAGATACTTGAAAGCACAAATCACAATAGAATGTCTTGTTCTAGACAATTGTATCGACTATTCAATTTTGGAGTGATGTTGAGTTTTAACACTATTCAGATTTACATAGCGAGTGAAGCAAATAAGGGAAAGTGGGACTACCGATTTATCGAATTAAACATTAACTTAATCATATTTTCAAAGTATTATTGGTTTATTCCCCCATTTTCTACAAAATGAGATACCTTAACCAAATCAGGACTATAACAGTTGTTTTCCATTCGATTGATTTGTTTGAGAGTGAATTTTGCTATTTCATAAGTGTCTTATCGTTTTTAATATTTTATTGGCTTCGGTATTTTTGCTATTTTACTTAATTCATTAAATTGTTTTACAAATATGTGGAAATGAAAAACGAACACATTCAAAACAATATTCAAAATAGCTGATGTTTTTGTTTTAAAAAAGATATGTAATGAGATGTTTTTCTTTTCTTTCAGAAGATGGATTTATATCTGCAGGTGAATTTTCAAGAAGAATATCAACTGGATTAAGTTACTTGATGCAAAGAGAAATGAACTGGGATCATTAGTTTGAACAATGTGCCTTTTTTGTTCATACATGGGGATTGGATATATTTAACACTTGCTTTTTAATAAATAGGGGCAGTTAATGATCTTAATAAGGGTTGGTTAGTGATATTACTAAGGGGTTAGTGGTGTCACTGAGGGGTTAGTGATTTCACTGCGGGGTGGATACTAATGGGAGGTTACTAATATTACTGATATAAGCATGTAAAAAGATTCTTACTTCCGTAAATCCTGAATAGATTAGCATATTTTATTGTTTTAAGTTTGACAATCTTAAATTACACCAGAGGTTCTTTTTCTACTGCTTACACTGATCATATTCCTTTAGAAAATACAATTTATAGATAATTTAAAATATCTGTGTTGTTTTCAATCTAACTGATCTGGCCATATGTCATGTTATTTTTGTACGACCCTTAGTGTCAAGTGTTTGTCAAAAAACATTATCATCTAGGCCAAGATGCTTAGTTTCAGAACTGTATCAGATAAAAACCGCTTGTAGACAAAAAAAAACATAATCAAACTGAATAGATCTCAAAATATAGAAAATCTTATCACTTTCTTATTCTCAAGCACACCTGACAAATATGAACGTTCTGAAAAGGAAAAAAACCATGGCTGATATAAAGAGATAATAGATAACCTTCAATAATACAGCAACCTGAACGACACAAATATCAGAAAGACACCTACATGTCAATAAACAGTCTTCAATAACACATAGGTGAAATCATTTTAAAAACTATTGAACACAATTTTCTACTTCAGAAAGAATGTTACAGAATTTGTTTTCCTAATTTTTTTATTCATGCAAACAAATATTTTTTCAATTCGTAAAACATGACGAATTTCATTTGCCTGAGATAAATACCAGAATGAAAATAAGTTTTTATTATAATTTATTGAAAATATATCTACAACGAAAATCTTTTTATAACAAGTTTTTACATCATCCGGCCGTTTGTTTAACATTTGTCATTTCGGAGCATTTTATTGCTACATGCATGCAACTATGCAGTATGGGTTTTGCTCATTGTTGAAGACCGTACGGTGACCTATTTTTGTTAACTTCTGTGCCATTTGGTCTTTGGTGGAGAGGTGTCTCATTTTCAATCGTACCACATCTTCTTATTTATAAATATACATAATTATGGACATAATAAAATGTAAAGAGTGCCTTAAATTGCGTTGCGAAAATTGGTTGCTGTACTGAAAATCATTTTACATTGTAGCAAAATAATAACATACACACTAATAGAATTGTTTTCTGGTTTTATAGCATCATTCAATTAGCCTGTTGAAATTAATAACAATATATACAAATTACTGTGCTTATTTTGAGAGAAGAAGACAAAGTGTATTGTTACAATAAAATCCATCAGTGATTACATTAGTATCGTTGGCTTATATTTCAGTATTATACAACAAATATGTTTAAAAGAAATAACGTCATGGAATACGAAGCTGGACATAAGTGTACTCTAGTTATTTACTCCTTTCCTTGGATCAATGAAGTATAAGTTTATTTCGTATGAAGGATTGAACAATATAACTAGTACCAAAACGGTATTTTATTAGAGTTATTTTCATTATATTAATGGTGAAGTTATCTGGAAAGTTTATACTTAGTTAGTACAAGAGAAAAGTATAATAATGCAATGGTGATGTTGGGCTCCTTTCAGCAGGACAAGACCAGTTACAAAGAAGCCAAAGACAACAGTAGGGACATTAACAAAAATCAAGTCTAATAATCTGTTTGGATGGTTTAACAATAGTAATTTCAGGGCCCTTTATAGCTTACTGCTTGGTGTGAGCTAAGGCTTCGTGTTGAATGCCATACTTTGATCTTTAATGGTTTACTTTGACACATTGTGACTTGGATGTAGTGTTGTCTCTATGATACTCATACCTTATATTTTTATTTCTGTAGAATACCTACTTGTAGCGAAAAGCAAATATCCAATGAAAATGGCATCTCACAAAAGTTTAACATAAATGTCTTTACAAAATTCAACTATGAACTTAATCATATAACAAATGAGCTTTGACAAAGAGTAATAAAACTTTAAAAAAAAAAAAAAAATGAGTAGAACTAATCATAAAAAGGACATAAAAGCAAATTAGAGATATGTGAAGCTAGAAAAATACATAAACAATTTCAAAAATTAAATGAAAAAAAATAAAAATGCTATCAAAACATTAAAACCCAAAGCGGAAAGTTAGAAGATTCACAGAAAAGCCTGAAATAACCTATAAACATCAACGACAACGATTGTAATAAAAGAGATAATTAGAATAATTTGTTTTATTAATTTGCTTATGTGCTTTGTCTATTGTTTTATAGTGATTAAGATTTGAACACTATGTGGACTGCTGAATCTCTATGTTTGACATTTTTATCTATTACTACTATGATGAAGGGCGTAGGTAGTGGCCTCATGTGCAAATACGCACAAATATGATTAAGATAAGATAAGAAGTTTGACGGTTCGTTTTGTTTACACAATAAAATATCATTGTATTGACATTATATGTATAGTTCATACATATGATAGGTATAGCTAGCTATAAAATCTAGTTTAACCAACCATTTTCTACACAATGTATACCAGTACAGTAACGTATGGTGAATTAAACTGATACAATAAAATGCACAATTATGATTTTACAATTCAATTATTCTTGGCAAGTCTAACAAATTGATACACTCCCTGCGTTCCTTTTTTAGAAATAAAAATTTAAAAGACAACCAAATCAACTCAATGGTACATAGAATAACAAAATCAGAGATCTATATTTTAATTCGATTGAATCAACTCAAAATCAAAGATATAAATAGATGCAAATATTTTCATTTTATATAAGCCTCTTTTAAGGGTATCCCAATACAGTGATAATATGGAAATCTGACAATTCATAGCGGAATAGATTACCATTACCAACGACTTTTATATTTCCAAATCGACAACTTAAAGAAATTTATAGATAATTATCTGGAAAACATGATTATACTCTTTTGAAATATGGTACCATGGCCTAAAAATGAGCATGTATAATGCATTAACGTGTAATGCAAAGCTTTCAAAAATCATAAAACAGACTACGTTGTCTCATTGTATTATCAAGCTAAATACATTATTGGTTGAAAAACAATTTTCAGCAAAACACAACAGAGAATTATAACGATTTATTACGGAATAATGACTTTACATGTATGTTTCATTATAATACGTAAGAATGATTGCACTACAAACTGCTCAGAGTCTGAAAAGACAAAATTTTATGCTCGACCAGTAAAGCCGAGCACACATTTTACTCGACTAGTCTCGACATTGTCTCGACATTACTTAACTGTACTCGACTATATAGCTAGGTATCGATTCAATACTTGATGATCTTATTGTAGTCTGAAATGGTCTCGACCAAAGCTCGACCAAGGCTCGACTAGTCTGGCCCTTCAAATTTAGTCTTCACTGGCGTAAATCAGCCCAACTTACTAAATTTAATATGGATGTAACAAGATTCCAGTTCATTTGGTAGGTTGGTTCATTGCTTTGAAATTAAAGGACTTAAGTAATAGGTAAATTTTATTTTTATCATATTCAGATAGTAAACTTCAATTCAACTTGGATTTTCTTAAAACAGTACAGCTATTTCAATAATACTTTGATCTTACTGAATCCCAGGTCGTTATGCAGTTTGGTGTATTGCTGTCAAATTTCAGGATTAAACTAATCTTGGCCCCAAAAGCTAGAATTTGCAGTCCGAACTTAAATTTCTAGGTTTTTTACCTTGATGAATTAAAACATGAAATTTGACAGCTATATGCCAAACAACATAGCAGCCTGGAATTCAGTAAGATCAATATATAACTAAGATAGCTGTATAGTTTAATGAAAATCCAAGTTCTATGAAAAAGTTATAAAACCATTAAAGTGTACTATCTGAATTTAGTCAGATAGTATTTAGTCAGTTTAGTCAATTAAGTCCGAACTGCAATTTCTAGCATATTGTTTTACCTAGATTGATTCAATCGCTGTAGAGTTTAAAGATAAAAGTTGATTGAAAAAGTTATTAAAATAATTAAAGATGACTATCTGAGGTTAATTCAATTTGTTTTACCTTTTAATTTTAGTCCTTTAATTTCACAGCAATTAACCAAACTACCAAATAAACTGGAAGTTTGTTAAGGGCAAAGGATACAAACTAGCCAATTATCTACTATTAGTCGAATAAAAAAAAAGACAAATGCAAAAACAGACAAACAACAGCACAGAGCAATTTAAAAGTTTGTAACATATATCCAATAGCAACGGTTGTATCAGTAAAATACATGTTGATGACCTGCCAAATGTGATTAATTGAGTTTAAATACTCGTTCTCCTTAACTTAAATTTAAATGTCTCTTATTTGGATATAAATCAGGTAAGTGTTTCACGAATGACATTGACAATCAAGGGCAAAACTAAACAATTAACTGGCACTACAATATGTTTAAAACACCAAACGCACATTCCATAGGTTAAGTTCTCACCAGCCAAAAAATAGAGATATAAATATACACTGTGATAAAGCATGCCAATGAAACACAACAATGATCTTAATTACCAATCCAATCAAACCTATGCTTTTGAAGGATAGCTTTATAAGTTAACATACTAGCATAATATATAGAGAAAGACGATATACACATTACAATTGCAAAAACAATATACTATTTGTTCAAGATAAACCATCCATTTTCAAGCTAGAAAATAACAAATCGGCTACAGATTTTCAACAGAACATCAATATGTCCTCTACGGTGTATTTCTTTACTCTCCTTGAATGAGAAGTCGATTTATTTTGTATTGATGTTAAACGCCCAGTGGCAAATATTTTATGCATTTTCAGAATAAAACGTTATATATTATAATATATTCAGTCGACAAGAGGACATGACAACATACCCTGACGCAAATCTTTGACTCCGAGTCAACGATACTCTTATTCCTAAACATTAATGCCGAGTTCAGAAGCATATATTTTTTTTCAAATACGTGCTTTGATCTAGCTGTTTCACGTGGCGAGCACCCTACCACGAGACGATTTTTTTCATTTCATATTTCGTTACAAAAGAATTATAAATATATGTTAAGATGCACTTTCTCGGGTAAATAAAAAAATCGTTGAAATTCACTCTTCATCCGTTTCAACGAAATCAACATTTAGGACTATGGTAAACACAGCAAGGTGTGTTTCATACAAGTGAGATAAATCAATTATCACATATAATATATTTATTGGACTTACAGTGACTTCATAAATTGAATGCAATAAAGGTCTCATAAGTTGCTTAGGTTGCATTAACCTTGGACTGATTAAATTATAATACAATATGGTTTACAGCCGCGATCATAAAATATGACATCGTTATCAGGCTAAGTGTTTTACAAATGTCAACTATTCATGATTTACAAAAGGCACATGCTTATATTTTTAAGACATAAAGACATTATAAGATATGAGACCATTATAAGAATCATACACAAATAGTCAGAACCTGAACTGTTTTTCGTTTTCTTTTGATGTTGGACTAGTCTCTGTAGAGTGTATTGGTGAAGAATCTGTAGAAAGAGATTTCTGCTTTCTAAATTTCTTCTTCGTGCTATGAAAGGTTTCGGATACTACTCGGACATTAGAAATGTTCCTTGTTCCTCCACACTTTGACGCTTTTAGTTCTCCCCTTTCTTTCAAAGATCCATGTCTGTTATGTTTATTTTTCAATATTGTTTTTCTTTCATCTTCTAAAAGTATTTTTTCTGATAGAGGTTCTTTAACCTTCGGTGGACTCGATGATATGTGTTTCTCTGGATGTACTTTAGTCTTTTCGTTGCATTTTTCGTCACTTTTCTCTGGACGAACAGTTTTCCTCTTTTCTTTGGACGAATTACTCCGTCTCATTTTGAAAGAATCCAGATCCGTCTTAACTATTTTTCTTTCTTTTAATGACCCACCTCTTCTATGTTTATGTTGTCCAATAGCACACGGTGATATGTTGTCATCTTCAACTGTACCTTCGTACTGCAGATTGCCGAAATTGGTTACGTCCTTTTTACACGATATCGGACCATGTCTTGATGAATCGATTCGTCTGGGTGACTGCATTGAAGATACAGATAAAGAAAGACCAGAACTAGGTCGGCAGAGAATTTCACTTTTCGCTCTTTGCAATAGCTTATGCTGATTTTGTTCTGCGATTGTTTTTCGGGGTCGACGGATCGATGAAGTTGATTCCCATTGGTCACAATAGTTATCGTCTCCGACATCATTTTGTCTCTTGTGCTGAGAAGAACGCAGTTTAGATATGAATGATGCCGCAAGCAGTGTTGTACGTATGCCGGATGTAGATGACTTGATTTTATCAACATCTTCGTATTCTAAAGATTTCCTCCTCGGCATTTTGAAGCACTGTTTTGAACCTAATAAAATCAAAAGGATTATTTCATTAATTTCAAAACATTTATGAAAACAAAGATTACACGTTTATAAATTCGGTTTAAGGTGAAATTTGGCGTCTGAGCTTAGTACTTATTCTGAATAGTTCTGGTTAAAGCGCGTCATTAATGCCTGCACCTAGTCAGGAATATGACAGTTGTCCATTCGTTTGATGTGTTATGTCATTTGATTTTGCCATGTGATAAGCGTTTCCAATTGAATCTTCCTTGCAGTTCAGTATTTTTGTGATTTTACTTTTTTAATTATAAATGTCCTTTATACAAAACGTAATTGAGAAAGATCTTTGATTGGGAGCTCGTTAGATCTTACCATTGCGTTTGTACTTTCTAATGATTGTATTCCAAAACTGCATACATGTATTAAAACTCATATAACAATATTATATGTAAAATTGATAAATAAATGTCTACAAACATTGTATATGATATTGTTAAATAAAACATGTATGCATTTGTGGAATAAAATTAATCATAAATTTGTTGAGAAAAAAATATCTGGAAATATGTGTTTATAAAAGAGATACTATAATAATTGAAATCGTGTTCTCGGGTTTATATAAATGATAAGCTTGTGATAAACAATAACATGATATTTTAGAGAAGAGGAGGTGAAAATTTGATACCTATTAACAGGTACTTTTACTGCTTAGTAATAGTATTTCCAATATGATTTAAAAAAAAAAAACTGATCCTATGTCAACGCTTCGCATGAAAAAAATCCGAAAAGATTTCATTCTAGTTTCTATTTTGATGGCATTTCGTGATCCTAAGGCCAATCATGTGTGTTTACTGTCCGGCTGATAAAAAATAAAAGGGGTAGGCAGGTCAGTAGGGATTTAAAAAAAACATTGAGTCTATGGGAGCAACATTGTGACTTTAACAGTGCTTAATAAAACTAGAGGCTCTAAAGAGCCTGTGTCGCTCACCTTGGTCTATGTGCATATTAAACAAAGGACACAAATGGATTCATGACAAAATTGTATTTTGGTGATGGTGATGTGTTTGAAGTTCTTACTTTACTGAACGATTTTGCTTCTTACAATTACATCTATCATGAACTTTGCCCATTAGTAACAGAGAACTATATTTGGTAAAAATTTACATAAATTTACCAAATTAATGAAAATTGTTAAAAATTTACTATAAAGGGCAATAACTCCTTAAGGGGTCAATTGACCATTTAGGTCATGTTGACTTATTTGTAGATCTTACTTTGCTGAACATTATTGCTGTTTACAGTTTATCGCTATCTATAATAGTATTCAAGATAACCAAAAACGGCAAAATTTCTTTAAAAATTACCAATTGGAGGGTAGCAACCCAACAACCAGTTGTCCAATTCATCTGAAAAATTCAGGGCAGATAGATATTGACTTGATTAACAATTTAACTTTTTTGTCAGATTTGCTCTAGATGCTTTGGTTTCATAGTTATAAGCAAAAAACTGCATTTTACCCCTATGTTCTATTTTTAGCCGTGGCGGCCATCTTGGTTGAATGGCCAGGTCATCTGACACATTTTTCAAACTAGATACCCCAAAGATGATTGTGGCCTAGTAGTTTCAGTGGAGATTTTGTAAAAGATTACTTAGATTTATGAAAAATGGTTAAAGATTGACTATAAAGGGCAATAACTCCTAAAGGGGTCAACTGACCATTTTGGTCATGTTGACTTATTTGTAGATCTTACTTTGCTGAACATTATTGCTGTTTACAATTTATCTCTATCTATAATAATATTCAAGATAATAACCAAAAACAGCAAAATTTCCTCAAAATTACCAATTCAGAGGCAGCAACCCAACAACCGATTGACTGATTCATCTGAAAATTTCAGGGCAGATAGTTCTTGACCTGATAAACATTTTTATCCCATGTCAGATTTCCTCAAAATGCTTTGGTTTTTGAGTTATAAGCCAAAAACTGCATTTTACCCCTATGTTCTATTTTTAGCGATGGCGGCCATCTTGGTTGGTTGACCAGGTCACGCCACACATTTTTTAAACTAGATACCCCAAAGATGATTGTGGCCAAGTTTGGATTAATTTGGCCAAGTAGTTTCAGAGGAGAAGATTTTTGTAAAAGATTACTTTAATTTACGAAAAATGGTTAAAAATTGACTATAAAGGGCAATAACTCCTAAACAGGTCAACTGACCATTTTGGTTATGTTGACTTATTTGTAGATCTTACTTTGCTGAACATTATTGCTGTTTACAGTTTATCTCTATCTATAATAATATTCAAGATAATAACCAAAAACAGCAAAATTTCCTCAAAATTACCAATTCAGGGGCAGCAACCCAACAACTGATTGACCGATTCATCTGAAAATTTTAGGGCAGATAGATCTTGACCTGATAAACATTTTTATCCCATGTCAGATTCCTCAAAATGCTTTGGTTTTTGAGTTATAAGCCAAAAACTGCATTTTACCCCTTTGTTCTATTTTTAGCGGTGGTGGCCATCTTGGTTGGTTGACCAGGTCACGCCACACATTTTTTAAACTAGATACCCCAAAGATGATTGTGGCCAAGTTTGGATTAATTTGGCCAAGTAGTTTCAGAGGAGAAGATTTTTGTAAAAGATTACTTTAATTAACGAAAAATGGTTAAAAATTGACTATAAAGGGCAATAACTCCTAAACGGGTCAACTGACCATTTTGGTCATGTTGACTTATTTGTAGATCTTACTTTGCTGAACATTATTGCTGTTTACAGTTTATCTCTAACTATAATAATATTCAAGATAATAACCAAAAACAGCAAAATTTCTTCAAAATTACCAATTCAGGGGCAGCAACCCAACAACCGATTGACCGATTCATCTGAAAATTTCAGGGCAGATAGATCTTGACCTGATAAACATTTTTACCCCATGTCAGATTTGCTCTAAATGCTTTGGTTTTTGAGTTATAAGCCAAAAACTGCATTTTACCCCTATGTTCTATTTTTAGCCGTGGCGGCCATCTTGGTTGGTTGACCGGGTCACGCCACACATTTTTTAAACTAGATACCCCAATGATGATTGTGGCCAAGTTTGGTTTGATTTGGCCCAGTAGTTTCAGAGGAGAAGATTTTTGTAAAAGTTAACGACGACGGACGACGACGACGACGGACGACGACGGACGCCGACGGACGCCGACGGACGACGACGGACGACGCCGGACGCCGGACGCCAAGTGATGAGAAAAGCTCACTTGGCCCTTCGGGCCAGGTGAGCTAAAAATAGTCAAACAAACTTTGAGGTAAGAGATGAAAATAAGGGTGGTAGGGGTACAGTAAACACGCATACTTTTTTGTTTTGCCTTAGGTTTTGTCACCATGTTACAAACCTTCAAACTTTGGATGCAGAAATAGTATGGGTTGATATAAAAATTAATCAGAACAAAAACTATAACTTAAAGGCGGAGTGTTGTTAGATTCCTTTTAAACAAAGCGCGGACATATTAACGTTATTAAATCAGATTTGTTTCACTTTGATAAGATTATTGGTAGACAGCAGTAATTTCTTTAAATGTCATGTTGTATTTGGTTCATTTAAATTTGAAACTGATAAAGGTCTCTTTACTTTTAATTAGAATATGTTTAACCAAAATTACATGTATTTTTCTATCGATGAAGTTCTGGTCTGTATATAGAATCATATTCAAAACAGTGTGGTCCTGGCCATTGATTGACGACCTAAATTATCCCATTGACTGGGACAGACTAGATGAACGTTTGTCTGTAGCGACCATTGCTCACTTCTTACTTATTATAGAATTTAAACTGTGGGGTCACCAAAGGTTCTTAACGCCTTTAATAATAAAATAATTCGAAAAACTATTCAGGAATAACCTTTATGTTTTGATTTATATTATTGATATTATATGGTTATTGCATGAATATTGGGGAATATTGTCCCGAGTAGAATTTTATATTGCACGAGCTTGTGAGTGCAATATATGTTCTACGAGGGACAATATTTCCCAATATTCATGCAATAACCCTTTTATTGTATAGCAATATAATATTTGAAAGTGAAAATTGGTTTAAACTAAGAATTTTTCGTTGATGACGTCATAAATTTTGAAGATTTATTGCACTAGTGCAATATTAGAATTTATTGCACGCTAACTTTTTGTTACTTTCTGTGGGAAATATTATATTGCTATACAATAAAAACCAATACATCGTGTTATGCCGGATTCGTTTTTCGAATTGCTTTATTTAGGTGTTGAGAACCTTTGGTAACCCCACAGATTCAGTGTATTTAACAAGTACATAGTGAGCAGTGATTGTAACCGGCAAACGTTCACCTAATCTGTCACAGTCAATGGGATAATTTAGGTCGTCAATCAATGGCCAGGACCACACTGTTTTGAATATGATTCTATTTAAAGTTCATTAGTCAATTTATATCAACTTTTGACTGTTCGCTTTTTCGTTTAAGCAAGAAGGCACCACTTACCAAGAAGAAAAACTAAAATGTAACAACAATCTTTTGACATAAGACTTTCAAAGACCTAATATTTAAACCAAACCCAAAAGTACATGGTACATTTCAAAGAATTATTTTCCGAAAATTTAGAACAGCTTAATACATTCACTGTAACATGTAAAATCTTTGTAACTATAAATGATAATTCAAATTCGAATAAGAAAAGACGATTGTGTCAATAATTGATTTTAACAAAGAAAAATACATTATGACAGCTGAGTCCTAAAATAGATAATATACCTGTTATTTTGTGTTTATCTTGTTTGGCCGGTAGCTGGCTGAACTTTGGCATTATCATGACAGGGTAAGGGTTGGATATGAAGTCGTCTTCATTGCTCGACTCTGACGATTTTTCATCTTTTTCATCTCCATCTACAAGATACAAAAAATACCTTAGACTTAAGGCATTTTTTTAACATGTTAATAATAATAAAGTTTCAAAACGTTTACAATTTGATGTATCTTTGTTAATATTATTTTTTTAAAGGAAAAGAAAGGAATGTTTAAACGAGAAAAAAATCAATAAGACAATCAACACGTCATACACTCTTCAACAATAAGCAAGTGTCTGTAAACAAATTGAAACAAAATATCATTAATTTAATGCGTTCGAAGAGCTTCGGAATTTATGTTCATCAGAAAAGTTTAGTGAAAATAATATGAAAGCCAATGGTGCATAAGTCGAAACCATAAAAGATCTAATATATAACTAAGCATAATAAGATATCATGCCTTTGGTTAATAGACTCATATTCAAAACAGTGTGGTCCTGGCTATTGATTGACGACCTAAATTATCCCATTGACTGGGACAGATTAGGTGAACGTTTGTCTGTAACGACCATTGCTCACTTCTTACTTATTATAGAATTTAAACTGTGGGGTCACCAAAGGTTCTTAACGCCTTTAATAATAAAATTATTCGAAAAATTATTCAGGAATAACCTTTATGTTTTGATTTATATTATTGATATAAATCAACACATCGTATTATTCCGGATTCGTTTTTCGAATTGCTTTTTTTAGGTGTTGAAAACCTTTGGTGACCCCACTGATTCAGTGTCTTTAACAAGTACATAGTGAGCAGTGATTGGTACCGACAAACGTTCACCTAATCTGTCCCAGTCAATGGGATAATTTAGGTCGTCAATCAATGGCCAGGACCACACTGTTTTGAATATGATTCTTAATAGTTGACTTTGAGCGTCTCTGGTGAAATTCAAGAAAAGCGCTTCAGAAGCAGTATTTTTTCATATGTTCTTCGACCTCTAGTCGCACCCTAGGCTAGGTAAGCTGGAAATGTATATGGCATCGCAATCTTATACCAGTAATGAAAAGAGGGAACAACTAATGAGGTTCTAGCTGAATTTAAAACAGTCGTATGATCGTACCACAGCTTCTCACAGAATTCTCGCATATACCGAGAGCATGTTTTAAAAAAATCAATTTCAGATACAGTTGTACGATTGGATACTGCGACGTCTAATAAATTAAAAAAAAAGCTTGTCTAATGGCCAATGTTTTTTTTTATATCTTAGTTGTATAAATACTAAAATTTTTATCAAACTAATATTTTTTTTATAAATAATAAAAGTGTATCGTGTATGGTTATTTGTGAGGTACGTGTTGCTCAGGCCTTAGTTTTTGTTGTGATGTGTAGTGGACTTTCTGAGTGAGTGTGTTACGTGTGTGTGTTTTTTTCCATTGTGTTGTAAATTCCTCTCTGACCTATGTATTTTGAATTTCCCAATGGTATATTCCGCCCTCTTTTTGTTCGAGTACTTAATAATTTAGTCAGTCTAGATTATCCTGTTTTTTTCTGTAATATCCCTTTGATGAAAGTATAAGTGTACCATATATACCTAATACGCCGGGGAATGTCGAGGTTGAAGAAATTTTTCTAAACTTAAAATCATTTTGAAATTCAAAACACTCAACGTCAAGGTAATATTTCAACCAATAACGTGTACCTAACCGAAAGTGACATTTGAGAAAAGCAACTAATATCAAAAAATAAAAAAATATGGTTAATAGTTACTAATTTAATATTATAAAATGAGTTATTTCCTAAAGATGTTAATAGCTATAGATCAGAAAGGTTGAAAATAATATTCAAAGTTCAATCAATAGAAGATGACTGGGTAAAAGCAGAAAACTTCAAGTTCGATAAATGCGCACAACTGAAATGAACTATACATGATATTGTACACCACGGAACTTGTAGGTGTTTATGTAACATTTTATCAAAATTTACTAGGTATGATCAGGTACGAAATATATCACAACACTATCGGTTTCTTTAAGTTATAATTCATTTTATCACTTTTAAATTACCGTTGTAATTTCTTGTCAATCAGGTGTGAAATACACATTTTCATCTTATCTGATATAAAGCGACGAAAAGTGCTTTTCAAGGTCACATTGTTAGTTTAGGAACACAATACAAGCTAATAATGTGGGAACAATATAATCGATATCCTTTTTATTGAACTTTTAGGTGGACCCTATTATCATGTTATTAATAACCTTATAAACGAAATTAGATATTAAACACATTTATGTTATCCAGTTAATGAAGTTCTAGTGGGATCTAGTTGAGAGGCCTTCATTTTTCCAGCTGAAGCACGTGTCCCGTGTGGGATTTTCTCGTTGAGTTGAAGACACATTGGTGGCCATCGGCTGTTTTCTGTTCTTTGGTCGGGTTGCTGTCTCTTTGACATATTCCCCATTTCCATTCTCAATTTTGTTAAGAAAAAATATGTCATTATTCTCTATTCTTAAATTATACTTTTTGTTTATTATTCTCTATTGTTTATATTTTATCACCCAATTATTCTTTCTTTTTTTTCGGGCCAATTTCTCTAATATTTTTTTAGGTCCATTTTTCGAATTCTGCAGCATTCAATTTGGTCTATTTTTCTCTATAATCTTTACCCTTTCGAGACCCTAGTTGGTGTTAATAGATTATTTGCTTATTTGTTCTATTCAAATAGTATATCGATGTAACATTGTATGTATAGTACATTAATTAAGTTTTAGGTAATGATGACTTTTAAGTGCAGAAATGTCTTTTTAGTATTTTAAAGGTACAAGTAGTGTGAATATCAATTTTTCAATCTAGAAACTGTTCTTCTCTCTTCAAAACAGGCATATTAAGAAGAGGATTTCGATTTCCAAAATGCATGTTTTTAATTTATTTATCTAAGTAAAAGGTCACGAAATCATTTGTCGTACTGATGAATATAATATGTCAAAGGAATAAAAAAAAAGAGGATGTGGTATGATTGTCAATGAGACAACTCTCCACAAGCGACCAAATTAACACAGAAATTAACAACTATATGTCACCGTACGGCTTATTCCTATTATTATCTTACATTAGCAGCTTTTAATCAAACTTCCTTTGAGAGTTTTAACTCGTACTCATATATATATTGAAGATTGTATAAACTGTTTGTTTTATATGCATGTCCATTATATTATACTGTTATTGTAACTTTATAATGTATTATGGAGAAGACTTCATAAGTATGATTTACTTGTGTCTAATCCATTTTGCTTTAATTCAGCAAATAAAATATGTTTAAACTAAAATATAGAAGATGAAGTGTGATTTCCAATGAGACAACCCTCCACAAGAGACAAAATGACGTACATGTAGCAACTATTTTTAAGGTCAACGTACGGCATTCAACAATTAGCAACTCCCACCTAACATACGAAGCAATGCGAGTCCTCCAGATTTACATAGTTGTTTTTTTACATGTATTACATTATGATAATTATCAAGTTCTCTTCCTGAATATACATTTATACGTTTGCCACTGGACATTTAACACATCCATCCATTATCATAATTATTCATGCATTGCATTTCACGAAATTGTGAAAATAAAATCATTCTGTAAGGGCTAGTTTATATACACAATATTTTTTGGACACAAAGAACACAAAGCTATAATGGCAAACAAACTAATGGCAAGTGGCCAAACGATATTGGATACCATTTATCATGCTTTTCATTTACATATGATTAATTATAAAAAAAACTATCATTCTGCAAAGTGTAAATTAGACACACCTATTCGGGCTAACGCCCATAAGATGTATCTTGTATTTCTACATGTAGCTAATACGTATTTTAGGGAGTTATAACACATACTCATCTATTATAATACAAAAACAATGGTGTTTGTTTCAACACAATCAATTTCATCAATCATTACCGATTATAAGAAATAAAAGAATATTTAGATTAAATGAGATCTCCCGCTTTATTGACGTCTGTGTTTGAGGATTGATGAATTAACATGGGAGCCATTAAAGTCGGATTATCATCACAGCAATATTTGTTTATATGATATTTAAGAAATTATAACGTCTACAAAATGTAGGATGTCTTGTTTGGTTAAGAGTAGTTGTGCAACGAGAATACATTCAAAGTGACATATTTGCACATTATATTACAATTATTACATTTCATCTTATATGTTTCTTAAATATTCGTACTTTTGATTGGCTGCCAACAATCGATGGACATTCCAAAATTGGATTTTATTTCCTAATAAAATTTAACATTCCTGAGAGTTTTAGTGCTTCCCGTGTTAACAATACAACAATGCATAGGAAATCAGAACATGACATGTCTTTTAACTTGTGGCATTAAATGGAATTATGAGGTTTGTAAAAATGTTGATAGGGCGCGCAGTTTTATTTTAAAGCGCGACACATCCCAATATAATTTTAAAAGAAATATTCAAATCTTAAATATCATTTGAGTATATATGACATAAAATAAAGATTATGGTATAAATGCTAATTAAAAGGTCAAACAATATATTACAAAGACATTAAAATGCCTATACATTTACAAGTGGAAAATATGCATTATACAATGAAAACAGACCAATAATGACGTACCATGTTAGTACACTTGCAGTTAAGTGAGAGTTATTTTGCTCCACGCTAAAGGCCTCACTGTGATGATTTGGGTGAAAAACAACAATAAATGCGCTGTTTCTTTGATTTTTGTTTGTGTTTTTGCTGTACACATACTTATTGTGTGTCATGGGTGGACATCGCGTATCCTTTGGCTTCTGGTAAACCATTTGTAATTATAGAGAGTACAGATTCAGAAGCTTTATAAGTCTTACTGTAAACCAAATGTCGTAGCAATACACAAAGACCCTCAATGTAAGATATATATAAGGCTTCAGGTTAACAAAATGTAGTAACAATGCAAGCAGACCCATACACAATAATGTATAAGCTGTATAAAGCTTCCGGTAAACCAAATTTAACACTGACCCTTAATATTAGCTGTAAAAGGCTTCATCTAAGTATTGTTATCCAGTTGTTAAAGCTTATAGTCCAACATTCTGTCGATACTATATACATAATTATATCAAAGCATTGTATAAGGTCTTGTATTTAAGACCGTTCATGACACCTTTACACTGAATGCGTTGGATGTGTACTGATTGATATTCACGTCTTGAAGAATATGAATACTCTGCCAAGTAAAAATACCCTTGTTAAATGTTAAAAACTACAATAAAGTATAGTTTGCATCAATTATTTCGATTCTGATTAGGACAATTAAGGTAATTTCTATGTCCGATGTGTATAAGTGTAGAGTGTTTCTGTAGGCTCTTCCATAAACCTCTCTTTTTCTTCGTAAACAAGCAAACGACTGATAATGTAATTTTTCAGAAGGAAGCAGTTTTGCACAGCCAGCATGAACGGTCGTCGTATCTAGGTCAAATATGTCAATTTCCAAATGCAACACATTACAGCCATAATAAATGAATAAGTAACAACATGTGCATCATTTAGAGTTTTGGAAGTGTTTTTAATAAAAGAAATCTATTTAAATGCATGACAATTTAGTAAAATTCATTATTCTGCAGTAGTCAATATACGCATGTGCAAACAAGTTTTATTGGATTCAGAGCATGGGTTTATTTAAGAATTGAATGCTTATTTTCGTAACTTCATTGGGGTGTAAAAGCGTTGACCGAAGTACATTTTGTATGAAGCGCGGAAGCCTATGAATTTACAAAAAGAACCATTCAATACTCATAATTATTCACATAGCGAAAGAAGCTCGTCATATTAGAATACACCACTGTCCTTCGTATTTTTTTTGTGTGAATTTGCATGTTTCATATTTTTCATACCGGTGTCTTTTATAGTCGATTCTAGTATACAGTATGGTTTTTCTCATTATTATTATAGTTTACATCTCACTCATTCGGACTCCCGTGTCACATGCGACCATGCGACATTTTTGTATTCAAGTATTCCAAGTAATGTAGTAATAATGAAAGGTCAAGTATGTTGTTTTAAAAAAACATGCAGGCCAGCCAACAGTAGAAAATCTAAACAGGATTATAAACACATCTTCGATTTCACAATGTAGACGCCAAGTATTTTTATAAGCTCTTGACTGGGCAGACACAGCCAAATTAAGTATTTGGCAATACTAAAGAAAGTTTACCCGTGTGTTCATTCTTCCAATAACTATAAAACGTTTAAGAACATCAAACTAATTAAACAGTTACCTCAACTGAAAGGGTGTTCATACCTAATACATTTTATGAACTGAAAGGGTTTGTCCATACCTGATAAATCCTTGAACAGAATTTATAGTTTGTCCATACCTGATAAATCCTTGAACAGAAATTATAGTTTGTCCATACCTGATAAATCATTGACATCAGTATCAATTAGTTGTTGCTCAAGTTGTAATCTCTGTAGAATTAATTTAAGTTCGTTTTCATCCTTTGAGTGCTGCTTTACGAATGCTTTCTTTTGTTTATCAATCTGGTTTTGAAGTTTTTGATGCAAAACTTTTTCTGCAACATTCTTCTGTGCCATTCCTTTTATACTATGCAATTCTGTGGAAGCGTTATCCAGCAGTACATTTTGTTCCATATCTCATAAAAATTGTCTGTATTCTTTTTTCATTTGAATACAGACAAAATAAAGAAATGCCTTTACTTATTACGTATTTACATTCGCAGTTACAAGAACTTGCAACTGAATAAAATAATTCCCATATAGTATAAACATTTCATATCCAGTGTATTGTATTTTCCAAAATGCGCAGCATTTATGTTGTTTTTCAATTGTCTTTGTTTTTATCCAGTTTTTATCTCAAATGGAAGATAAAGCACACAAAGCCCGGTTCACACCTATGGCGTATCTTAAACGTTAATAACTAATATGCTAATTACATGTATCAATCATTTGAAAATCTGAATCACTTTTGATCTTTAAGTCTTACTTAACAAAAGAAGTGATCATTTGAAAGTTTAATTCCTGTATCTTCATACATAATAGGCACTCGAACACATATAAACATTTAAGTTAAAGTTCGTCCAAACAAATTCATCATGGTTTTTATTACGCCTAATCTGGATATTTAAATGTTACAGTCGTACTTGAAAGGTGTATATTGCATATACAATAAGAGTTTAAGTACAAACCTTATGTCGCTGAGAGAAAGACATATACATTTTCTTTGCAGGTATAATGTCAGTGTACGAAAATACACTAATGTCTATAAAAAATATACTAGGTTGAATTTATGTAAGGCGTAACTGTTCGATAGTTTGCATTCATCCCAAGTTTTTCAAATTTATTCAATAATTATTATTAAGGAGATTTTTTTTTTTTTTTTTATCAAATTTCATCTATTACATGTATCATAAGAAACGTAAAAACGTCATGCGATAACCTGTAGCCATTTCAATTTTAAGCAGTAATAAGAGACTTAATGCATGTGCGCGTAATTTACAATAATATTACAATTATTTTCCCCGAGTTGAATTTACTTATCTTGAAAACAGTCAAGTTGAAAATTTAGTCAGAGTCTACGTCAAGAGACATTTTCTACCGCCAAACTTTGATAACAGGAAGACAACGCTAACGCCACAGTTTCCCTTTCTTTCTGTTTCATGATGCATTCATACAACAGTTTTAACTTATGTGTAGACTAACTTCTTTTCTTAAGCATGCCCGTATCTCAAAATCTTCCTGTCATTTCAAGGATTCTATAATTGATATAACTATAAATAAACTCATCATAGATACCAGGACTAAATTTTATATCTACGCCAGACGCGCCTTTCGTAGATACAAAAGACTCATCAGTGACGCTCGAATCCAAAAAAGTTTTAACAAAGCCAAATAAAGTACAAAGTTGAAGCACATTGAGATAAAAAATTCCTAAAAGTGTTGCCAAATACAACTAAGGTTATCTATGCCTGAGGTAGAAAAGCCTTAGTATTTAAAAAAATGCCAAGTTTTGTAAACAGTTAATTTATAAATATAACAATATCAATGATAATTCATGTCAGTAAATCACCAGGCTATCCCCCTTTCCAACACCATACACCCAAACATTATTTTGTACAGAATGATATTAACACAAAATTTCGAACCGACTCATACTTAATCATGAGTTATAAAATGCTTTTAGCTACGAGCATGAAAGAATATTCTTACATGTTAAATTACTAGGACTAACACAGGTTTATATATCTTTAGTAGAAAATTCTTATATTATGACAGACCGTTTTTGGACTATAACATTATGTTATAGTAGTCTCAGTTTTAATCTTTAATTTCAGTGAATGGCAGATTTGAAACCTTCGATCAACTGCGAATCAAAGCAGATTGAACGAAAAAAAAAAAAAATATTAAAGTATGTACATATCAGAAATAATATGTAATACAATACATGAACACATTAAAAAATAATAACGTGGGCAATACAAAATGAAAATTAAGCTACAATATCTATGTCTAAGCCGCATTGTTCGCGTGTAAAATTGATATTGTGTCACATTGACATTACTTTTGTCAAATAGTTTACCACACGTTTCTTTTTATGCATATTCAACTGTGTACGATAATAGATAGTATAAGCTTATCAAAGAACAGCTTGTGATACGAAGATATCATCTATATTGGCCATACAAGCAAATTGTCATTGCATTATTCCTTAATAAGACCAAGGAGGTTATATTAGATCTATATAACCTCCTTGATAAGACCATCCAGTGAAAATTCTTGCAAGGTATTTTAAATAAAAATTAATAAAAAAATATATTTGGAGCAAAACAACCAACCCAACTCCCTTTTGTTAATCTGAAAGAATTACTCGATGGTAACATCTGTTTGGCCTGACAAAATCATTTTATAAAAGTTATTACAATGTATTTTACTTTACATATATTTATACATACAATTCTATTGGATAACACCATATCACCCTTATCACATAACCATGGTAACTTGGAATAATTCAGTTGGTCTTCATTCAATTGCAAGAGAGGACGAATAACCCTAAAAATTTACACCAACGGTGAATAACAAGACGACTTCACAGTATGGTTTTGTCATTATTGAAGGCCTAAAGATTGCCTATGATTGCTTACATCCACATCACACTGATTTGAATTCCAATGGCTTATTTGTCACTGGGCGTAAAACAAATAGCTTCAAACAAACAATCAATCAATTAACAATTAAAAACTAAAATATAATAGACATAAGCGACATATTAAGAAAAATATTAATGCCAGAATTACCCAATTGTGTTAACTAGCGTTTAACACCAAACACTACCGAAGAACAAAAACACAACCCAGGTGTACCTGGCAAACGGAAGAGGCATACATTAAAAATGAAAATGCAGAAACGTAAACAACCTTTAACAAAATGAATGTAAAAAATGCGGAATAGAGTACTTCAAAATTGCGGAAACGTAGTGCCAAATTGCGGAAATGTAAAACGCCGCTGACCACACCCTAACTTCTTAGTTGGCACACATCAAAGTCGTGCACCTATGGTCGATAGCTTTGTTGTGAAATAAATAAAGCAAAAGCAAAATTATTTGGCCTTTTGACCATTTCAAATAAGATAATTTAACACGTTTAATTATAAATATTAAGCATAAATCTTTTCAAGACATTTGTTAATTACTTAAAATAAATATATCATGATTGTTTAATCAGTAAATGTTGTTATGATATTTGGCACGTGTCAATCGGTTCATTTTTTTTTTCGGCATATCAAAGAAAAACAGGCACGTGTCTAAATAATGTTGAATATCTTATTTATTTATGATTATTTTGCTATAAAATTTGAAATTTATGCATTAAAAATCTATTTCTACCATAATATGTAAAAATTATACATATAACAGCACTCCTTCTAGTCCTTAGTGGCATTGTTTACGTCTTTAGTGCACTAAGGAGTCAGTGTTTTAATTAGAATCACAGATTTTTACGATTCTAGACGAAAATGCAATTTGAATTTTTAGAAATTGAGAAAAATCCAGGAATACAAATTTTTGAGGAATCATGCACGGAATTTAGCAGTCCTACATTCGATATGAGTTGTAAATATAGAGAAATATAATTGCTTGTTTATTATGGTTGAAAGAAGTCCATTTACAGGGCTGCAAAACAGATATTTATAGATTATCGTTGATTATCTCAACGAGATTGATTTTCTCGCTTGAGCTGGAACAGCGAAAGTGAGAAAAGCAATCGAGTTGAGATGACCAATGATAATCTGTTTATCGCTATTTTACCTATGACGGCGTTGTCAATTTCGTTAGCAACGCCACGTGGCATCCTTAGTTTCTAGCGATAATTTTTCCATCTCAAGCGAGAAGCATGATATGAAAATTATCACAAAAAAAAGATCAAAGGAAAAATGCACAAAATAGCGATAATATAAGATACATAATGGTTGTATCAAATCTGAACTTTTTTGTTCCCATGGTTACCAATAGCAGGTCTAGTGATAACTCTCTAACTGTTTAGTATATAAGTATAATTTAATTTAGGATGTAACGCGTAATCTGATTGGCTGACGTTATTTTGTTATGAGCCCATAAACATAATTTAGTCATGTGACCGTGACGTCATCACGTTTTTTCATGGTTTTATACGGTTTAAAATGGAATTTAGAATTAAATTATAAGAAATGACTGTAATATTTTTTCTGTCTATTCGAAATAACATAAAAAATGTGGTGCACACTGTTAAATAACCCGCTACGCGCGTTATTCAATGTGCCCCCAATTTTTTATGTTATTTCTTCATAGACAGAAAAAATATTACAGTACTTCCTTTAAGTTAAATAACTCCATTATTTATAGGTATAATACCAAGAAAACCATGTGTTTGATGCTGATTCTGAATAAATTTAACAATTTCAGACCGGTTGCTAGAGCTTTTTTTTTTGTTGTTGTTATGGTCTTTCAGCCACTTAATTAATTTACGTTTTTGATCGAGTTAAGCCTGCCAATTGATATTTTACCGTGTGTTTTTCTATGTTGTAAAGTTATGCTTTTGATTCAGAAAAAGGGAGTAGGTTTGGATCCATTAATTATAATATATAAAACGTTTAATCCCGCTGCAAATGTTTGTGCCTGTACTGAGTCAGGAATCTGATGCCCAGTAGTCGTTTGTTTATGTAATTGATACGTGTTTCTCGTTTCTCATTTTTTTTGGATATATTAGACCTTTGGATTTCCCGTTTGAATGGTTTAACACTAGTAGTTTTGAGGCTCTTTATAGCTTGTTTTTCGATGTGAGCCAATGCTCTGTGTTGAAGGCCGTACATTGACCTATAATAGTTTACTTTTTCTTTTATTGTTATTTGGATGGAGAGTTGTCTCATTGGCACTCAAACCACATCTTCCAATATCTACTTAAATAAAAGCTAATATATATATTTTTTTTTTTATCATTTTTAAACAAATAATAAGTTTTAATATTGTCTATTAAATTACATAAATATAAAAAAATAGCAAAAATCGTAATAATAAACAGGTGTTGTGTTTTGTCATTTTTATGAATTTTACCAATTTTTGTTGCCATGGTATCCCAAACTTCCTGTTTTTTTATAATTCAATATATGAACTTTAAGATGCAATATTAATCATAGTTTATAATGAACCTCTCTGTCCAATTTCAATTTTTCTTGATTTAAAATATGATATTTAAGCTATATTCAGAAAATGTCAAAATACAGATTTTTGCACCTTTTTAAATACCATTTTAGCCTTATATAAAAAAAAATCATAATCTGAACATCAAAACATAAACTTAAAATGATGCTTAATTATATGTTGAAATTTTTTTCTTCTAGAAATTGTCATTATCATATAAAATTGCTGGAACCAAAAAGTTGACATTTCCAATTTTCATGTCTGATTTCATCATAAATTCCTAAAAAAAAAATGGCTGCATGTTTCCATAGCAACCGTTCAAAAAATTGAAAAAAAACCTTGCAAATATTTTTTTCAATCTTAGCTGCCTATCATATCATAGAATAAAGCAGTTCTGAGACATACATGAATCACCCCCTGCTTGGATCTTTCAAATAGCTGTATTTAAAAGTACATTTACCTCAGTTTCAGGTATAATTTTATAGATGTGATTTTTTTTCTTTGACAAGTGCTTTTGACCATCCACAAGAACTTGCGGTCATCAGATGTTCAGTACTTCAGTACTTTGATTTTTTTAATTATGTATACTAACGTTCTGAAATACTTTAACGTTTATGAAATACTTATACAAACTTTATATAACGAGATATTATTTTCTCTCTCAAATGCGGGAAAATACTGACTCTGACATTTTTATCTTATTTTTCATTGAATTATTTGGGTCTAAAATCGAAAAAAAAGGATCTTTTAAAGTTTTAGTTAATGATCTTTTAAGAGCTATTAAAAAGAAAAATGGGTATTATGGGACATAATATTTTACCCTGTGACGTAGAAAAAGTCAAAGGAGTCTGAACATCTACTGACAAAAGAATCCTTAACCTGACCTAAGTACCTGTACATGTATATCCTTAATGGACTCAGAAACAAGCAATAAGTGCTTATATCAATCTGCCACCTTGATAATACACAAATAAAGCAACAATTACAGACTATAACTCAGAGAAACTAACCAAACTTCGAGGAAGTTATTAAACACTACACTAAAAGCTAATTTTGTCTACAAAAGACACATTAGTGGTAGTCGAATCAAAACACAAAGAGGGGAAACTGAAATATTTATAAAGTGTGCCAAAGCTGGCTTATATATATATGTATATAACAAAAAGAAGTGATGTGATTGCCAAAAAGAAAAATCTTCACAAGAGACCAAATGACACAGAAATTAACACGAAGGTCACAAATAGCAACGCCTATATCGCATAGTCATCAATAAAATGCCAGGAAATGGCAAATGAAAAGTATTTCAAACGAAAAAACTCAAGAAACGGTATAATTCATGTACAAAATAATGAACAAAAGCGAATATGTAACATAGAAACAACGGACAACCACTGAATTACAGGTTTTTGACTTAGAACAGACACATACAGAATTTTCCATTTATGGTTATATTTAAAAAAAAAATACCTTTTACTTTTTAACATACATTTGTAGTGTGCGAGGGAACAACAAAATGTCTTCCTGCTCCATCAAAAGATTGCACTACTAGTACATTTTACAGAACAATTAATAATGTTAAATGTGAATCAGGCTGCAGACATTGGTGCTGCAAAACTGAAGAAGTTCTAAACGATTGTCCAGTAACGAACCCAGACAAACCATGGTGTGTAAGCACATATATTAATCGTTACACAATAAATGGGAAGGAGTGTCCAGTATCTTGTGGTTGTGTGCCGGACTGCAAAAGATGGACATACTAAAATTTTAAATTTTGAACTGAAATCTGTATGTCAGATATATTATTTTTTTTAAAAATAAAATTGGACAATAATTCGATTTCTTCTATCAAACCAAGGTTTTCATACGTCATGCTAATGTGTCAAATGTAAGACAAATGTACTGATATTTCCATATTTCCGGTAATTCATTCACCAATGGTCTAATATTAACAGAGAAAAAAAAAACCAACGAATATCAATATCAAACTCATTATGTTAATTGGACCCAGTTTGATAAGATTACTGCCATGTAATTTTTACTAGGTTACATTTTTGTTCGCTTTGAATACAACTTATGGCTAAAATCAGCAAAGACGCATCGAGACAACATCTGATACAGATTTAATAACACTTTTAGACATGTGGATGTTATCTCGACTCGCAATAATGACGACTTCAGTAACTGCACTAAAGAGATGTGTCTTGCTGAGCTGAACTTAAATAAAGCCAATATTAACAATGAGCACTTCCCTTTCCTGATATCTATATCTTTAACGGGAATCTTGATATCAAATTTATTATAAAAGAGATGATTTTCATTTTCTATGGTTAATTATCTATCTTAAGAAGGTGACGCTCCCTTACCACCGTCTTAATAACATTAACGGTACAAATTTTCCTGCACTTAATGCGCATTTCGACAATACATGTCTCTTCAGTGATGCTCGTGGCCAAAGTGTTTATATATCTCAACTTGAATTGTTCGGTGTGCTCGTGTAACTAACAACATATTTCATGTCAACGAAATTAATCTTTGCATTACTGGAAAGTTATAACATCATTGACCTATAATGGTTTACTTTTTTAAAATTGTTCATCGGATGGAGAGTTGTCTCATTAGCACTCACACCACATCTTCCTATATCTATGTAGACATACTTACTAAGATAATATTTTGTCAATTTCATTATAGACGGTATATTTTGGTATTTTTATTCATTCACTCATAAGGTCTATGCATCGGTAATAAACACATAAAAATAAAGACAGTTGTATGCATGCTACGGGTTTTGTTCATCTCATATATAATACCCATCTATGATGGTATGATACCAAACCCTAACTGGAGGGATTGTGTTTGATTTGCATATGATCAATACATAATCTTTAATCAGTGTTATTGAAGACTGGAGCTGGCATGTCAGTAACTGTTAAGTACCCTTGACCATTCTGCTTCGTATTTTTGTTACTTATTCTGACATCGGACTTGGATTTTTTAACTGATTTTTACTGTGCACATTGCTGTGTGCATGCTTATTTCACATTGGCTAGATGCATAGGAGAAAAAATAAAAAAAAGTCTGAACTAGTAACATTTCTACGACAGATTTTATCCTGTGGATCACAAGTGTTGATGATACAAGTCTGAAAACATACCCTGTATAATTTTTCTAAATAAAAGCCCAGCAATGTTGGATCTGCAAATTTGAGTAAGCATTATTTTGTTCTTCCCTTGCCGGGATTCAAACTCATGCTACATGTACGCAGATATCGTAGCACCAAATCGCCTTGCACTAACCCCGACGCGCTAGACTTACAATGATATAGAGAAACTACTATAAAATCTATCAAATGGTAACAATTTCCCTTAAATCAAACGTTACAATTCAGCTTCATTTAGACAACTTGATATCAGTTTGTTTTATTTTCTTGTTTATTTCATTAAAATTATTTACAGTCAATGGAACTAAGAACAAAAAGTTATGAAAGGTTATAATTTAATAAGCCATACGCGCGTTTCAACTACATAAGACTTATCAGTGACGCTCGGGACTCCCGATTAACAAATGGTTAAAAGATGTTTTTGTTTATGTTGTTAGTTTTAGTTTTTTTTTGTCACTACATTATAAACTTTACAACAGTTGAAATATACATTTATAAAAGTTATGTACATTAGAGTGTATGTTGTTTTCCCCCAGATATTCACCAACGTGTTTAAATTTATTTATATGACAAAAAAAATCATTATTATTATTATTAATCATCATTCTGGAAAGAAAAATGTAAACAAGTTCTCTCTGTGCCATGCTATTAATAACCTCTAACATTATGTACGTACAAGGAAATGGCTAGAAGTACTTAAATTGAAGTCACAGAAAACTTTTCACTAATTTATATTTACTTTGGACGTCCAATACGATATATAAAAAAAACTTTTACAGTTAGGCTGTACACAAACATACAGGTAAGCATATAGCATTTAATTCATTATTATACCTTACATATAATATTTTATTAATAATGCTATTGGATAAAACGTAATCACGTGACATAGAATTATTCAATTTACTTTTAATTAATTCCAAGGACGGACAAATAATTCTAAAAATTTAACACCGGCAGTGAACAACAATATTGTTTACCGGCGAAAACCCTTTGGAGTTTACAGATTCGTATATTCGAGTTATTTCTCATGAAAATGACGTCATAGCCGTAGGTAAACAAAATGGCAACGCTCAGGGTATACAGGAAGCCCATTATGTGACGAGGAAACAAGGCTTTAGTCAGGCATCAAGTACCGATGATATCTCTTATAAACGGTCCTTTTCAAGGCCATCAATATTTTACAAAAGATTCTACCTTTGTTGTAATTTCTTGTCTGTACATACAAGAAATTCAAACTTCAAAGACTCGAATCTTTTCTTCAATAGCTAACTTTATTTATTTTGTATGGTAAGTACTTTTTTTGAATGATTAAAACACCCTTCCACTGTTAATTCGGTATAATAAAACAATTATGGCACCAAAAAGAGTTGAAAATCCAAAAATGACAAGCGCCCTCAGTGAAATAACCTTCTTGTGTTGACAGTAAAGGATATTCACCTTTTCTACCGGCTATAATTGTATAATAATAATGTTTGATGAATTGGGATTAATAGATAAAGGAAGATGTGGTGTGAGTGCCAATGAGACAACTCTCCATCCAAATAACAATTTAAAAAAGTAAACCATTATAGGTCCAAGTACGGCCTGGATTAATGTATGAATGTTTGACCTTAAACAAACAACAATTGAAACATGATAATACATTCCAATAAATTTCAAGAGATTTTCTACTTTTCTTAAACAAATCTTTACGTTATTGCGTTACAGAAGGATACAAACTTCAAATGTTGTTTTATGCCATATACATATTTACAATGAAAGAGTTATCATGGTTATAGAAACAAACGTGAGAAAAAAATGGCAAAAGTCAATTGATTTTGTTATAATTATTACATGTAGTTTATTTTTTAACATCTCACAAAAACAGGGCAGCAGTTACTTTTCTTGGAATGTTGGCGTTACTATGTGTATTCCATTTTCATACAGTATCAGTATTATTGATATATTACAAATGGTGTAGCATTCTTCTTTCATTGGTTTTTATGCTCAAGTGATTCAAATTGAATTCCATCAAAATACATATGAAGTCTTTTTTTCTTCTTCTATTTTTAGGTGTATGGAGGTTATGTTTCTATTAACTAATGCATGCAAAACACAATATAAAAAACACAAAAAGTCAATTTCCATTATACACGTTTTACATATTTTTTTTATGTAATATATGATTGGTAAACACACGTCTCTCATAATTAATGAGGAGAAAAATAAAATAACAATCATAGTATTATCAACCATTTTCTGTTTGAATGTGCATATTTTTGTGGACTGACGAAAAACCATTATCAAAATATTCAAACGGTCAAAGCTGTATAAATAAACAGGCAGAAGACCACAAAGAATAAATTAAATAAATAAGTTTGAGCAACACGAGCCCTACAAAAACGAAAATTCATAAACACAATCGGTTTAGGATAATAGAACACCGCATATTTGTCAGCTTACACACATGTATAACAAATAAACAGAGATATTCAAATTGACCATAAGAGACAACATAACACTATAAAATTAGATGCATTTTGAAATCACTATATAATAAGAAAAATACACAAATAGCTCAAGTCAAGTGTAGTGAATAAACTCAAAATAAATACTAAGACTATAGTTTGTATCTACTCAGATGCGCGTTTCGTCTACAAAAGACTCATCAGTGACGCTCGAATCCAAAAAAAGTAAGAAGTCGAAGAGCATTAGAAAATTCCTAAATGTTTTGTCAAATACAGCTAAGGTAATCATGATAGATTGTGACTGCCAATAACACCACATATTGAATTAACAAACACCATTAAGATATTAAATTTTAAAACCAAGTACAGTTGTCTATATCTGATATTTTTTTTATTCTAGCTTATCCATACCATACGACTCATATGATGCATCTGATATTGATTCTTCTTGTGACTCCTTTTGTTTTCGGTAAATATACAGCTACATGTACTTTATGTCTACTAAAATTCTGAACGAATTCTAAAAGAAAATTCAATGACTTAATGTCTTTAATTATCAGCTGTATTGCACGAGGCCAGGAAACAAGTGTAATGTGAGCTTCAGCGACCTATTACCTCTGGTTCGTGTCGAGTACACATACTGCCGATATTTGTTTAAATTTGTACATTTTTTTCCATCTCAAGCGTTGAATTTGTTTTTGAAAGAAATCGACAGGACATAAACGCAGACTGCAATGAGGAACCCAAATTGATCTGTCATGTAAACAATACTTTGACATAACTGTTCGCTTGCAACAGAAGCAGGATACCATGAGACTATTTACGTCTTGTATATGTATATCGTTGTTTTGTTATGTGGGAACCTGTATTAGTATCATAGAAATGTCGATCGCAGAATAAATATAAAAACCGATTACATATACCACTTTTATATAGAAATCTCATTCATGTAATTAAACTGTAATTTTTATTTGTAGAGAATTTTATTTGATGCCTTTATGATGCATTTTTATAATTTATATAAGTATCATACTGTTTTATTAGTGTTAAACACATACACTGTTGCATTTATTTGTTATTCATCATTTGTATTCGAAAAAATCGAGAGAATACAGATAAAATCGCAGAAAAATAACGAAAAAAAAAAACCAAGTCTCATGCCGTTGAAAAAAAACAAAACATTAGAGTAAAAAAATATCAGTTAAAAAATCATGTGTACTTTAAATTGCGTAAGAAATATAACTGTGTACTAAATCTGTTACCATTTTGTGATACCTGCATGATAATAATTATCGCTCATGGAGCCAGAAACGTGGGCGTTGAGTCCAAGTCTACACTGGTGTAAACTACAAATCTTACATTTTGTTTTTATAATGAAACTTCAAGAATTAATAAAACACTTAATTTTTCTATTTATATATTGTGATTTTTTTTGATTTTTTTTTTATGTCAAACTGTTTCTTTTTTGCCTTACAATATTCGCAATAATTTTACTGCATATACTTTTGTATTGCAAGTTGTTCCTAATGATTTAAATCTTAATCTACAGCGTCTGGAGCTCGAAATTGTCCAAGGCGACCACGTCGCCCTGATGGATGTGATAAAGTAATCAACCACTACACGAAAGGATGTTTGACAAGATATGAATGTAAAAAAGAAGGTCAACGTGAGTATTACAACTGCAAGAATTAAACATGCATTTTTTATATGGTTTTTGAAATATTATATAAAAAAAACATTAAAAAAAAACCTAAAGGGACATAATAACTCAAACATAGACTGAAAACACCATGGCTACAAAGGAAAAGACCAAACGGATAAACAACAATTCACAAAACACAACAATTTAAACTAAAGACGGAACAACACGAACCCCAACACAAACTACGAGTAATCTCGGGTGCTTCGGGAGAGTGAGTAAAACCAGCACTGCGTGTGACACCTGTCGTGTTACTCAACATTCGATGATGATGATGATAATTCTAATAATATAGAAAGACATATACACTAGTTTCTTCTATGTCAAAATATTTGAATTCTGATTGACAGACTTGATATGATTCGCCTAATTAAATGAGTCTTGTTTCTAGAGAAAAATCTTATTTACAGAGTCTGAAGATTGTCACTTATGCCCACAGGGTTTTAACGAAACACAATATGTGTTATAGTTGCTATGGAAGCGTGACGTTTAAGCCTCTATGACTTTTCATGAAAGTAAAATAGTAAAATAATGATTTGCTTTTAGAAGGCAGTTAAGTTTAATTTTTTCAAATTAGCTAAGAAAGATTGATGATGAATTATTCACTTGTATTAAAGTGATTATTCACTTGCAAGTGCCAGTGAATAATTGAATTCAATTGAATCCGTATTCATGTGAACCTCAATGTAACCCCTTAGCTAAAGATGGATAGTATATATGCATTTTGCATAAAAAATTATCGTCTTTTGCAGTGATGAAACTTATTTAAGTTTTTCTTTAAATCTAGATACACGTTTTTCGTAAAATTGTTGCACTGAATTTCAAACTATTTGATATTTCTTTATGTTTAACATAGCTTGCGCTGGAACAACAGGATGCCCTCCTGCTCCATCAAAAGACTGTTCCACTCGAACATTTTACAAAACCATCAATAAGGTCAAATGTATATCGGGCTGTAAACATTGGTGTTGCAAAACTGAAGAAGAAGTACTTAAAGAATGTCCAAAAACCAGCCCAGACAATCCATACTGTATACACACTAATGTTGTACGTTACACCATAAATGGAAGAAAGTGTCCAGTATATTGTGGATGCATACCGGACTGCAGAAAATTGACATGCTAAATCAAATAAAGAGTTGCCTAAAAACGTTTTGTTTGGTTGTATTTTGTTTACATGTGCTTATCTACATGTTAACCGAAGTCTTCATGTCATTGTTTGGTTTTTCAAATGTTGACAATACTCAAAAATGTTCAAACGCGGTTACTAGGAATCTAATTAAGACTTTCTCGCACACCAATGTATTTAATAAATATGTATTCAAAAATTCATTAACTATACATATTTTAATGTACATATTTTTAATGTAGGTTCGTTTATGTAAGTATTGTAGTTTACTGATCATAAAGGTTTTTGTTGTAACTATTTATTGTTTATTAGAACTATTTCTATTCAACATATTAATTATTAAACGGAAGATAATCCAAACGGAAGTCAAATCTCTTAATTCACCACATAACTAGGTTTATCAGTATAGGTTGTCACTTTTCATTTCTAAAATAGGTTTACTTAAACTTAACTTAGTTTAATGAAATGAAAGAATACTTAATTTAATGGAAGTCAACTGAGCAAAACCATCATTTATCTTTTTATTCAATATCATGTGCCTTAGTGAAGACACAAAAGAAAGAAAAAACATCACCCGAACAGTCGATATATACATTGATTTATCCAAGATTTACTTTGAAAGTCACAAAACAAATTTAAACCCCTGTCACATATGAAAATATAAGGGAAATATTTGAGGTTCCGAACTGTAAATAAGTTCATTCATAGGCACTCTTATTGCAAAAATACACAACATAGAAAACTAAAGACTAAGCAACACGAACACCACCAAAAACTGGGGGTGATCTCAGGTGCTCTGGAAGGGTAGTAGATCCTGCTCCATATGTGGCATCTACCGCAAAGTTTATGATATTACAAATCCGGATATTCCATAAAAGGCAACCAACTCGTGATGGTGTCTGTAAAATTAACGGAGGGATGATTTCAACTTCACCATTCGGAGCTCTTGTTTTAATAGCTTCCTTGTGAGCAGCAGCCCTCTATAAAAAATCATGATAGGAAAAACAAGCTTTGGAATATCGTATCAATTAGAAGATATTTACTCCGTATGTAGGCGCTACTGGGATGTTGCTTCATAGAAATAGATATTTCACAATTGGGAAGCTGAACTCATCTCTTATATTGAAATTTTTGTTTCCAACCGACCCTCATTGTCAATTATTATGTAAGTCAAGATATGAGGTAGACTTAACGTTATCGTTGTATCCTTTATCTCTAGTTCGATGGGACAACAAACATGATGTAATCACAAAGTTTTGTATTATTTATTGAGAGTGCATCATCTGTATTGGGGGAAGTAAAGTTAAAGGATATTGCTAACTTCTTTTCTTTCTTTCTAAGAAGTTTCTGTATGAAGTCAGCATCATAAGAAAGGGACACGTCGTCAAGATTAGGAGCACAATTGGTTCCCATGGGAATCCAAATACATTGTTGAAAAAAGCCGTCCTTCAAATGTTATAAATATGTGGTCAATCAAAAAATCAAACATCTTGACAAGGTTATTGTGTTATCTCAGTAAAAGGATTTTTGTTTTTAGCATTGATGAGTTACGAGTCAAAAACAAAATTA
Source organism: Mytilus trossulus (assembly GCF_036588685.1). Lineage (NCBI taxonomy): Eukaryota > Metazoa > Mollusca > Bivalvia > Mytilida > Mytilidae > Mytilus > Mytilus trossulus. The sequence goes on from NC_086374.1 coordinate 69,062,862, forward strand.
AGTTGATTTAATGTAAGGTTTCAACACATAGATACCCAAATGGCCGTTAAATATCAATGTCTGCATTGCCAAAATCTATTTGGTCACAATCTGACAAACATATCAATAACCTAGCCGGAATTGACTAATATTTAATTCATATTCAGGATGAGAACAAATCCATAATAATTAACTCATTTCGACTCCAAAAGTCGATTTGACTCAGATAAAAGGGTGATCAAATTATAATGCTTTTAGACGTTTTTTTTTAATGAGGAAATATATTTAGCCTTGAAACACGGATCTATCATTATCCACTTACACTAAAATTACTAAGAAAATTTATTAAGTCAATCTTGGTAAGTTGTATAGCCTCTACATTCAAAGTAAAGACAAGACTTCTAAGAGTTCTAAAAAAAAAGATTAAGTCTAGGGTTATGAATTAAGTAATTCGTATTAATTATCAAAGTTGTCATATAATTAATAAAAGATCATCCGATAAAAGATAAATTTGACAACAAATAATTGTAGATTAAAAATAAGATGAACCGAACGAAGATGAAATTATATATAAATGATTGTTGGTGTTTTTACGCCATTTTTAGGCGCCAACTTTGGGCTATTTCGTAGCGGTCATTTTTTTTTTGCAGAATAAGCTGAAGTGCCCGGAGAAAATCACCTACCATCGTTAGGAAAACGGAGTCCTATTCAATTAAGCAACCGCACGAGCGGGGTTAGAACTCACAACCTCAGTGTTGACTGGCTTGTGATTACAGTAGTATAACTGCATAGACCACTTGAAAAAGGAGCCCCTTTTCATATAATAAAGAATGAAACTAAATAAAACTATTTGAGGAAATTCGTAATTCGCAAAACTATTGATTGAAAGCGTAATATCATTATGATGTTGGTCATCAGATGGTCATCTACTTTAATAAGGAACCCGAGAGTATATATTTTTACAAAGACATTAGTTTAAAATAACCTTACTCTGACAATCATTTTTTTTCTATAAATGTCAACTAGAAGAACATGCACAGGCATGTACTAGAAAAGGTAAAAAAACAAAAATACCGAATTCCGAGTAAAATTTAAAACAGAAAACCCTTAACAAATGGCAAAATTCAAAGCTCAAACACATTAAACGAAAAAATAACAACTGTCACATTCCTGACTTAGTATAGACGTTTTCTTATGTAGAAAATCGTGAATTAAACCTGGTTTTTGGCTAGCTAAACCTATTTCTTGTATGACAGTTGCATACAATTCCATTGTATTGACAACAGACATTAAAGTTTAAAATTTAAAAAGTTAAGGGCACAGCAATCAATATTGTGTTATAATCATATTCATAAAAACAAACAAATATGTCAATAAAGAAAATGGCATATTGATTACAGTACTTACTGGTTCTCACAGAGAGATGATGTTAGAGCTCAATGTGTAGCATACGTCATTAAAAAGAATGAAAGACTGTAGTGTAAAAGGTATGTTTACTTTTTTTTTTATATTAACAGCTTATCGTATGTCATTGTTGTTTTAATAAATAAAAAGACTATGCTTGAATATTCTTGCTCGTATAAAATACTTTCAACTCACTAACATTATTTCTAAAAAGCGTTTTCTTCAAGTATTGTGGAGTGAAACCAATAAAAAAAAAATATTGATAGAACATAAATGACTTTTGAAATTAGTTCGTTTTATGTTTTTTAAGCTTTATATTTGCCACAGGATAAAGAACTCTTTGATATAAATTTTCCTCGGATTTCAGTTCTGTGGATTTAACCCCCCTATTATGATACAAGTAATTGACGAATATATTACAATGTAAAATTGAGAATGGACATGGGGAATGTGTCAAAGAGACAACAACCCGACCAAAGAGCAGACGACAGCAGAAGGTCATCAACAGGTCTTCCATGCAGCGAGAATATCCTGCACCTGGAGTCCCATAACAAATATACATAGTTCAGTGATAATGAACGCCATACTAAACTCCAAGTTATACACAAGAAACTAGTAAGTTTGGATTTTGCAGATAGATATTTTTCCATAATATCTCATTAGATTTTGTGCTTTTTTACTTCTATTCAAAGTTTCCTTAAATATGATTGTTTATAACAATAATTTTAGCCTTTTAGGAATTTTCACTACTTTTTTTACACTCAAGAACCCACGCAAACAGTAACCTAAGGTACTTTCATAATAATATTCAGAATAAGATTTGAGTATTTACGATGGCTGTTTATTTATCTGGTACGTGTATCTTAATTAACCTCATGCCACTTGTGTTTTTGGGCCGTTTCATCATGCAGTATTTACATAAGTAATTAGAATTCTTATAAATTGACTTTCCTGTATGTAAAAAGTTTCACGTTTTCTACACCTTATTCATCTCTCATCTTGAGAAAGTATGTTCAGTATGTAATTGTATATTTTCTGTTCAGATACTTTGACATCAGTAGGGCACATAAAAGAGCAACCGAAATTCTGGATACTTATACTATCATTCCACACAAAGAAAGAATAAACGAGTTGCGTGTTTTTGTGTCTTATATTTTCGTACTGCAAACATACGTGTTAAACAGTACATTATTGTCGTAATTTAAATTAATTCATCAAGACTTCTGTTTGGTGACCTGCCACGAAGAATAAAAGAATGTGAAACCAGGTAATTTATTACAGTCAAAATTATTTATTTGTAAATTATTACTTCCTGGTAGAGTTTCGCTCGAACTGTAACTACAATTTAAGATATGTTTTAACTATTGCAAAAAATGAATTAAAAAAAAAACTCCGAGGGAAATTAAAAACAGAAAGTCCCTAAACATGCGGCAAAACCAAACCTCAAACGAATGGATAACAATTGTAACGTTTTTGACTTGATACAGGCATTTTTTTTATGCAATATAGTTCGTTATTTAGTTAACTAAATTGTAAGCTATATATTATCAAATCATAGCAAAAAACAACGAAAATCGGATTAAAGCCAGGCTATAAATTGACCTTAACAAGAATGTATCCATAGAACACGGATGACCCTTTCGCATTATCATTTTACTTGTTAAGTGAACCGTGAAATTGGGGTCAACACTCTAATTTCGCATCAACATTTGAAGTATAATATCATGGGGAACATGTGTACTAAGTTTTAAGCTGATTTGACTTCAACTTCATCAAACACTAACTTGACCAAAAACTTGGGGACAAAAAGCGGGACAGATGGACAGACGAACGAACGAACGCAGACGAGATAATATAAATGGAGCATAAAAAGGTGATAAGGCATTATGAAAAAATCAGAATAAGAAACAATTTAAAATAAATTTATGTATTTTCATCAAAATGATAGCAAACCACATCCGTTTGACTGTCAGCTTTATAAATCGGATTGTTTTATTTTCCTAATTTTTTTCATTAATCATTTATCTGGAATGAAAAATATAATAAAAACATTTCCTTTCCGTGCCAGTCTGTTAATAACCTGTGACATTAACCACGTACTATCAAATACGTAAGTTGAAGTCCGACAAACTTTTTCACTATTACGTTTTCACTTAAGAGATATAAAACGATAAAAGGCCTTTGACACTTAACTTATTCTGATAAAATACGTTAAGGTAAGCATCTACTATTTACTGTTAATTTTGTCTGGTATAAATTTTAATATGTATGAAATGTGTGACCAAACAACAAACAAGGATCGGGTATAATAATAGTTATCAAAGGTACCAGGATTATAATTTAGTACGCCAGACGCGCGTTTCGTCTACATAAGACTCATCAGTGACGCTCATATCAAAATATTTATAAAGCCAAACGAGTAAAAAGTTGAAGAGCATAATAAGACATTTAATAAAAATGAGAGCTTTGAAAAATTGCGTTTTAATCTTTTCTTACTCACATCTTTCCATATGCTTTTTTGCGTTTCAGGAGCATACGAAAATCAAATGTTGTTTCACAAGACAATTACTTTTATTTATTTAACAAAATCTTTTAAAATTTCACATCTACAAAGTAGCTTTTATCGTTGTCGTCAATTTTGGGTCCGCAAATCTCTTTACTTTGGACTTGTTTGGCTTTTGTGAGTCTCAAGTAGATGAAACGCGTGTCTGGCGTAAATATAAAATTCCTGATTACTACTAAGCAGCAGTAGGAAATAAAATCACAAAAAATACCGAACTTTTCTTTTATTACACGACCCACATACTGTATTTATTGTTAACTTGTACCCGTTCTAAACATGAATGAAATATTTGCCGCTGGACGTTCAGCAACCAACAAACAATTAATCAATATATATAATATATACACATCTCATAAATTCAGTAAGGCAATAAATTAAAAAAAAAAATAAACGTAATATTCACAATAATGCCTGCTCTTCTTATGCTATGAATGTAAATGTCTATGTTGACGAACCACCTACTCTTTCAAAGAATTTAAAACAATCAAAACTGAAGATCTTACAGTAAAGAGATAAGACAACAAAGCATTTCGAAAAATTAATAGGTTTGTTAGCAGGAAATTTATAAAATTACCACATAATTGATATTCATGTCAACCCCGAAGTGCTGACTTCTAAGCTAGTGATACCCTTGTGGACAAAACGTCAAATACGGCTAAGGTAATCGATGCCAATCATTTTGAAGAATAGATGTCAGATAAAAGTACTGGAACTGGAAGTCTAGTGTAATGATAAATAGTGACTAGTATATGTTTGCCATTGACAGAAAATATCAGAATTAACAAACACAATTAAGATAGTATATTACCAAAGTAAATACTGCTATCAATATATGATGATTTTTGTTTTTATTGTAGATTCTTCCAAATATACAATACGTATAATGCATCTGATATTGATCCTTCTTGTAACTGCAGTTGTTTTCGGTAAATAGAAAGTCATTTAATATCTACTTAAGTTTTGAATAAATTCATAAAATAAGTCACCGTTTGTAAAAACTATCCAATCTGCCACTTTTGTTAAAAAATACCGATTATGTATTATTGTATTACAGTATTATTTGTTCGGGAATATTTTTATGTAGCAGGTGAAAAGTATAATACCAAAAATGCCAAACTCCAGGGAAAATTCAAACAGGAAAGTTCCTTAGCAAAAGCTCAAACACATCTGTCATATTCCTAACACATACTTAATGTATAAAGAGAGAACGAACAAACAAACAGTACACAAAATGCAACAAAGAAAACTAAATATGGCACACGAGCTCGATAACTAATTTATATGTACAACATTATACTTTTCTTCTACATGTATACAGAAATATTGGCGTTCAGTCCAAATCCAAATGGCTAAAATGTTCCTTACATTTTGTGTTAAGATATAATGAAACTACAAGCATGAAACACATTACGATATTTTTATGATTTAAATTAATTTATTCATATTTGTTTTACAATATCTATTATAACTATTATTCCTAAACTTATGTATTACGAGTTGGTTCTAAAGAACAAAATCTTAATCTACAGTGTCTGGAGCTCGAAATTGTCCAAAAACTCCACGTCGTCCAGAGGAATGTGAAAAAGTTATCAAACACTACACCAAAGGATGTTTGACTAGATATGAATGTAAAAAAGATCCAAGTGAGTAACAGAACTGCAAGCCTTATAAATGCATAAATTTATATGATTTAGAAAATAAATGCTAAATTTTTATTTACTCGGGTCAAAATGTTCGATTTTACGATTGCAAAATTATTATCTGATTTAAAACAAAATTCCTTCGACTATTACATATATAGAGAATTGTTTCGAATTAATTTATACCTTATTCATAGAGTCTGATGATTGTCCAAAGCCACCACCACGTCCTAAAGGATGTGAGGAAGTTATTAAACACTACAAGAAAGGATGTTTAACCAGATATGAATGCAAAAACAACTTTCCTCGTGAGTAACATTCGTTAAGAAACAGTATGTATGTTGGTTGAGGTTTTGTAGACACATTATGAATTTGTATACTTGTATTATCCCTACAAAAAAACCCTCACGTTATTGAGTGAAAGCATCATGAATAAAATAAGCATTCTTTTTATTTGACACTAAAATTCGACTTTGATAGATGGAGTTCATCTAGAACCAGACTAAGTCTGGAACTTCTGCTTTTGTCGTGACGGTACTAACTGATCATAAACCATTAGAAAACTGTCATGTATATTTATCTTTATAAAAAATTACAGATAAATACATACTGCAAGCTAAACGTTTCGTTATGTCGGTTTCAAATTAATATATCACTTACCATAAACAATTAAAAAAGAATAAGACGACGTTTTAAAAGATCTAAAATATAGTAAATGTATTATATGGGACGTCTATTTTCAAATATATTAGAATTCAGATATGTTTATAATGTTTTATATATTAGAAGTTTACTGTAATTATCTATTTTCTCAAAATTATGTATATATATTTTTAAAATTTTAATTCAGTTTTCAGTGTTTTCATTTGGTTTAGAATCTTACACTACTCAATATGCTTAAAATCTACATTTGCTTCCTCTGCAATGTTTTTATATATACTTAAACCATGTGTAACATCCTACTGAGTCTAGATTATTTGATAGAGTGAAAACCTCATACTAAAGGGATTTATACAATTATTTAAAAGTCTTGTTAAATATAGTAAACTTTGGACTTTAATTTAAACTCGAATGGTTAGCGATTTAATTCCTTTCTTACTGCTAAATTTGATGCATTGTTTTCGTGTTCCCAAAATATATATTTACAAAATGATAAATGACGTTTTTCAAAACAAGTTTTATCAGTTATATCAAGATTGATTGATTGATTGTTGGTTGCTTAACGTCCAGTGGCAAATAATTCATGCATATTCAGGACGAGTAAGTAATATCAAGAAAGTAAATTTCTTTATAGGATACATTTGCCCTCTGGACAGTTCTATATAATGTTATTTAAGACAGACAGACCGATACCATAAACTTATTGACATATAAATATGTCAGCCAGAGTTTGAGCTTGTTTTGCTATATCTATAAAAACAAGATTGACGGAAAAAAGGTCATTTTAATAATAATTATTTAAAATCATAAAAATGCAAAAAAATACAATTTGCAAATAAAACATTTGACATAAAAGTTCATAATTATATGTAATTATTATACATAATTAATACGAAATTACATCAACAAAAATCATATAAATTGAAAAAATGACAAATAATAGCAAAGGTGGGGAGAAAAATCTGCCACAAGTACACTCTTACATTGTGAGTGGATCCCAGCGTAGAGTCAAGTTTTCATTGTTATATATAGAGCCTGGTGGCCGGACACAAATATGAGTGACTACGTGATGAAGATCAGGCTAAAATACGGTAGGTAAAACAACACCAGCTTCAGTTTCCTAAGACAATTCGATGAATTCTGTACTGGAACAAATTATAGCATTTCAATACGTCAGATTTATATGAAGAAAGATAAGAAGTTAGCGATATCCTTTAACTTTCTTTTACTAAATGATTCAAAATTTGGTGACTATGTGGAAAGCATCTATCCCATCGAACTAGAGATAAATGATACAGCATATACAGTTCAGTCGGCCTAATATATTGACTTACATTTAGAAATTGACAATGAGGGTTGGTTGAAAACAAAATTTTACGACAAAAGAGATAATTTCAGCTTTCCATTTCTAAGTAGCAACATTCCAGCATTAACGATATTCCTGTGCTTGCATTTCCTATCATGATTTTCTTGATAAAGGGTTGCTGCTCACAAGGAAGCTAGTACACCAAGAGTTTCAAATGTTGAAGTTGAAATCTACCCTTCGTAAATTTTACGGACGCCATCACGAGTTGGTTGACCGTTATGGAATAACAAATGATAACGGATATGTTCCTGATGTCGTAACTACAATTCCCTTACATTTCATGAATGTGCCTTAAGGAATTAGACTTTTTACCAGATTTGTTATCACATAAGTGACGGGTTCCATATGTGGAACAGGATCTGCTTTACCCTTCCGGAGCACCCGAGATTACCCCTAGTTTTTGGTGGGTTTCGTGTTGCTTATTCTTTAGTTTTCTATGTTGTGTGTCTGTTTGTCTTTTACATTTGTAGCCATGGCGTTGTCAGTTTATTTTCGATTTATGAGTTTGACTGTCTCTCTGGTATCTTTCGCCCCTCTTTTAACCTTTGTTAATAGAAGTAATATCAGATTTGTTTTCCAATACATTTTTGAATAAATCATTTAGATTATCAGAAAAATTCGAAGAACCTAAGATCACTCCTGATTTTGTTGGTATCATGATGATCACTCGAAGTTGTGTTTTGTGAACTGGTTTTTGTCTTTGATACTGTTTTCCTTATTTGTCAAGATTTGTCGACTTAATAGTTTAAATGTCCATTTAATATCTTTCGCCTCTTTTATAACCATGTTAATATTTGGTAATATCCGCAGGGTTCGAAACCTTATGTTTTAATATATTTACGTATTCTAGAAAAAGATTGTTGCGTTGTGTTCCAATGAGCCACTAACTAACATTTTACTATTATTTTCATCCTAGTTTGCGCTGGAGCAACAAAATGTCCTCCTGCTCCATCTAAAGACTGTACCACAAGTACATATCACAGAACAATTAATAATGTAAAATGTGAATCAGGATGTAGACATTGGTGTTGCAAAAACGAAGTAGAAGTTCTTAAAGATTGTCCAGTAACAAGTCCAGACAAACCATGGTGTGTAAGCACATATATAAATCGTTATACTATAAATGGGAAGGAGTGTCCAGTATCTTGTGGTTGTGTTCCGGACTGCAGAAGATGGACATGCTAAATATATAATTTTTGTCAGAACTCTGCATGTCAGATATATTAGTTTGTATTAAAATCAGATTTGACCATAGTTCGATTTCATCTATCGAATCAAGGTTTTCATACGCGCCAATGTATCGAACGTCCAGACCAATCTATTGATTTTGCAATATTTCTGGTATTTCATTCATGTTTAACAGAGAAAATACAACGAATATCATTATCAAAAGCACTTTCATCATATTACATTTTCAACAGTTTAGTCTGTAGATGTAGTAAATAAGCAGCCAGTGGAATCTCATTTGAAGTTTGTACTATCACGGAAATAATTGAAATACATTGGGTTAATCAATTACATACAGTCTACATGTATACCCTTGGTCTTGATAATATCATGGGAATCTGTAATACATCAAGAACCGATTCTGCGAACATTTTGGATATAATTTACAAAATTGTACTCATGGGCGTAGAATAAATCGCAACCGGAGAAAAAGTTTGTACCAACAAAACAAATATTTTGTATAAAATTCCAAATGGAAAGCGGGAATCTGTCAAAGAGACAACAACCATCGAAGGCCACCAATAGGTCTTCAACTCCTTGAGATAATCCCGGAGGTTGGCCCCAGCCGACCCCTTAACTACATAGTTGGTGTTTATTTTTGTTGCACATAATAAAATCAACGGAACTAATTTTGTTGCACCAGATGCGCATTTCGACAAAATATGTCTCTTCAGTGATGCTCGTGTCCAAAATCTTTGAAATCCAAAGCTTATATAAAAGATGAAGAGCTATAATCCAAAAGGTCCAAGAGTATAGTCAAATTCATGAAAGGAATCAGAGCTTTGCATGAGGGAGATACATTCCTTAATTTATAATATTTTGTTACAGCAAATTTTGATTACACAAAAAAAAAACGTATTTTCATGCCAGTACCGAAGTACTGGCTACTGGGCTGGTGATACCCTCGGGGACTAATAGTCCACCAGCAGAGGCATCGACCCAGTGGTAGTAATAAAATCAACGGTACTAATTGTGCTGCACCAGATGCGCATTTCGACAAAATATGTCTCTTCAGTGATGCTGGTGGCCAAAATATTTGAAATGTCCTGTTGTTTCTGTGTTTCCCTCGGTTTTTGTTTGTGACCCGGATTTGTTTATTCTCAATCAAATAATCAAGACTTTTGAACTCGGGTACACTACTATGAGTTGACGTTTGTGTCATTGGCGTTATGAACATACCGTATGAAATTTTCAACGCGTTGGTTTTTACTTTCAACCAATCAAAATGTTTGTTGCAAAGTATTTTCTTAAAATATGTAGTCGTCATTACACTATTCGGAGAGCCTCCGGAGTTTTCTTAAGATCTGCGTAAAGTATAAATATGGCTGAATTGTCCGTAGCCCGTCTGCAAATGTTTACAAGCTGCTTTCTTACGATCATCATACTGGTTCATTTCTTTTAAATAATACAAGGGTGCATACATTTGCCATTCATCATTTGTGATTTCGTAAATATCAATAGAAAACTCAGTTAGTCGTAGAAATAGAAAAATCTTTATAAAGTCGAAAGCAGGTGAAAAGTAAAATACCAAAAATGCTGAACTCCAAGGAAAATTCAAACAGGAAAGTCCCTTAGCAAAAGCTCGTACACATCTGTCATATTCTCACACGTACTTAATGTATAAAAAGAACGAACATACACAGTACACAAAATGGATCAAAGAAAATTAAATACCGAGCACGAGCTCGATAACTTTTTTGTGGTATATGTATGTTCAACCATGGAAGTAATATTTAGAAGGAATAACAACGACTAATTAGCATGTATTTATAGCATGCTGAGCTCTGTACTAAAGTCATACGATTTCATCCAATTATAGTCTCAGCGGTAAGACCCCTTTGGTTACTATCTGCGTTACCGCGGTTGTAAAATTGCATCTGGAATTTCTTATCAGTCACGTGGTTTTATCGAGTCCGGTAATTTTAAAGTACCTGTGTGAAATCCGAGGTTTATTAATAAGAAGGTGGCGCTGTATCATATAAAACCTCTGCCTTCAGATGAAGTCGTATGATGTAAAAAACGGACGAGAATTGTTCAAACTACAGCAGTTTAACATGGAAAATTGTATTTGATTTAGCATATTTTTGCTTTTTACCTTTTGTTTTAAACTGTTCTAAAAGTATTTTCCGGTTAAAAGCGGATCCCGAGTTAAACAGATAAATACCGTTGAATCGATCAGGTTTCACATGATGTTTAACAAAATAGTGTAGGCAAATGTAGGCATAGATTTTTTTACTGTTGAAATGTGCAAAGTTAATCGAGATTGAATAAAAGAATATTTACTTTCAAGTATTCTAAATTTATGTATATGTCATAAATGTCATTGATTGCATTATTGAAACTGGACAACTAAAATGGGGATAATATTTTCGTAAATATATATTATTGTGGAATGCTTGTATTAATATAATAAGCTATAAGGCAAAAATTATAACAAACCGACGAAATGGGCTTGAATCTATCTGTATTACGGTAAATTCATTTTTACACAAATTAGTTTATGTATGAAGACCTTAAATTGAAGGATAGAACCGTTTAGAATTGTGAATATTTTAATTGACTATAAATACACGAAGGATTTAGATTTTTCGTATTAAATAAAGGGGGTTCAAACGTATTTTTTTTACAATCATCTTCTTAACTTACGGAAATGTTTTCTTAACTGTCTGTAAATATTAAAATTGAAATGACACAATCTTGTTCTCCAATTTTCTATGTGATAGCTGTCGGTTTAAACTATTATGATCAAACTAACCAAAAATAGGCAAAAATTGGACTAAAATAAAAATTGAACGAATGACTCTTTCGGCAGCGTACATCAACGGAATGTAACGAATGAACTATTCGGGTTACTTCGCACGTATAAACGACAAAAACTTGTCTGTTCGTAGTTTTCCGTGAACACGAAAATGACCGATAAGTGTCAGTGATTTGATCGATCACATGCGGAGAATCAACTTCCATGCCAGATATTGAACCAATTAACAAGTTATTGAAAGATGGGCGGTAACGCAGATGAAACCTTTGAAGTGACGACGTTGTTATTCCTTCTAAATATTACTTCCATGGTTCAACATTATACTTTTCTTCTACATGTATCCAGAAATATTGGCGTTCTGTCCAAATCCAAATTGCTAAAATTTAGGAATTTTTAGGTCAAATTAATTCACATTTCTTTTACAATATCTGTTATAACTATTATTCCTTAACCTATGTATTACGAGTTGGTTCTAAAGAACAAAATCATAATCTAGTGTCTGGAGCTCGAAATTGTCCAAAATGACCACATAGTACAGAGGAATGTGAAAAAAAGTATCAAACACTACAGCAAAGGATGTTTGACTAGATATGAATGTAAAAAAGATTCAAGTGAGTAACAAAACTGCAAGCCTTATAAGTGCATAAATTTAAATGATTTAAAAAAAATAGTTTAATTTATTTACGCGTGTCAAAATATTCGATTTTACGATTGCAAAATTATTATCTGATTTAAAACAAAATTCCTTTGACTATAAAATACGGAGATCTGTTTCGAATTAATGTGTATCTTACAATAACAGTAGAAAATTCAATAAAAAAAATAAAAAAATACGAGAAAATTTCCCCAATTTTTCATTGTCAGTCTATGGAAGAAGCGTATCGATAAAAACTTTTCTTATATCAATGAGCGATATTGTCTAATATCAATTGTAAACATGCAGACATTTCATGCGGAAAATGTTGTTTTTGGCAACGAAAAATTAAGTAAATGCTAACTTTTAAATTTATTGTTCAAATATAAACAACAATTGAGTCTAAATATACATTCAGAAGTTAGCTAAACGCTAACGTTTATGTCCTTGTAAAATTTGAAGTGCTGTGTTTTTCTTATATACATAAATAAGCAATGCGATACTTTTAAAATATCAATGCGATACTTTTAAAATATCATAGCGGTGTTTTTGTTATATCAATATTAGCACTTATTAGTATCAATATTTGACTGCTGTACCCATATTTTTACAATTTTACCCATAATGTCTGTTTTGTTTACGAAACGTTGTAAATATGACAGAATTTGATGAGACTGTCATACACGTGAGAGGTTAAGCGCTATAAAACCAGGTTCAATCCACCATTTTCAAAATGTAAAAATGCCAGTACCGATGTTGTTTAATAAACAATATCGTAATCAAATAGCTATCAAATTATTGTTCACATACTATATAACATTAATTTTTAGCAATTTTATAATGAACACACCGAAATAATATATATCTGATATGCTCGCAATGCATGCATGTAAGACTTTCTTTATTGATAAAAATGAAACTAACTTGTGATAAAGATGAATCATACTGTTCTCGTTCAGATTGATTCGACAAAATCTGACCTGTACTTTTGAATCTCCTTTTTTTATACAAATTAGACCGTTGGGTTTTCCTGTTTTAATGGTTTAACACTAGTATTTTTTTTTTACTATATAGCGTGGTGCTTGCTGTGAGCCAAGGCTCCGTGTTTAAGGCCCTACTTTGATCTATAATGGTTTACTTGAAACAAATCATTATACTTTGTGTAAAGCTGTCTCATTCGAACTCATCATCTTCTTATATCTATAAATCTTTAAAATATCCCTTTATAAATAACTGCTCTCTAGACCTCCAAAAACGTCATTTGGGTGCTGAATATTTTGTACAGTGCAATATAAACAAGTACACTTCTTTTAAAGCTTTAACGGTAACGACAGTTATGATGGTACAAGAACGATTACGTCAATAAAAATACCAAATAAACAGCACTGAAAGATCAAAATTTATAATTCTAGTATGACGTCGATTTGTGAACAACACTGTGACAAAATTCTCGATAGATCTAAACTTAGCGCAGACTCAGAGGTATACATAATAGTTGCTGTTATGTACAATATACTTTCCGCGTAAATATACATGCATTGGAACCTATTTGCAGACCCTTTGCCGATTTTATTGTTTTAAAAAGTGCAATTAAAAAAAAAAAAAAACTATTATTCTTATTTGGATGCATAATAAAAAGAAGTAATGCAGACTCGGACTTCTCTTGAACTGAATTTTAATGTGCGTATTGTTATGCGTTTACTTTTCTACATTGGTTAGAGGTATAGGGGGAGGGTTGAGATCTCACAAACATGTTTAACCCCGCCGCATTTTTGCGCCTGTCCCAAGTCAGGAGCCTCTGGCCTTTGTTAGTCTTGTATTATTTTAATTTTAGTTTCTTGTGTACAATTTGGAAATTAGTATGGCGTTCATTATCACTGAACTAGTATATATTTGTTTAGGGGCCAGCTGAAGGACGCCTCCGGGTGCGGGAATTTCTCGCTACATTGAAGACCTGTTGGTGACCTTCTGCTGTTGTTTTTTTAAATGGTCGGGTTGTTGTCTCTTTGACACATTCCCCATTTCCATTCTCAATTTTACTTGTAAGAGCTCGGAGAAATCAATAGGATAAAATTCGAATATCACGGCCCCATCCATGTGTAAATTTCCAACAGTCTATGGCTTTCCTGAATTATTTCTAAAATATAGAAAATACGTATACACATTTGGATTCGAGCGTCACTGATGAGTCTTTTGTAGACGAACCGCGCGTTTGGCGTTTACATCTTATCTATTTGTTTTCTAAACATTTTTTTTAGCATTCATTGTAGAAATGAATTTATAACAAGCGATACGGATTGTTATTTTGCACTAAGAAATGTAAGCGTATTTATACGATCGGTTACTAGTCAAAAACTAAGGTCAAATCTCTGGTAACAATACAGCGGAATGTCCTCGCGGTTGTCGCGATGTAAAAACATTAACGGTACCAATTTTCCTGCACCAGATGCGCATTTCGACAATACACGTCTCTTCAGCGATGCTCGTAGCCAAAATATTTGAAATCCAAAGCTTATATAAAAGATGAAGAGCTATAATCCAAAAGGTTCAAAAAGTATAGCCAAATCTGTGAAAGGAATCAGAGCTTTGCATGAGGGAGATACATTCCATAATTTCTAATAATTTCTAAAAATTTGCTACAGAAAATTTAAATAACACAAAAAATCCGTGTTTACATGCCAGTACCAGTACCAAGGTACTGGCTACTAGGCTGGTGATACCCCCGGGAACTAACAGTCCACCAGCAAAGACATCGACCCAGTGGAAGTAATAACGTTAACGGTCCCAATTTTCATGCACTAGATGCGCATTTCGACAATTCAGTGTCTTTGAAGTGATGCTCCTTGCCAAAATGTTTGAAATCAAAAGCTTATATAAAAGAGGGAGAGCTATAATCCAAGGTCCAAAATATATAGCTTAATTTGTAAATAAGCGTCCATGTTGATAATAAATACAGTTTCTGTTTCACAAGATTTTTGATTTTCGTTCGATCTGAAGTTGTTCAATTTATAGTCTGAGGCTACTCAGTTGGTATCTTCAAAGATCGGTACAACAGCATTTGTACATTTTAATTTGTTTGGAATATTTATTTTACCATTTGAATATTCATTGCTGTATTGAATTGGATTGTTTGAATGAATGTTTTTTTTTCTTTTATGTAATGATTTTTTTTTTATTTCGATATTACCCATGTGGATAGGCTATAGGAGTGTGACCTCAAGGGCGGATTCAGCCGTTTCTAAAAGGGGGGTTTCAAACCCAGGATAAAGAATATCAACCATATATCCCCATTCAAATGCATTGATCGGCCAAAAAAGGGGGTTTCAACCCCCGCCCCCTCCGGATCCGACACTGGACCTTTGTTAGAATCGAATAGGTCGGTAGACTATTTACAACCGCATTCAAATTCCGCCATTGCATCATCACTTCAAATAGAATTTGTCGGTTAAAGCATGTGATTGCAAAACAATAGACTGAACAGGTTGTTAACACTTTCAAATATCAATAGGGTCAAGCAACATTTAAAAAATGATAAGATCGTTTAAGCGTTAATTTTGTTACAGAAACGAAATTTTAGTGGTATTGATCATCAAACATTAAGCCGGTCATGAAATAAGTTTGTGAATTATGTTTGCGGTTCTTTTGACATGCATTGTGGCGTGTCATCGTATTAATTCTATATTAGAAAACTATAGCAGTTATATTAGAAAAGTATCGCATTCATAAATGTTTGATATTAAAAAAATATCGCTATGATATAAGACAAACATCGCATTGATATTTTAAAATATAGCAGTATTTTTTACTTATAGGCGATTTTGGCTTATCCAACAATTTAATTCATCTCGATTGCATTCCACATAATTTGCTACATGACATTAATTGAATTTGTACATCTAAAAATGATAAATCGTGCATTTTTGTCTCATTTATTCAAAAATTCAATTGTCTCGTTTAAATACATCTTGCTTGGTATAACTTTAAAATAATTCATGGAAATCATACAGCAGACGTATGTCTTGTTAAATGTCAGCCTGTTTTAAGAAAAGAATCATTACTTTATACCGAGAAATCTTCGTTCCTTCATAAAAATGTAAACATTCGTCTGAGATTTCCCACAATGCAACTCGTTGATATAAGACAATATCGCTCATTGATATAAGAAAAGTTTTTATCGTATCGCACCTTCCATAGACTGATTGTACTAATGAACTAAAAATTGTTCTTTTTGATGTCATGTTTTGAAATCCCGGACCGGTGCAGAAATAGTTGCCGGTAGTTAAGCATCTGCTCAGATCGACTTTTTTAATCTGACCCGGTTCTGCTGACAGACAATACCATTTAAAAAAATAAATATGAACATGAAAAAGATTACGGACTACAACACAATAACAATACCATGCATATGTTTTTCGTGTCCCTTTTTACAATAAACGTTAGACTGGTTTTTTTGTCATTTTGTTATTCGTTTGATATTTAACAAAAAAGGAACAAAGATTAAAATTATATCAAGTAATTCAACATTTATTAATTTGTCATTACTAGTTTTTATCACTTGTCGGTATTGAAACACATCCGCTTCGTAACAAATGGAAAGATGGCCGGTGGCTTCATATCAACACGCTTCTTATTTACATTAAAATATAAAGTTTTAGTCCTTTTTCACCTTTTATAATGTATATCTTTTTAACATATCAACTCTACAAGTACATAACCTCATAGTAACTGCCATTAAATTCATAGGATTGCCATATATAATGTCTCTTTGTCACCAAAAAAGACGACTATCGGCTCGCTGACAACCCGTGAATTTTCAAGACCAATAAAACCCGTAATATATATTTGTCAAAGAACTACTTGTGAGTGTGAATTGAATTGAAAGTTGCCATCTTAATTATCTACTATTTTAAGAAGGAAAACAGAGATTAGCAGAACATTAAAAGGTATAGTGGCAGTGACCATTCATATGCTCGTTATGCATTGGTCAATGACCATCCTTTTGATAATACGCAGACCAGACCCAGTGACAATTCATATGCTAATATGAATGATACACCGGTTAATGGTCATTCTTTTGACAAACATTCTAATCATCATTATTGCAAAACTGATGATTTTTTCATATGAAGTTCCCAATTTAACTTTTGCTGATGTTGTTAAATTTGTTCCCAAGAAAACCGGAGACAAGAATGAAATTATGCCAGTCTTCAATGTCACTCCAAGTTCTACACAGGTTTATGCTTCAAGTTCTCTATTAAATAGTGAGCAAACATATGCAGATGTAGTCAAGTCCCAAATATAAAAACTAAAGCCATTTATTCCAAATTAGATACTGTTATTTAATCTGAAGCTGAGGAGTGTATCACAGATTCACACAACAACAAAAAAACAACACACAGCATTTTGTACAGAAACAATCTCTTTTAAGTGTGCCCCACAGTAGAGTGATTGCTATAGAAAATGATATTGGTTTTTCATATATTATGTTCCTGGAGATTGAAATTGCTTTTTCTCATCACTCAGTTTAGCTATAAATTGGGATTTCTCCCAAAAACATGTTAATGGCTCATAATCATGCTCAGAAATTTACAACAATTTTTATATATATGAGGATATTTCAACACTATCACATTATAACAATATCTCAAGGGACATTTATTTACAAACAATGGTCAATGGAAGAGGATGGGCAACCTCTTGTGAGATATCAATGGCATCAAAAATTACTCAAAGCAATATAAATATCTGGATACAAGGAACAAACTTGGCAAACATAATAAGGGTTAGGAAAATAGGGAAAAATGATACATCAAAAGAATTCAATGTCAGGCGGCAAAAAGTACAAATAGCCCTTGTATGGTTGAAAAAAAATAATCATGCTTATTTTGACATAGAAATTAGTGAAGAGCGCTTAAATTTATTACCAGAGGATGGGCAAATACGAAACATTAATACATAAGAGTATAAATCTAATCTTGAAATTTAAATGATCAGGGTCCAGCATCAAAGCAAGTTGATCCAGGTAATGTACACTGGGGTAAAGCTGATGACCGTAACTGCATTCACGGTCATCCCAAGATGTCAGACGAAAAATTAGGTCAGTATTTTTATCGTCTGTTAAGTTGTTTCTACATCATTTTCTTTACAAAGCATACATTGGTACGATGTAAATTTTAAAAAGATTTACACGGAAGTCACAAATTTCTTCTGAGGAACGTGTATAGAACGGGAAATTGGATTTGAAAAATTCGCTAAGATGACCGTAAATCATCTTTAAAATATTTTCAAGATGACCGTAACATATATTAAGGATGACCGTGATTGGTAAAATGATGACCGTAATTTCGAAAGGATGACCGTAATTTATAAAGGATGACCGTACCTTTCATAGTATAACCGTCATTTCTAAGAAATATCCGTATTTGTATTACCTTTTTTGTATCAAACTATTAATCGTGTTGGTGTAAGACTTATTTATAAGACAACATTAGTTTAAACAATATTTATTCAGATAATTCATCATGATACAATATTATACAAAGGAAATAATATTCAGGATTCAGAAACAAGCAATTTGCTTTTACAAATCTGTCTCCTTTACAAAAAAAATACACTTATTGAACAATACATAAATATAAATACTGGCATGCTCTGTAATAAATATATGAATATGAAAAAGGTGAAAGAAGAACAAATTTAATGAGAAAAAAAATAAAAAAAATAAACATGAATTGTTGTAATGTATACAGTGTGAAATGCTTTGGTTCCTATGGAGTGATGAAGCATTAACATCAAGGGTTAAAGCGTTTACTTTTAATACTATATTTCTGCACCAAACTAAATAAAAGACTATTTTGCTCATCTGAGAGTACCGTTGATCCAAAAAGCAAAGTTTTTGTGTTTACTTGGACAGGAAGAACTGAAACAGAATCCAATAGTTCTTGTCTTAAATTAGTATATATAGGACAAGATAACAGGAAGTGAGAATTTGTTTCTACATCACCACAACGACAATTTGGAGAGTCTACGAAGGAAAAGGTGAGAGTTCAATGAGCTTGAATCCATTCTTAAGCGGGCATGAAGAATTTGACCAAAACGATGTCCTATATAATAATACGTTTGGATCTTACTATTTTGGGTACTAATTTGTTTTTTTAAAAATGATAAAGATTCACATTTTCTTATGTTTAAGATAAGACTGTTCCATAGTTTTGTTGTTGCAGGGATGAAATATTCAGAATATAAACGGGTCCGTGTGTTGACTTGTGAAATATTATTTCTCTGTCTTGTATTATGATCATGCCTACTGCCTACTGAATCAGGCAATAAGTCTCTTAAATACTCTGCAGTTTTATTATTCAAAATTTTGTGATAATGAGTTAGTCTGTGATTGCGTCGTCTTTCAGATAATTTTTCCCATCGAGTTTCAACATATAAATTGTTTATACTGGTAAGTTTAGTACCCTCGTGACGATACGCGCTGCGTCAAGCTGCATACTTTCAAGTTTAGCAATCAAATTCTGATTTTGAGAGTCCCAAACGACATCGCCATATTCAAGAATTGGGCGAACAAATGATATTTAATTTTTTTCAAGTCAAAATCTATCAAGAACATTTTTCATTTTTCTCATTATATTTATTCTTTTGTAAAATTTAGAAACTATATATTCAATATGGTCGTTCCAGGATCCGTTGTTAGAAAAAAAAAGACACCCAGATGTGTTTGTTTACTTACTGTTTGTAGCTTTTGGGTGTTCATATTTAATGGAGGATGAAAGGGTCTATTTTTTAAAATTATCATACTTTCAGTTTTTTGGGCATTAAAATTAACAAGCCATTTTTTTTACCAATATTATGACACATCTTATATAGATCGTCATTTAAATTTTTAGCTGTTTCTGTTGGATTGTCAACCATAATATATAATGAAGTGTCATCTGCGAATAGCTTAATTTGAGCTTGAATGTCTTCTACAATATCGTTTATAAATATAAAAAAGGAGAGGGCCTAGAATGGACCCTTGTGGGACGCCTGCATTTACATGTAACCATTCGGAACTAGAACCGTTAATAACCACCCGCTGGACTCTATTTGTAAGATAATTTTCAAACCACCTTAGTAAAGAACCCGGTATGCCCGCTTGTTAAAGTTTAAATAGCAGTCCCTTATGCCAGACTCGATCAAACGCTTTACTTATATCACAGAATACTACCCTTATTTCGTAACCGCTGTCTAAAAGCCTTCCCAAAATCATTCGAAATGTTAATTAATTGATTAACTGCTGAATCCCCCGTGTAAAGCCCGACTGATTTTTCGTTAAAATATTATTGCGCATAAAGTGATTGTGAACATATTTATATACACATCGTTCCATACACTTTGATATTACACTCAACAAGGAAATAGGTCTATAGTTTTTAACTTCATTCGGTTTACTATTTTTATAAACTGGGGTAACATTTGCTCTTTTCCATTGATCTGGAAAAGTAGACGCACACAACCATGTTAACGATAAGTTAAATAGTTTACATACTGGATACTTTAAAACAGAAGATGCTTCTTTTAAGATCTTTTAACAATTTGGGACTTATGAGGTCTGGACCTAAGTAAGTTCTATATAACTATAATTGTTTTGTTTTTATATGAATCATATTATAATGTTTAATTTCATATTGTTTCTAAATATGTATTTTAATTTATGTTTTGTCTATTATCATTTTTGTTTGTAATTCATATGCCTATAAGGGCCCTTTGATTAGGAAATAAACATATTTGATTTGATGTTATAACTAATGTCATCACTAATATTTTGAAGTTCTTCAGGTAACACAGCACTTGAATCATCAATATTTGACTGGGAAGAAAAAAATCGATTAAATTCATTTGTCTTTTCGATTTCATCAAATATTAAGTTGTAATTAACCATTAATGGGGGTACAACCGTTTTCCAACAGTTAGTAGTGGACGGGTTACTGTTCATGATTTTTTTAAATTAAATTGTTGTTATAATCATCCTTCGATTTTCTTATTAAACTAGTAACTTCATTTCGTATTTTCTTAAATTTTGACCACTCCGATGGGTTATTATATTTTTTAGCCTTTTTGTGGATTCTTTTTTTTTTTCCTTACCTTTTTTTAACATCATTTGTTAGCCATTGAGATTCATTTTTGCGAACAGTTATTATTTTATTTGGAATACATTTTTCAGCAGCTTCTATGATAGTTTTTGTTATTTCGGTTGAAAATTGTTCAACGTTATTTAAGTTTATTACGGAATCCCATTTTTTTCCAGATAAAATGTTACGACATCTGTCATAGTCTCCTCAAGCATATAGCCAAATTTTCCGCTTAAAAGTTTTTTGACGACATTTTGGAATGTTCAAAAGACTAATTATAGGACAGTGAAATTCAAACGTATTTGGTCTAATAAAGGTGGCTCGACTCCACAGTAATTTATAATGTGAGCATCATTTGTTATAAAAAGGTCTAACAATGATGACGACGATTCAGTTAAATGAGTAGGTTCATCTATCATTTGAGTAACACTAAATTGGCTTAACAAAGGTTTAATTTTTGAAGACAACATTATCCTAAAGGTAGACAAAAATTAGACGTGCTTCAAATACATGGTTCGTCATATGTAGCATCCAACTACAAGCCAAATAGTTAAAAAGAACTAACCGAGCCCCTATTGCGACAAACTCAACAAAGAACAATGCATACAAATATGGATATTTCTTTCAATTGACGGTCATCCTTTTAAATTTAGTAATTCTTTATAAATTATGGTCATCCTTAACAATTTACGGTCATCTTTTAACCAATTACGGCCAGCCTTGTTATGAATCGCTAATCCTGTTACGGTCATCTCGATTTCGATTTACGGTCATCCTCGCGAATTTTTCAAATCCAAATTCCCGTTTTATACACGTTCCTCGGTAGAGTTTTGTGACTTCCGTGTGAATCTTTTATATATTTACATCGTATCAAAGTATGCTTTGTAAAGAAAATGATGTAGAAACACCTTAACAGACAATAAAAATACTGACCTAATTTTTCATCCGACATCTTGGGATGACCGTGAATGCAGTTACGGTCATCAGCTTTACCCCAGTGAATGTAGAAGGAGAAACTATCTCAAGTGTTTTGCTTCCAGAACCATGTTTTGATATTAAACAAAAAATACTAGATGCTGTTAATGAAATTGCTTTAGAAGAAAAAAACTAACATTTCCATTAATAAAAAAGGTCAGATATCAAATCCTTGGCCAACTCGTGGTAAGATTCCACTTTCTGAGTTTACTATTAGACATTTTTTTCACACAAGCCTTTCCATGTTTATTTCCATATGCTTGTGCGGACTATCGGCTCGATGACGACAACCCTTGAACTTTCAAGACCAACAAAAACCTGTAATTTATATTTGTGAAAGAACTTCTTGTAAGTGTGAATTGAATTGAAAGTTGCCATCTTAATTATCTACTATTTTAAGAAGGGAAATAGAGATTTAACGCAGAACATTGAAAGTTATAGTTGCAGTGACCATTCATATGCTCGTTATGCATTGTTCAATGACCATTCTTTTGATAATATGCAGACCAGATCCAGTGAAAATTCATATGCTAATATGAATGATACACTGGTCAATGGTCATTCTTTTTGACAAACATTATAATCACCATTATTGCAAAACTGATGATTTTTCATATTTAGTCCCAAATTTAACTTTTGCTGATGTTGTTAAATTTGTTCCCAAGAAAACCGGAGACAAGAATGAAATTATGCCAGTTTTCAATGTCACTCCAAGTTCTACACATGTTTATGCTTCAAGTTCTCCACTAAATAGTGAGCAAACTTATGTAGATGTAGTCAAGTCCCAAAATGCAAAAACTAAAGCAATTTATTCTAAATTATATACTGTTATTAAATCTGAAGCTGAGGAATGTATCACACAACAAAAGACACAAAGCATTTTGTACAGAAACAAATTTTTTAAATGTGCCCCACAATGGAGTGATTGCTTTAGAAAATGATTTTTTTTTCATATATGATGTTCCCGGAGATGGAAATGCCTTTTCTCATCACTTAGTTTACAAATGTAGCTATAAATTGGGATTTCTCCCAAAAACATGTTAATCGCTCATTATCATGCTCAGAAATTTACAACAATTTTTATATATATGAGGATATTTTAAAACTATCACAGTATAACAATATCACAAGGGATATTTGCTTACAAACAATGGCCAATGGCAGAGGATGGGCAACCTCTTGTGAGATATCAATGGCATCAAAAATTACTCAAAGCAATATAAATATCAGGATACAAGGAACAAACTTGGCAAACGAAACGAATTTTACAACAGTGCAATATATCCACTCACCACAGAGGAGAACAATAAATATCTTACTTAGCCATAACCATTTTCAACTGTTGAGAAAAATTTCAAATTTAAAAAGTTCAATTTAAACAATTCCATGGCATCAGCTCGATAATTAATAACTTCGTTATGTGTGTATTTAAGTATTGATGCCATCACAGTTCTATCGAGTAGACCTCCGCAAGAGCGTTATAAACATAAATAAAGCTATAAATAGGGAGCGAAATTGTGCATTATGATTTTTCTACGTCTGTTTAAATTCAAATTATAGAATAACAGATACAGTTAAGTCGTCCTCATATCTTGACTATCATTATGAGGGTCGATGGTCAAACGCTATCACCACTGGGGTAAATGTGATCTCAGTAACTGCAGTTACGTATATCCAAAGATGGCGGACGATGTTTCTGGTCAATGTTTCTTTTGTTAATTCATTATAATAATTATGTAATATTCTTTGGTATTTCGTGTCTTATCTAAAATAATACTAATTTTGAAACTTAAATACAAATCCTCTTTTCATAGTTCAACGGCTAAATGCAGAAATCATGATTTGAAAAAATCCCGCGAATATGGGTAACTGTATAGGCTAATATCCGTAACTATGATAATTGTTGAATTATGTTATTTCTGCTTCATGCATTATCCTCGATTTAACAGTTCAGATCATCATTTTTTCCGAAGTAATACTGTCATAAATTCGTCAAAATATATGAAATTCTCGGGATAAAAAAAAAAATATGCCCACAATGTCATTAGAAAAAACACACTGTTTCAGACTTCTTCACACTTAATCCTTTTAATGTTAGATGTGTAAAAACTGATATATATGTCTGAGGTGCATGATTTTTTAATTGTTTTTGTTGTTGCTTTGAAATAACTTTTAGTACTTGCGATTACTCTCAGATCTTTTTTTTAGTGTCTGGTTGTTATTGAGATGTACAAGTATCCTCCCACGTTCACTTTTTTTTTGTGTAAACCTAATAAATTAATTTATTCAATTTTCCATATTTGGGACTGTTTGAAGTTGAGGTCTTTCCTGTCCTTAGTGCATACACATATTATATATGTAAGTTTAAACACATATTATATATGTAAGTTTAATCTAAATCAACCTATAGTACTTATAAATGAATACAAAATGTAGAAATATATTGAAATAATCAATTCAGATGGATGAAGTGTTCATTAGTAAGAACGGTCTTGCTTTTAAAAATTACATACAATTTTGGATTGAATGATAAAATGAAAATAACAAAATGATTTATGCTGAGCTGGATCATTGACTTTCAGTATATAACAAAAACAGTATAAGCACCAAATAATCAATTGAAGCAAAAAAAATGCAAATACGAAAGGGTCCAAGACTTGTGAAATAAAACCTTAAATGCAATATTCGACCAAATAATTGTTAAAAGCCATATGACATGATGATCTGTACTAATAACATCTATGTTATCTAGTGGATAAAACTGAAATGGAAATGGGGAATGTGTCAAAGATGCAACCCGATCAAAGACCAAAAAAGCAAAAGATCACCAATGGGCATGATGGGCCATCTTAGCTCACCGATACAGCTATGTGGTGAATATGTGGAACGCATCTATCCCATCGAATTAATTAAAGATAAATGATACTACAGATACAGCTAAGTCGGCTTCATATCTTGACTTACATCTAGAAATGGAAAATGAGTGTCGGTTGAAGATAAAACTTTACGACAAAAGAGATGATTTCAGCTTTCCAATTGTGAACTTTCCATTTCTAAGTAGCAACATTCCAGCAGCACCTGCATACACGAGGTATATATCTCCCAATGATACGATATTCCCGTGCTTGCATTTCCTATCATGATATTCTTGATAGAGGGTTACAGCTTACAATGACGCTATTAAACTAAGAGTTCCAAATGGTGAAGTTGAAATCATCCCTTCGTAAATTTTACGGACGCCATCAAGAGTTGGTTGACCGTTTTGAATAACCGTTTCACAAATGATATCGGATATGTTCCTTACTTCGTAACTACAATTCCCTTTCATGAATGTGACCTACCGAATGACTATTTACCGGAATTGTAATCACATAAGTAACACAACGGGTGCCATATGTGGAGCAGGATCTGCTTAACTTCTGGAGCACCTGAGATCACCCCTGGTTTTTTGGTGGGGTTCGTGTTGTTTATTCTTCAGTTTTCTATGTTGTGTCATGTGTACTATTGTTTTTGTTTGTCTTTTTCATTTTTAGGCATTGCGTTGTCAGTTTGTTTTAAATTTATGAGGTTGACTGTCCCTTTGGTATCTTTCTTCCCTCTTCTCTACAAAGTTCAAAATTAGACATATTCTTTATGTGTATATATAAAACGTCTAGATATTATTCAACAACAAAAAATAAAAAAGTGCAGAATCGTTGTAAGGAACTATACATGTAAACAAAAACAAAAAATAATACAAACACCTAAAAGTTTACAAAACAAACATATATAAATATTTTGGAAAATAGATAGCAGCTTTATAAACCAGAATAAAATAAACCCAAAAATTTTATAAAAAATGACATATAATATAAAAAAGAAGATGTGGTATAATTGCCAATGAGACAACTATCCACAAAGACCAAAATGACATAAACATTAACAACTATAGGTCACCGTACGGCCTTAAACAATAAGCAAAACCCATACCGCATAGTCCGCTATAAAAGGCCCCGATAAGACCAAGTAAGATAATTCAAACAAGAAAACTAACGGCCTTATTTATGTTAAAAAAATGAACGAAAAACAAATATGCAACACATAAACAAACGACAACCACTGAATTACAGGCTCCTGACTTGGGGCAGGCACATACATAAATGATGTGACGGGATTAAATATGTTAGCGGGATCCCAACCCTCCCCCTCCCCCTAACCTGGGACAGTGGTATATAACAGTACAAAATAAGAACGAACTATAAAAATCAGTTGAAAAAGGCACAACTTATCAGATAGACAAAAAAATACAAGTGAACGTGGTCAGGTACTTATACATCCCGACACAATGAACAGATCTGAGAGTACTCGCAGTTATTTGACAGCTAGTTCAAAGCCACTAACAACTAATAAAAATATTATGCCTCTAAGACTAAACAATCAATTCGTACACAATGGATCTAGTGTAAAGACGTCATATACAGCCAGAGAAAAACATGACCTTGTACAATGCCAAGTTACAGGTATCGACAGATTGTAGATCCATGAAAATGTATATATATATATAACATACTGTTTCTTTTTATAAAATTGGTGTTGATTTGTACACTTTTAAGGTTTTTGTTTAAAAGTAAAAGAACATGTACTGTACTAATGCATTTATTATTTTTCTGTATATTATAACAAATAAAATGAAAAGCAATATTGTTGCATTCAAAAACAAAGGCCCTGCTTACATATTTTTGTGTGAGTATTGGTTCATTATAATACACCTCACTGACATATCTACCTTTTCATTGGAATAACAAGCAGCTCTCTTATTGTTTACCCACAAATGCACTTTTTATTATTATTATATATCCCATTTGATTAATTTGTTTTCTACTCTTAGAACTTTTCCCATTATGGTAGAAAAAGTTTGAACATAAAGATATCATTAAGATAATGAAAATAGAAACAATTACTAAAAAGAAACTGCTTTTGAATGGTTGATGCTTCTTTTTGCTCTCTTTGTTATACTTTCAATGAATTAAAGATGAAATCCTTAAAAAAACATTTATTATAATATTCTAAGATAAAAGATGGAAACTGTGGTAAACTTTTATTTTTTAGTAAAATTTATACTAAATTTAAACAACAAGAATATTTAAATTTTAATATTCCTAAATACCTTAGAAAAAAACTCACTAAATTAAGAATAAGTGCACACTCATTAGCAATAGAAACTGGGAGGTATGCAAGACCAAAAATACCATCTAATGAGAGATTTTGTAAATTTTGCACAGAAAAAATTGAAAATGAGATTCATTTCTTGATTGAATGTCCGCAATATAAAAACATTAGATCTAAATATAAAATAAATGATATTAATTCAAATAATTTGGATAAAATTTTTACCAAAATGTTAAATCCTATGTCTGAAAAGGAATTAAAATCTATTTGTATGTATATTGAAGAAGCTCTTGATTTGAGAGACCACCATACCGTTTCATCAGATAATAATCTTTTACAGTAGTTTGTGCATATACATATATATATATATAGTGTTTAATTTATACTATATCATGTACTGTAGTACGCCGCTAGATTAAAACTGACGTGGAAAGGTAACATATGCCCACCGAAAGCTCTTTTTTTGAGAGCCCAGGTGGTCGTGTGGTCTAGCGGGACGGCTGCAGTGCAGGCGATTTGGTGTCACGATATCACAGTAGCATGGGTTCGAATCCCGGCGAGGGAAGAACCAAAAATTTGCGAAAGCAAATTTACAGATCTAACATTGTTGGGTTGATGTTTAGACGAGTTGTATATACATTATGTACACAGCCATGTATCACCATCATTGATGGCGATCCGATGGATACATCTGTTGTAGGGTTGTCACTGACTCAGACGTACTTATGAATATAATTATTTTCTGTGACTGTATCTTACATTAATTTGTAGGATCCTTTACTATAGATAATTTAGCTGATCTGTAACAATAACATCTTCATGCCTTATATATCATGTACTGTAGTACGCCGCTAGATTAAAACTGACGTGGAAAGGTAACATATGCCCACCGAAAGCTCTTTTTTTGAGAGCCCAGGTGGTCGTGTGGTCTAGCGGGACGGCTGCAGTGCAGGCGATTTGGTGTCACGATATCACAGTAGCATGGGTTCGAATCCCGGCGAGGGAAGAACCAAAAATTTGCGAAAGCAAATTTACAGATCTAACATTGTTGGGTTGATGTTTAGACGAGTTGTATATACATTATGTACACAGCCATGTATCACCATCATTGATGGCGATCCGATGGATACATCTGTTGTAGGGTTGTCACTGACTCAGACGTACTTATGAATATAATTATTTTCTGTGACTGTATCTTACATTAATTTGTAGGATCCTTTACTATAGATAATTTAGCTGATCTGTAACAATAACATCTTCATGCCTTATATATCATGTACTGTAGTACGCCGCTAGATTAAAACTGACGTGGAAAGGTAACATATGCCCACCGAAAGCTCTTTTTTTGAGAGCCCAGGTGGTCGTGTGGTCTAGCGGGACGGCAGCAGTGCAGGCGATTTGGTGTCACGATATCACAGTAGCATGGGTTCGAATCCCGGCGAGGGAAGAACCAAAAATTTGCGAAAGCAAATTTACAGATCTAACATTGTTGGGTTGATGTTTAGACGAGTTGTATATACATTATGTACACAGCCATGTATCACCATCATTGATGGCGATCCGATGGATACATCTGTTGTAGGGTTGTCACTGACTCAGACGTACTTATGAATATAATTATTTTCTGTGACTGTATCTTACATTAATTTGTAGGATCCTTTACTATAGATAATTTAGCTGATCTGTAACAATAACATCTTCATGCCTTATATATCATGTACTGTAGTACGCCGCTAGATTAAAACTGACGTGGAAAGGTAACATATGCCCACCGAAAGCTCTTTTTTTGAGAGCCCAGGTGGTCGTGTGGTCTAGCGGGACGGCTGCAGTGCAGGCGATTTGGTGTCACGATATCACAGTAGCATGGGTTCGAATCCCGGCGAGGGAAGAACCAAAAATTTGCGAAAGCAAATTTACAGATCTAACATTGTTGGGTTGATGTTTAGACGAGTTGTATATACATTATGTACACAGCCATGTATCACCATCATTGATGGCGATCCGATGGATACATCTGTTGTAGGGTTGTCACTGACTCAGACGTACTTATGAATATAATTATTTTCTGTGACTGTATCTTACATTAATTTGTAGGATCCTTTACTATAGATAATTTAGCTGATCTGTAACAATAACATCTTCATGCCTTATATATCATGTACTGTAGTACGCCGCTAGATTAAAACTGACGTGGAAAGGTAACATATGCCCACCGAAAGCTCTTTTTTTGAGAGCCCAGGTGGTCGTGTGGTCTAGCGGGACGGCTGCAGTGCAGGCGATTTGGTGTCACGATATCACAGTAGCATGGGTTCGAATCCCGGCGAGGGAAGAACCAAAAATTTGCGAAAGCAAATTTACAGATCTAACATTGTTGGGTTGATGTTTAGACGAGTTGTATATACATTATGTACACAGCCATGTATCACCATCATTGATGGCGATCCGATGGATACATCTGTTGTAGGGTTGTCACTGACTCAGACGTACTTATGAATATAATTATTTTCTGTGACTGTATCTTACATTAATTTGTAGGATCCTTTACTATAGATAATTTAGCTGATCTGTAACAATAACATCTTCATGCCTTATATATCATGTACTGTAGTACGCCGCTAGATTAAAACTGACGTGGAAAGGTAACATATGCCCACCGAAAGCTCTTTTTTTGAGAGCCCAGGTGGTCGTGTGGTCTAGCGGGACGGCTGCAGTGCAGGCGATTTGGTGTCACGATATCACAGTAGCATGGGTTCGAATCCCGGCGAGGGAAGAACCAAAAATTTGCGAAAGCAAATTTACAGATCTAACATTGTTGGGTTGATGTTTAGACGAGTTGTATATACATTATGTACACAGCCATGTATCACCATCATTGATGGCGATCCGATGGATACATCTGTTGTAGGGTTGTCACTGACTCAGACGTACTTATGAATATAATTATTTTCTGTGACTGTATCTTACATTAATTTGTAGGATCCTTTACTATAGATAATTTAGCTGATCTGTAACAATAACATCTTCATGCCTTATATATCATGTACTGTAGTACGCCGCTAGATTAAAACTGACGTGGAAAGGTAACATATGCCCACCGAAAGCTCTTTTTTTGAGAGCCCAGGTGGTCGTGTGGTCTAGCGGGACGGCTGCAGTGCAGGCGATTTGGTGTCACGATATCACAGTAGCATGGGTTCGAATCCCGGCGAGGGAAGAACCAAAAATTTGCTATCTAACATTGTTGGGTTGATGTTTAGACGAGTTGTATATACATTATGTACACAGCCATGTATCACCATCATTGATGGCGATCCGATGGATACATCTGTTGTAGGGTTGTCACTGACTCAGACGTACTTATGAATATAATTATTTTCTGTGACTGTATCTTACATTAATTTGTAGGATCCTTTACTATAGATAATTTAGCTGATCTGTAACAATAACATCTTCATGCCTTATATATCATGTACTGTAGTACGCCGCTAGATTAAAACTGACGTGGAAAGGTAACATATGCCCACCGAAAGCTCTTTTTTTGAGAGCCCAGGTGGTCGTGTGGTCTAGCGGGACGGCTGCAGTGCAGGCGATTTGGTGTCACGATATCACAGTAGCATGGGTTCGAATCCCGGCGAGGGAAGAACCAAAAATTTGCGAAAGCAAATTTACAGATCTAACATTGTTGGGTTGATGTTTAGACGAGTTGTATATACATTATGTACACAGCCATGTATCACCATCATTGATGGCGATCCGATGGATACATCTGTTGTAGGGTTGTCACTGACTCAGACGTACTTATGAATATAATTATTTTCTGTGACTGTATCTTACATTAATTTGTAGGATCCTTTACTATAGATAATTTAGCTGATCTGTAACAATAACATCTTCATGCCTTATATATCATGTACTGTAGTACGCCGCTAGATTAAAACTGACGTGGAAAGGTAACATATGCCCACCGAAAGCTCTTTTTTTGGGAGCCCAGGTGGTCGTGTGGTCTGGCGGGACGGCTGCAGTGCAGGCGATTTGGTGTCACGATATCACAGTAGCATGGGTTCGAATCTCGGCGAGGGAAGAACCAAAAATTTGCGAAAGCAAATTTACAGATCTAACATTGTTGGGTTGATGTTTAGACGAGTTGTATATACATTATGTACACAGCCATGTATCACCATCATTGATGGCGATCCGATGGATACATCTGTTGTAGGGTTGTCACTGACTCAGACGTACTTATGAATATAATTATTTTCTGTGACTGTATCTTACATTAATTTGTAGGATCCTTTACTATAGATAATTTAGCTGATCTGTAACAATAACATCTTCATGCCTTATATATCATGTACTGTAGTACGCCGCTAGATTAAAACTGACGTGGAAAGGTAACATATGCCCACCGAAAGCTCTTTTTTTGAGAGCCCAGGTGGTCGTGTGGTCTAGCGGGACGGCTGCAGTGCAGGCGATTTGGTGTCACGATATCACAGTAGCATGGGTTCGAATCCCGGCGAGGGAAGAACCAAAAATTTGCGAAAGCAAATTTACAGATCTAACATTGTTGGGTTGATGTTTAGACGAGTTGTATATACATTATGTACACAGCCATGTATCACCATCATTGATGGCGATCCGATGGATACATCTGTTGTAGGGTTGTCACTGACTCAGACGTACTTATGAATATAATTATTTTCTGTGACTGTATCTTACATTAATTTGTAGGATCCTTTACTATAGATAATTTAGCTGATCTGTAACAATAACATCTTCATGCCTTATATATCATGTACTGTAGTACGCCGCTAGATTAAAACTGACGTGGAAAGGTAACATATGCCCACCGAAAGCTCTTTTTTTGAGAGCCCAGGTGGTCGTGTGGTCTAGCGGGACGGCTGCAGTGCAGGCGATTTGGTGTCACGATATCACAGTAGCATGGGTTCGAATCCCGGCGAGGGAAGAACCAAAAATTTGCGAAAGCAAATTTACAGATCTAACATTGTTGGGTTGATGTTTAGACGAGTTGTATATACATTATGTACACAGCCATGTATCACCATCATTGATGGCGATCCGATGGATACATCTGTTGTAGGGTTGTCACTGACTCAGACGTACTTATGAATATAATTATTTTCTGTGACTGTATCTTACATTAATTTGTAGGATCCTTTACTATAGATAATTTAGCTGATCTGTAACAATAACATCTTCATGCCTTATATATCATGTACTGTAGTACGCCGCTAGATTAAAACTGACGTGGAAAGGTAACATATGCCCACCGAAAGCTCTTTTTTTGAGAGCCCAGGTGGTCGTGTGGTCTAGCGGGACGGCTGCAGTGCAGGCGATTTGGTGTCACGATATCACAGTAGCATGGGTTCGAATCCCGGCGAGGGAAGAACCAAAAATTTGCGAAAGCAAATTTACAGATCTAACATTGTTGGGTTGATGTTTAGACGAGTTGTATATACATTATGTACACAGCCATGTATCACCATCATTGATGGCGATCCGATGGATACATCTGTTGTAGGGTTGTCACTGACTCAGACGTACTTATGAATATAATTATTTTCTGTGACTGTATCTTACATTAATTTGTAGGATCCTTTACTATAGATAATTTAGCTGATCTGTAACAATAACATCTTCATGCCTTATATATCATGTACTGTAGTACGCCGCTAGATTAAAACTGACGTGGAAAGGTAACATATGCCCACCGAAAGCTCTTTTTTTGAGAGCCCAGGTGGTCGTGTGGTCTAGCGGGACGGCTGCAGTGCAGGCGATTTGGTGTCACGATATCACAGTAGCATGGGTTCGAATCCCGGCGAGGGAAGAACCAAAAATTTGCGAAAGCAAATTTACAGATCTAACATTGTTGGGTTGATGTTTAGACGAGTTGCATATATATATATATATATACATATCTTGTATTGTGTGTTTTAAGTGAATATACGAAAATCTATAATAATACTGAAATATAAGTCTATGGTATCAATATCAGTCTATAATGTATTTGTATACATAGATTGTTACATGAATCTTTATTTCATTTATATGTTGTTTTAATATTATAATTGTCTGTATTTGGATCACGCCTCTATTGTGCTCTTTCAAATAAAATATTGAATTGAATTGAATATTTGAAATATTTAGATTTTAATTTGTAATTTAATCTGTATTTTCGGAGACAGAAGCCAATCTCTGGTTTTAGTATTCTCTGATTGTCTGATTATAACATTATAAATTAACAAATTATCTCCCCTCTATATACATGAAAGTAAAATACATTATCATAAAAGTGTGCTTTATTTCCTATTTAAGAATATTGAAATTTCTTGATTGATATCTAGAATTTATCTATAAATTGAATTATAATAACATTTCTTCAATTGAACTATAAATGATATCTGTAGCTGATTTAAATCATAATAAGGCACACTTTTTTTTACTGTACTGTTGTACAAAAAATAATAAATTACAACACAATATTTTTATGGATCAAATGTAACATGAGATTACAAAATTACCCCCATTGTTTTAACTAAGAAAAAAGTAAAATCACAAAAATACTGAACTCAGAGGAAAATCAATTTGGAAAGTCCATAATCACATGGCAAAATCAAAAAACAAAACGCATCAAAAACGAATGGACAAGAACTGTCATATTCCTGACTTGGTACAGGCATTTTCAAATGTAGAAAATGGTGGATTAAACCTGGTTCTATAGCGCTAACCCTCTCACTTTAATAACAGTCTCATCAAATTCCGTTACATTTACATGATGCGTTAAATAAACAGTCACAATCAATAAAATAGTCAAAATATGGGAACATCAGTCATCATCGTATAACAATTTAACAGGACACAACAACATCTACTATCTACGAACACATGGATTGATTTGAGTGTCTGACGTCAGAAAAATTATATACGTCACATAAATTTGTCGTTCAATGTGCATACAATAGTTATCAAAAGTACCTGGATTATAAACAATTTTAAATTTTACATAGGCAATGAGCGCAGACAGGGTTAAAAAATCAAAAGTATGTAATAATAAATTACAGAAATCAAACTAGTCCAAAAGTTATACATAGAATTTATGAGAATCCAAAACTTTTAAAAGGAACAATTTAACAGGACTCAAAAACCTATCCACGAACACATGGATCTACTTGAGTGTCCGACGTCAGAAAAATTATATACGTCACATAAATTTGTCGTTCAATGTGCATACAAACAATTTTAAAATTTACATAGGCAATGTACGCATACAGGGTTAAAAAATCAAAAGTATGTAAGAATAAATTACAGAAATAGACCGAGATTCAAACTAGTCCAAAAATTATACATAGAATATATGAGAATCCAAAACTTTTTAAAGGGAACAATTTAACAGGACACAATAACATCTACTGTCTAAGAACACATGGATTGATTTGAGTGTCTGACGTTAGAAAAATTATATACGTCACATACATTTGTTGTTCAATGTGCATACAAACAATTTAAAAAAAAAAAAATCATAGGCAATGTACGCATACAGAGTTAAAAAGTCAAAAGTATGTAAGAATAAATTACAGAAATAGACCGAGATGACTTTAACATTTTCCCCGTCTATTCTAAATAACATAAAAAATGTGGTGCACACTGAATATCTATCATTCCTTATAATTTCATAATACATTCTATTTTAAACTGGGGTAAATCATGAAAAAATGTTGACGATGTTATGGTTACATGACAAAATAATGTCTATGAGTTGATAAACAAAACATTGCCAGCCGATCATTTTAGAAGTGCTGCATACAAAATTTGATTAATTTAATGCCATTTAGTCTCTAGTGGTTTTATATTAAATAGCAAAATTATTAACAACAAATGTGTTATGATCATAGGTGTGCTTCAAATGCAAACGTCAGAGGTGGATTCAGCCCCCCCCCCCTTTTTGGGATAAAATTTGGTTGCTTATATAGGGAATCACTAAAGCGTGACTGGAGCGGACCCCTCTTAGGTCAGTCAGTGGGCTCCACTTATGAAAATTTCTGGATCCGCCACTGAACGTTCAGCAGTATTATCTTCCTGCTCAACTCTTTCTATTCTCCTTGTCTACACAGGCCTGCAACCCTCTCCACTACAGTCATGGACAACATTCAATTTCCTCAAAATATGTTTCGATTCTACTATATATCCTTTTGTTGCAATTTCTGTACTTTTTGACAACCATATACTTTCTCGTTTACCAATGCAGATTTATACAACCATAATTTGTTTTGTTGACCTCTCTTTGGTATAACAATCAAGCCTTCT
This sequence comes from Mytilus trossulus, assembly GCF_036588685.1. Lineage (NCBI taxonomy): Eukaryota > Metazoa > Mollusca > Bivalvia > Mytilida > Mytilidae > Mytilus > Mytilus trossulus. The sequence continues at coordinate 69,098,651 of NC_086374.1, forward strand.
TTTAAGATACCAATGACTCTTGTAAACACAAAGACTAAATTATAAAAAAGACTAAAAAAGAAAAAAAATGTAAAGGGTTCCATTGAACACAATGTCTTTCCTACTTTATGAATCTAAAAAATGTTTAAAAAAAATAAAAGTAAAGATTGTTACCTATTAAAAACGTTTAAACCCAGTAAATTTTGTGCACGTGTCGTAAGTCAGGAATGTTATGTTCAGTGGTTGTTGTTTGTTGGTGTGGTAGACCATTAGAATGAATTTACAGAGGTAATTTTGGGACCCTTTATAATTTGCTGTGCATTGTAACCTAAAGCTCCATGTCAAAGACCCTACTTAGTCCTATAACTTTCACAAACTAAACTTGGATGGTGAGTTGTCTAATTGTCATTCACACCAAATCTTCTGATATCTATTTATATAAAATTACATTCAATACACACAAAAATAAATGTATATAATGAAGATTTATTAAGCTAAATAACAACATGTACTTTTACCAACAAATGACTGTTTAGTGACATGTTTTTTTTTGTTACTGTGGATTCATTATTTTTTTTGATACCAATTTACATGCTTTCCTGGGTAAAAGAGAACCGCGAATTGGAATGTCCAAGTAAATACACATTTTCAAAAGGAATGTATGCAGAATTTGGCAAATCAACAAAAAATATCCACGAACATGCAAGTTTTCATCAATCCACAAAAATTGGTACCCACAAAAATAAATAAATCCACAGTAACTAAATTGAGTCACTTGTATGTAGACATTGGGAAAACCATGAAATTATATATCTACAAATATAAATAAGTTTTCCTTGATTCTAAAAAATCATTACCCACTAAAAAAGAATCAATAGTAAATGTTATCCATGGGTATTTTAATCATGTATTACTAAATAGATTCTAGGTATTAACACAACTAACCTGTTTGTTGGCATTTAAATGTCATCTATTCTCCTTCATGAACCAGAAAATGCTCCTTACCTAGCACAGCAGATCATCTTAACAAACTATACTTTGCAAACTTGTGATCTGTAATATTTAGGCAAAGTAAAGCTTGCAAGAGGACATCCTCAGACTCTGTTTCAAATGCAGGTTTCATGTTCCTTTTTCCTTGAACAAGCGATATTGTTCCTGGATTTTTTTTCTAGTTTCTTTTGGATTGGTCTATCCCAAATCCCAAGGAACTTTTGTACAATTGAACTGGACCCGGTTCTCAGCACTGCTGGAGTTGCTTCACTCCAAAAATATATTGTTAAATCGTGATCTGTAATATTTAGGCAAACTAAAGCTTGAGAGAGGACATCCTCGTCCTCAGTTTCCAAAGCAGGTTTCTTGTTTCTTTTTCTTTGAACAAGCGATATTGTTCCTGGATTTTTTCTAGCTTCTTTTGGATTAACCCATCCCAAGGAACTTTTGTACAATTGTACTGGTCCCTGTTCTCATCACTGATGGAGTTGCCTGACTCTAAATTTAACAGCTGCAAAAAGTAAAAGCAAAAGTAGTATACCGCTGTTCAAAACTCGTAAATCCATGGACAAAAAACTAAAACCGAGGGAAACGCATTAAATATAAGAAGAGAACGACGACATAACACTAAAATGTAACACACACAGAAACGGACCGGGCATCAGACAAAATCCCACGAGAATAACAAATATAACATCAACACCAAATACATGAATTTGGGATTGACAAGTACCGTGACACGTCTTATCGCAACGTGAATTTACACTCATACATAAGAGAAAACGAACGACCCAACGTAAAAATCTAACATACACAGAAACGAACTATAATATAACAATGGCCATATTCCTGACTTGGTACGGGACATTTTTAAAGAAAAAATGGTGGGTTGAACCTGGTTTTTGTGGCATCCCAAACCTTGCACTTTAATGGCCATGTGAAATATAACATCAAAATAACAACACAACACGACAGGACTACAATATCAATAAATTGGAGAACACAATTGACGAACAACAGCCAACAAATTATAAGTCAATCAAACTTTTAAAACGCCAGAAGTGCACTTTGTCCACACAAGACCTACTAGTGACGCTCAGATACAAAAGTCTGAAAGCCGAAACAAGTACAAAGTTGAACAGAATCGAGGACCAAAGGATTAAAAAAGTTGTGCCCAAGTTATTCTATCATATTTTTTTTCATACGGTTTTCAGTTACTGCTAATTAAAAAAAATGTGCATTTATTATTACAATTTGTCATTACAAACTTGAATATTTATAAAAATTTAAATAAAATCTCAATTGTTGTGATTATAATCCTGTCACATTTTTTACAATAATAAGAAACATTGAGTTAACCAAACAGTTTCTGTTTCAAAATATCCTTCATGCATAATATGTTGGCACAGATATAGATTGGCAAAGCTTATACAGCTGTCTCTACTTCGGGCCTTTTGGTTTTGCAAGAATATCATATTTCTAATACAACCATGATTTTCTTTTCAAATGCATCTTCTGCATAGGCTTTTTTGTGGTCCATGCCTTTGAATATCTTCAAAGATATATTCGTGTTGTTTATTCTTTAGTTTTCTATGTTGTGTCATGTGAACTATTGTTTTTCTGTTTGTCTTTTTCATTTTTAGCCTTGGCGTTGTCAGTTTATTTTAGATTTATTAGTTTGACTACCCCTTTGGTATCTTTTGTCCCTCTTTTTTCAATCTACATTAAAAAACTTTTTTTTATTTTTTTATATTTCAAATCTTTTTACTTATGATGAAGTGGTCAGTGCTATCTATAGCTCCATTTACTACTTGCCCATTTATATGTAAACCACATTCAATCTTTTATAGGATTAAGGTAATATGGAATGTGGTATCTGTTTTTGTTTGGGGGTTGGGGGGGGGGGGGGGGGCGGGGTGTAGAGCATTTCAGAGAGATATAGAGATTCTTACATTGGTAGTTAAATCATCAATATCAAAGTCATTTTTAGGGTAAAACAAAAATCCCATTTGAGTGCCTTTAACATTCCACAAAGATGTCAATTTCATTTACATGTTTATATTTTGCTTCATCCATTGAGCTGAAAAAGGTTATGCCCCTTGAAGTCATCTAATTTAATTATTGTTTTTTTTCAGAGATCTTTTCTTCATAAAAAAAAAATATGGTAGACTCATGTGAAGTCCTCGAAGTTACTGCTGATTTTTTGCAGGCCTTCAATGACTTCTATGAAGAAAACATGTCATCAGCTGATTGCCCCAGGAAATGGGAGGTGCAGGCTGGTATAGACAGGAAAAGGATGCTACAAAGACGTTCAAAACAAGGTAGATTAACAACTTCAAGATGATTTATGTTTAAAAATAAAATGTGATAAAATTGCAAATGAAACCACCAGAGGACAAGTGACATAGAATTTACCGTCAGCTTAAGGTTAATGTACAGCTTTCAATAATGAGCAGACCCATATTGCGGTATGTCTGTTTGAAAAATCACTGTTTTCCAGCAAGACTGAAGTTGGTTTTCAAATTTATATTCAGTTTTACTTATACAATTTTTGTTTCAAATTTTTGTTGGCTGATAAGCTGCTATCTCATTGTAACTGTTATTTACTACACAATTATTTTAAATTATACATTTAAATTGAATGAACAAACAACACTCTTTTCTTTACATAATCATTTAATCTTTATGCGCAGCGACGTTAAGGGCGTTTCGAAAAAAATCCCATTTTATACACAGGAAAAAACATATTGAACTCAAAGTGAGTTTTCTTTGCCTATATGCCAAAAAATGCACGTTAAAAGCGTAAACAGAGGGAAAATATATTTTCTGAATTTCATTCCAAACTTTTATTTATAGAAAAATATAAATACATTGGTGTCACGTGACTTCAAACTGAAAGTAATGACATTTCCCAAATAAGTCAAAAGGGCAGGTGCAAGATGAAATCGGATCGCCCTGGTTTTGGGCTCCCTGTGATCGGGATAACTTATTTTACTGGAAAAGTGCTGTGCCTAGTTTGATAGCAGAGGTTTTGTAAATAAAAAACAATAAAACGCGGAGATTTTTTTCGATTTATCGACTTTTTGGCACTTCAGGTTCTGAAATTTCCTTTAAACGAACGCTATATAACTAGGCACAGCACTTTTTGAAAAATTTGAAATGTCGCCGTTCTACCAATACCAGAATCGAGTAGGTTGGTATAGCTCTTGCACCTGCCCTTTTGAATTTATTTAACATGTCGTAGCATTATTGTCTTGAAATGCGAGAGAGAAACGTTTGAATGACGCGGCGGAAGTCGGATCGGCTGACGGAAACACTAAGTGTTTTTTTTGTACTCGCCGTCAAGCGTTTCATAATAAGCCTACGTCTTGTTGGGGCAGATAAACACATATTCTGTTATTGCTTGCTTAGTTTATTGAAGTTCCTAATTCATAATTGTTTCTATTTCAGAGAATATTTAATTGTGATAGGCAGGACTTTCATAAAATAGAATATTTACATCTTGCATTCCATCTCTGATTTCATCTCTTGTGCAAATGGCAGAGGTGCCACCGTGGGATTTAGATGGGCTCTGAACCCTTGTGTGTGAACAAATTTATGGTTAGTGTGAACTCGTTATGTCGCACTTAATTAATAACTTCCATTATTGTTGGGACACGCACCCCCCTTTTTTGTCCAAATCCGGAATCCACATCTCGGGTCCTAGTGATGATCTCATTTTGCAAGTGCAAGTATATTAGGAACTATTATCATTTTAATGAAAAAAGTGGGTTTTTTACAAACTTTATACCAAAATTCATGATTTATTTTTGCTCTTTGTCATTGATAATATTAAATTAATAAACATAAACTCCTACCTGCATATAAATATTCAGATTTACTAGTTGAATATCTCCTGTTACTCAAGTGTGCCTGGAATCAATTTGTAAAACATGATATGGAGGTCTTTTTGAATTTATTCTGTAGGGACAATGTGATTTTTTGGCATCACTGAATATGAATTTTCACCAGGGCAGTATTTTGTATGGCTTGCTTTTTTTTTAATGATCTCCCTAGTGAATTTCTACATTTTCTTGGACAGAATCTTCCTTTTCATTCCATCTTAAAAAGCAATATTTTACTAATTCTAACAGTCTTACAGTTACTGGTAACTTTTTTTCTGACCTCCCATTATTAATTTAATTCTGGTTGGATTATTCAAAAGCTCACAAAAGCATTAACAATTCTGTTTTCCTCGAATGAGTAAGTTTGAATATTTGCACAAACGTATACCTTTTTGGGGGTACTATTAAAGGATTAGAAGCTATGGCATTGAGTATCTGATACTTAAAAAAATATTCCTTGAGCACTCATGGTTTCAATGTATATGCATACAGTGAACACAATGAATTACTAAAGTAAATTTTCATCGCATCTGTGAAAAATTCAACTTTGATTAGTTTCAGATACATGCGCATGCACTTATGCAACTATGATTCAATCAGCTGCCTTGAGCGACACATACAGTTACATGTATACATTAGCCATAATTTTTCAACCTTATACATTGTAGTATATATTTGTACCAAGAAGTTGGAAACAGTGACCCATTTGTTCTGCCGCTGATTTCATATTAAATTCCTGCCTAACAGCAGGCTAGTGTCAACCAATACAAACGGACAGTCAAGAAAAAACTAAAAGTGCTTACGTCTCATTCAGCACAATAAAAAAATTTTTTTCATTATCAAGTGCCATTATATTTTAAAGTTCATATTAAACATGATAAAATCAGAAAACTGATTTCCCCATCACCTGCTGAGATATATTGGAGGCTACGTATACTGAATGGTACTGCTTTTCTGTCAGAATAAAAGAAATTTTATGTACCAGTACATGTACATAACAATTTTTTGTTCTTCCCTCTCCGGGAATACATGTATATAATTTACATTATATTTATATATTATATATAATTTTTCATTGTTGAAGGCCGTACGATTACCTAAAATTGTTAATTTCTGTGTCATTTTGGTCTCTTGTGGAGAGTTGTCTCATTGGCAATCATACCACATCTTCTTTTTATGTACATGTATATATAATATACACATACAGAAATCTGACACTAAATTAATCACAGTTCTAACAAAAGTTTCAGGTGAATGAATCATGACAAAGGGGACAGGACAAAATAGTCCGCATGGAAATTAAAATGACAACCATGTATGAATGCTTACATACATGTATAAAACTACTGCCTACCATGCCTACCAAATGTATCATTGACAAGGGTACAATCTGTGGTTAATCTTACAAATGTCATGATGTACCTGACCAAATCACAAACATGACAAAAAGTAAAATTACTTAATTGTTAATCAAAACTTCATTGACAATTATACCACATGCTTTAAATCAAATTCTAGCTGTATTACAAAAATATGCATGGAATTTCAAAATAGAAGAAAGCAATTTCTGTCTGTGTTGGGGTCATGCTGTGTCACTGCCATACATCACATCTCATGCAAAATATGCTATATATAAGAATCTTTAGTCTTCTAATACTGTGAATATTCCATCAAGTTTTCAAGTTTATATTATCATGATAACTATAATGTATATCCTTCAAATAGACTCAAAATGTGCGAATAAATTTATTCCCAAGATAATAATAATTTATATTAAACAATGCCAGGACAATAAACATGGTAAATGTGAGATTTATTATTGCAGTTACAGAAAATCCTGGATACAAATAATGCATTGTAATACATGTACCATCATTTAAATAAATTTATATTTTTTTTATGCCAAACATTTACAATTATCATGATTATATAAATAACCAATTTTATTTTAGACAAAATGCAAGAACACGGAGAAATGAAAACATTGCATTTTCTGATTTCCAAGTACATGTATAAACAATGCAAGCTACATTTAATTTGTGTACATGTACATGTACATGAGATACACATCTACATGTACAATACATATATACATGTATGTGCAAAATGGCAAAGAAAATACCCATAATTATTTTGTTCAAAATTAAACATTATGTGGCTGTTATACATATGTTTTGCTCATTATTGAAGCCCAACATCAATATCATATGTATTTAAGATGAACAACAACTGCATGATTACAACACTGTTTTATGCTTTTGAACTTTTTGTAAACCCAGGCCTGTATTCAGTGTTTATATGAAATGAAATTGAAAAATTATAAATCATGATTAAATATGATTTTCTTGTTCTCTCATGTCTCTGCAGGTGGCCAATATATATATACAACTATTTTTTCCCTGATGGAGATTTGTTTCATTGGCAATCAATTTTTTTTCATATGTCATATTCTTACTTTTATAGTTACATGTGCATGTACATGTATTATTTGTAACTCAAACTAGTGGTGCATCAGTGAATTTTATGCCTACATGCATACATGTATATATCTATATTGCATGTATATCTGTAGGTAGGATTTATGTTTACATCAAATAACTCTATCTTATAATTACTCCCTGTCATGCCTGTAATTGCCAAAAAATAACTAAACACTCATATTGAAGTCTTATAAATCAATATATTTCCTTCTTTCAAATTCATCTGAATATCATACATGTCATATATTTATCTTTAGATCTCTTATAAACTACTTGGTTAGACATTGCAGATTTTTCAAATATTTCACGAAAGAAACCACAAATTAAATCCATGAAACTGTTGCAACACATTTTTCACGAGGATGAAAAAGAAGCTAAACTGTTCACTTAAATATTCCTCTGTTTCACTGCATCAAAACACTAAACTCCAATTCAATTGGGTCTTGAAACAGCAAATGCTTCTGCTTAGTACATGATATACATGATATAGAATTGCTGTCTTTTTTCTACTTCTCATTGAAATATTTGGTGGCTTTCCAAACAAATTTTCATCAGATTTTCAGTATTAAATGGTCATCATGGTCATGATGAGTTATAAATAAGTAACTTTCTTCTGCTGTCTCGGTGCAGGTGATCATCATTGCTGAAATATGAAAATATAATGTATATATTAAATGAAATGTTTAACATTATAGTTATGATTAAATATTAAAGTAATAAAAAGTAAGTGCAAACATATTTCTTCAAGAAGTTACTGTTAAAATGCAAACAACATATAAATTCCCTGGTCTTTATTTAATAACATGAATAATAAAATTGAGAAAGGAAATGGCTGTTAAAGCCACAACAACCCGACAATAGAGCAGACAACAGCCGAAGGCCACCAATTGGTCTTCAATGTAGCTAGAAATATCATTATACATTTGAACAAGGATGTTATTTTTAACACACATTTTAATAAGGTGCACTACTTTGATAAAACTTATATTTATTGATTTCAGAATGTGAGTTCCATTATTGCAATTTACAAAATGCAAATTTGCCATATAAAAACATTATAATAATTTCTGAATTTACATTGATACATTAATATTCTCACAAATGCACAATGTAAGAAAACAGAAATTTATTTGCACAAATTAAAAAACAGGCTCACTAACATTCAGTAGTTGTCTTTTGTTTATGTAATTTATATGTTTTTCTTGTTTTCTTTATATAGATTAGACTGTTGGACTTGGTTTTCCTGTAAGAATGGTTTTACACTAGTAATTTTGGGGCCCTTTATACTTTAAGTTTGGTGTGAGCCAAGCTTCCGTGTTAAAGGCCGTACGTTGACATATCATGGTTTACTTTTATAAATTGTAATTTGGATGGAGAGTTGTCTCATTGGCACTCACACCACATCTTCCTATGTCTATAGACTATTAACCCCTCCACATTCTGTATGCATGTGCCTGTTATTTAGGAGATAACTGTATTGTATTTTAAGCTCCGACGGCATCAATTGGGGATTTGATGGTCGCAAATTAAGTTTACTGGCGACGCGTTAGCGGAGAGACAGTAAACGGGTATTTGCGACCATCAAATCCCCAATTGATGCCTTCGGAGCTTAAAATACAATATTGTTATCTCCATTCTAATGAAACTGACAGAAAACAACGTTAAAACATGTATTTAAAATCTGGCATATGCCGTCTGTGCTTGCGCGTACGTCCCATAGCATCAATTGTCAATTGATGCCATGTAAGAAAGTGACGTTATCCAATCAAAATGAACGTTACAAATGTTGTTGCATTAGAATCAGTGGTTGTCGTGTGTTGCTGTGTTACATATTGGACTGTTAGTTTTCTCCTTTGAATTGCTAAAAATTTCATTTGCAATTTAGGGGCCATTTGTAGTGGAATATATGCAGAATGGCCTTTGCTCATTGTTGAAAGGCCATACAGTGACCTATAACTGTAGTTGTTAATTTTGGTGTCATTTGGACACTTGAGGAGAGTTGTCTCATTGTACATGTTGTACAAAAGTTAGCTGATTGCAGGATAAAACAATTTACCTGTCTATAAAAATAAAACTCCAATTTCAACATGTTCATGCATGTTCAAAGCATCACTCTATATTTCATCAAACCTGGAATGGCATACTGTATCTTGAAATCAATAGGTAAGCTGAAAAAAGGTAATCATTTAATTACAAACAGATACTTTTTTAAATAAGGAACATAAACATGTGTATAATGATACAAATAATTGTTAAATAAAGAAATAACATCTGCCACATGCACACAACCCTTATTTGATCGCAGGATTTCCTTCATAGATACATGTATAATGTCTATTTTTTCCTGGATTTCTAGAATTGCTGCATGCTATGCAAAATAGAGACCCGCCTGCTTGGTTAGTAGCACTTAGTACCTATATCAACTGTACGATGATACACGGTGATAACAAGCCAAAAAAAAATACATGTACATGTATATGTCTGTTTACAGTTACTGGACTGACCATAATTTGAGCACTGACCAAAAGCCATTTTATTCCTGTCGTAAAGTGAAAAATTTATAAAACTCGTGTCAAAAGCGAAGTAAGGGTTGCCAATAAATTTAATATATTGCCTGATACATCCCAATATTCACAATTGTGAATATGACAGCTGTTCTAAGGAAACTTGCAACTCGTGTAATGAAATAAAAACTTCGCCCCCATGTTTTCCAACCAATAACCAAGGGAAACTAATCATTAAAAAAAAATGAAACTCGGCCCATGGACAAAAATACTAAAATTCCGACCTGCATGTACATTATATATATTGATGATGTATATGTAAGAATGTAACTTTAAACAGACATACTGACATATATTTGTTTTGGCCATACAAGTATGGTCTGACATTTTAGCTCTTCTTTATGTCTTAAATAAATTTTCATGATTAACTAGCTAGAAATGCTGAAAGCACTGCCCATAATAGCCAGCCCCCCTCAAAAATAATATAAATCTAAAACAAACACCTGAATCTCTGTGAGCTACTGCTCACTAATAATATCCCCATACCCTTAAAGTATAAGGTTAACAGAAAGTTGTTGAGTGATGAATCTGAAAAAGCATCACACAGTATAGCTGACTTGTACAATTACATGAATAAACCCTGAAGCCAAATTTCAGAAATCCTTGTAACATTCCTGCAAACAGTGCTACGAAAAATATTCATTGGACAGACTGACCTTAGGATGTAGACAGAAGTAAAACAGTATGTTCCAACTTTTTTAAAGACTAAAAGTGGTGCCAGGAGTATATTGTACATGTAAAAATATAAAAAAAAAATGCCAACAGTGGCACAATTCATGGATAATTTTTTAAATTATATTAAAATCCCATAAAGGGAATGAGTAAAATCTAGAATATTCATTGAATAAAAAAAATGTAAGGGATCTAACATGTATATTACATTTCAGCAAAGTTTCATGAAAATTTGTTCAAGCGGTTTAAAATCATTATTTCGACCCTCTATTATGAATAATGTCCCTATACATGTAGTACTCAAAAATAAGATGTATATATAAATTATATGTAAATTGGGAATAAAATTAAGAATAGAAATGGGAAATGTCACCAATGGACAGTGGCAGATCCAGTTATTTTAAAAAGGGGGGTTCCTAACCCATGACCAAAAAAAAAGGGGGTTCCTAACCCATGACCAAAAAAAAAGGGGGGTTATCTGTGTTCCTGATGCCTGGTTTGTTTAACTGTTACAAATGAACACTTTCGTGTTGTATTTTTTTGGTCTCAGCGGCATGTGGTAGACTTACTTTCAGAGCAATAAGAATATGAGACCCCTTAATCTACGGGTTCCTACAAAGCAATTGCTTTCTCTGTTTAGAATAAACAACTTTCTTGCAACCAGGCTCCCAAAGAAAATTTTATAACTGGGTCCCTTCTGTTTACCGGGTATCAGGAGGGTTCGCCCTGATAACATGTTCGCCCTAGGTTTGTTCGCACTGAGTTTGTTCGCCCTATATTCATTTATGATATGTATATCGTCGCTGTTATGCAAAAACCTCGTATCTATGGTTTTGATAATTTTACACCAGGCAGTAAAAACTGAAATCTTTTTATCGATTATTTAGAATTAAATATGTATGTTCCACTGTATGCGAAAATATCTGATCTTTTAACCAATCAATTACCAAGACGAGCAAAAATTTCTGCACCTATATTGTATTTTCAAAGCTTTTCATTATTTTTAAGCTAATATATTAGCTTTGAGAATCTAAAATTGATAAAACTGTACGTGTTATAATGTCAGCTGCCGTGCAAAGTGTTTTTCTTTTGAGATACGATATTTTCTCACAACAAAATGTCTCATCAATCCGACTACACTTTTTCGTCACATGTCAGAATTCGGATTAACGATTGGTTAGAAGATCAGATATTTTCGCATACAGTGGAACATACATATTTAATCCTAAATAATCGATAAAAAGATTTCTGCAAAAAGTTGAGATACGAGGTTTTTGCATAACAGCGACGATATGTTACATCAATGAATGGAATATATATATATTAAAATTTATGTATACATGTATCTATTAAAAGTTAAATACAGAATATTTGCCAAAATTTATATTAATTAAATAAAATTCTTGACTGCATTGTTACACTTTATTTTTAATTACTTTTAATTACTTTTGATTGAATTTTGATTGTTGATTAGGTGTCTTTTGAAACCTTTGATATCCCTGATTGTTATATAAATTGCCTTTGGTGGATCATCTTGTAGTCCTGAAATGTACCGGCTGAAACATATAACCTAGTCGAGCAGCTAGCTTTAGACAAGTTTAAACATGAAACATCATAAATATTCTGCGAAATTGTAGACTGACTTCAACACATTCAATTATATACATACTACGCAGCAAAAAAATAAAATCAGGGCGAACGGACTTGGGGCAAACAGGTATTAGGGCGAACAGAAATTAGGGCCATGCAACCAGAATCAGGGCGGATGGACCCGGGTTCTGTTTACTGGGATAAAGCTTAATACATGTAACACGAAATCTCAGGCTTAAAAAAAAACAAAATCTGGAGGTCCTGAATTCGAAAAAAGAATTCCCGAATCCTGAAATCCCAATCTTAAAAACACCTGATCCTGTAGTCCAGATAAAGGTCCTATCCCCCTTATAATTATTTGGACTAGGGCTGAGACTATTGTAACTGTTATAAAAGTAGTCTCAGAATAGGGGGAGGGGTACAACATGTGTCAAGCTCCAGATAACATGTTTCAGGTTCCTTTTGAGCAAGTATGTATGTGCAGCCCATGTGCTCCAAAAAATAGCTCCACGAATAATGGCACGATATCATAATTAGAGCAATATATACCCAGGCAGGCAGCTAGCTACCTGTGAAACGAAAATTAGAAACGAATTTCGGGGTAAAAGGTGAGAATGGGCCCTTGGTATAATGCAGGTAACTTGTTTCATTCGATATATTGTTCATTTATTGACGAGACTCAACCAATAACTTAGATTTCAGCTATTTGTTGTAGTCTTGTTTTGTTTTGACCACGTGTATATCATGCTTGCCCTCATTGAACTCGTTTTTATCTAATAATATACAGTTTTTCGCCCTCTGGAGCGAATGAGAAACACAACAAGCAACATATGTTTCATAATAAATACATGTCTTGTGGCTCACACTTACTTTTTCGGTTAGATTTTCGCATAGAAGTGAAAATAATTTTAGCTGCAAATTTCTTTCCATTCTGCAAGCTGCAAACATCTATTTGACGTCGATCGTCTTCTCATTGGTTGATCCGCGGGGACCAAAAGGGTCCAAAAGCCGACAATATCGCCTTGAAAAACAGCTATTGTAACTGTTTCCATAATAATCCAAGCACAAACATACAATATTTGTATTTCGATAAATAAATTACATCATATTTATAGTCGTTTTTAGTTAACAGGCATGTATGTAATTTGATTTCATACATTTTCATCGATAGACGCAGCCTCCGCCATTGATGAATATATGAATACATAATGAGGTCCTTACGGGGTTATCTGCCCCTGAAAATATCATAAGTAAATCGCCTTAACATCGCTGCGTGGAAAATAAAGTAACGGGGGCTCGCGGTTCTGAATCAAATTTATTTAAAATATAGAATTTTGCTATTTTTTTCTATAAATAAACTTTATCCTATACTTCATGGAAACATCAAATAAAAATATGGGGTCACCTTTCTTTAAGTTCACAATCTGCTTTTGAATGAAGCATGTATATTTGTTGAACTTATAGAAGAAAACAAAGGTATAATTGAAATAAAAAAAGAACTTAATTACAGAAATCGCTTATATTTAACAATAGTCTAGTTTAAGTACAGATCATTTGAAAAAAAATAATAAAAAACATAGGTCACCGATGGCTTATAAAAGTTATTTAAATTTTCATGCCAACAATGGCATTTTTATTTCACCAAAGGGAGATAATTTGGAGCTTTTTTTAATGTTACAAATGTAGATAAACATATCGAAATGATTTTTTGTACCATATCATATAGTAACAACTATAGTAGTGTAATAAATAAAATTTGCAATGAAAATGCGAATGTTTTAATTTGTACTGATTTTGTTTGTACCCTTAAGCCTCCTTACGCATCAAAAAATCGTTAACATTGTCAAGAAGTAAGAAATAAAATAATGATTTATGTGTTGAATCTTCCAACAATTTCTAAAGCAACGGATGGCTATCTCGGAAATATCAAAGCTGCAGGTCATACATCTATCTCATAGACCATAACGTCAAGACCTTTCATTTCAATATATTGACTAAAAAAGTACTCTAAAATCCATTTGAAAGACGGAGGGAATTAAAATTAATGATACGTAAAAGGACTTTTAGATACCAGGTATCTTTTTAAAATTAACAATGCAGGATTAAGTCTTTGATTAAATTCAAAATGACAAAGTTTTCCACTGCAAATTTCACTGTACTCGCATCTTTTCCCCATATAACCAATTTATTTTGACCAAATCAAATGTACCTACCCATTGCAAGATTTTAATTTTACTAGAAAGTAATAAACATTAGTCTAAGAATTGTTCGTAAAATTGCAGCTTCAATCTTAAATAAATCTACACTTCTACCTGTGTTTCCAAGAGGCTAGCTAGAACAAAGGAATTCGACAACTTTGTTTCCTAAAGAATATATCAATGAACCAAGAGAAACCAGTTCGTCAAATGTATCGATGCTGCTTCAAAAAAAATTCAACAACACTTGATTGAAATTTAATATTAATGGCTTATTTGATTGGTGTGGTATGACTGCAAATGTGACAACTTTTCACCAGATTTTTGGGAGATGTGATATACTTTAAAACTTTTGAACTGTCAGTTCTCAAATTAAAAAAAAAAGGGTTCCTGACCTCTGAAAAATGCAAGTAGAAGTAAAGATTTATTAATCACCAAGATTAAGTTTTAGTTTATAGTCAAGGATTCCAACCACACGTACATGCCTATTTTGGATTTGCTTCAAACTGTAACGAGTTTTTTTTATATTAGCATTTAACACATATTGTTATCCATGATTGACAGTCATTATGGAGCCATTTTGAAGACATGTTTTAAAAAGCATAATTACTAAACTTCATTGTAAAAAACTAATAAATTCCCTTGTTATCATACTAGTTTCTTACTTGAAATAAGGGTTTATAAATGGAAAACTTTTCCGAGAATATGGAGGTTATTTCACCTCATTGGAAATCACACACCATTTTTTTTTTTATTACAGCCAATGATGGGAAACAGCATTTTGTTTTTTCTATCTGTGAATTCATTCTCTACATGTTCTTGCTTTTCTTCTTATCCTTTTGACATGGGCTATTGATAATTGAAACATAAGTGAAGCAACTCAAGAGCATGTGTCAGGTAACAAGAAATACGACTTTCAAGGTCAACTAATTATTTGTTATTTATTTTTTGTTCACCACAAGTCTGACAGTAAGTCATTATAGTGATGAAAACTCATGTGTATAAGATATTGGTAACATATTATTATATTGCTCATTCTTTTAGAATTTAAGATTGAATAAGACCATTGAAAGAATTGAAAGCAGACTGAAGTTCAACTATACAAAGTCGGACATACTATTCAAAAGTCATCTGTCGAGCGCAACTTAGAAAAAACCCAGATTTTTTTTAACAAAAAAACTGCAGAGGTTAACCAGTGAGAGTCATTTCCTGTAAGAACTGATGAAGAAGTATGTAAAGACGATTGTTCTTATTTTATTTTGCAAAGCAGACAAGTTTGAAGGTTAATTCAGGTTCTACCTAATTTTTGCTAATTTTCAACAAAATCATTGACAGTTTCTAAAGGCAATGTGCAGTCATAGCAAACTTATATTGTACAAAGAGTTACAAGATAGATATAGGAAGATGTGGTGTCAGTGCCAATGAGACAACTCTCCATCCAAATAACAATTTAAAAATTAAACCATTATAGGTTAAAGTACGGCCTTCAACACGGAGCCTTGGCTGACACCGAACAACAAGCTATAAAGGGCCCCAAAATTACTAGTGTAAAACCATTCAAACGGGAAAACCAACGGTCTAATCTATATAAACAAAACGAGAAACGAGAAACACGTATATATTACATAAACAAACGATAACTACTGTACATCAGATTCCTGACTTAGGACAGGTGCAAACATTTGCAGTGGGATTAAACGTTTTAATGGGCCCAAACCTTCTCCCTTTTTCTGAAACAATAGCATAACATCACAACCTAGAAAAACATACGATAAAATATCAATTGGCAGACTTAACTCAATCAAAAAACGTATAATTACACAATGAACGAATAAATTTGATCTGCGATATCTGAATACAAATGCAAGGTTTGTTTTGATTTGTAAAACATTGAATATAGGAAAGTTCTTAAAAAAATAGCGAGATTTATTTGAAAGTGTTTAAAACATATAACATTTCATTTCTTCTTTATTATTTTATGATAACATATAATTTTATTCAAATTCATGGGACTTAGACAACAAAAGGAGAAGGATTTCGATCAACAATTTGTTTTCAAAAATTACTCTTTATTTGTTGTTATGTGATTACGTTTACTTTTTGCATTCATTTATTTGGTGACTAATTTTATGAAAATGACATATTCATTTGTATGAAAAATATGGATGAGGAATCCAGTGATATATATGATTTATACTATGTTGATTTCTAGAAATTAGTGGCCAATTTGATAGTTTTTGAATTGAGAATCCGCCATACCACATCTTTTTAAAGATACTGTTATAAATGGGTATTGATAATTATCACAAAGAAACAACACATTTTATATTTCTAAATTGTATTGGAATCAATATCTGAAAACCTGAAAAATAACGGTCTTAGATGATTTTTATACACTAAGACAACTTTGGCAAGCTCAATTTGGGGAGATCAAATTGCATATTTTTATAATTAGTACCAATTTTATCAGATAACATAACGTTTAACATAACGTCTTTGAACTTATCAAGTTGACATAGCGGTACAATTCAACTGTCAGTGAGCATACAGGCACTTCGATCACGATTTTCACGGGTCTGCATGAAATTCACACTTTCAGGGGGTAATGGATATATAAAACATGTTTGCTGTTACCTATTTATTCAGTCTCAGTGTTATTTGACACATTTTAGGGGTAGTGTTCCCTTAAATTCCATCTTGGCGAGTGCTTGTTTACGTATTCGAAGTTGCCATTCCTACAAATGGTCACTTCCGGGTAACGGTACTTTTTTATAAAGTTATAATAATACATAAAACTATTATTAAGATATAATCAAATTACTTACTGGCCTTCCTTTTATTGTGTTGGATATTTAATAATAAGATATAATTACGTTAAGTACGTTTTTGTGAAGCGTCGACAAGGAACTATTATGTGATTTCAATGACGTCAGATAGAAAAGTAGGCGATAAGGCTAAGAGTATGGAATTTTAAGGTTTATCTTTATTATGTCACTTATTTATTGGAATTAAAGGCAAACATTTGCAAACGATTTTATGTTTTTATAACGACATTTTGGGACATGAGCCAGATTTTTCCTTAGTATTTCAAAGATACTGTAGATTTTCAGTTCTGTGAGTCGAGGATGTATTTCACCGTCAAGTATAAATACGGCGTCGGACTAGCACTTTGGCAAATCGTATCTGGCTATCAAGCAGAGCAGAACAATAAACCAAACAACCCTTAAAGTCAACCAAGCTATTTAGGTAGTAGATGCATTTCGATATAAAGCTATTTTACCTTAAGCTATGCGATAGCATTTCAAGTTTATATTTATCTTTTTACATCTTTTAAAATATTAAACTTAAAGCTTACATAAGGACGTCTAGTAACCAAATACCGTTTTTATAAATATTGCCGCTTCAGCAGCACGGTCGCGAAACACGTGACTTGCTTGTGATCAGTTTCACGGAAAAATGGCGCCTGAATGAAAAAACAAGTTCGCTTGGTGGCAAATTTTGAACGTAAGTATTTACATATCATCGTATTCATACTATAGGACCCTCCTCATCATATGCAGCGTTTTGTTCCGAATATTTTGATGCCCATTAAGTTATATTTCACTGTTGGTTTCATAGAGAACATTCACAGAATATTTCAGATCTGCCGAAGATTGATCAGGATTGTGTACACGATATGTCCGTAAAATCACTATAAATCCATTTTTGTATCTTATTTTCGCCAATCGTGTACAGAAACTTGCCCACGTTTACTTATTCATTCATACAAACTAGCGTCAGTGTATATTTTTGACATTTTTGTCAGCTGAACGCAATAATATTTTTTTTTCAAAAAATGATCAGTATCCACGGTATGAAAATATATGATCAGTTCCACGGTATGAATCTGAAAGTTATAGATCATTTCCCATAACTTTATATTTAGGTTTAAAATGGATGCTGAGAAGGCAGAAAAGCTGTGTAAAATTTGTGGAAAGTCATTCCGGAGTATTTCAGCAGTGTATGATCACGAAAGGAGGCATGCCAAGAAGGGGCCATACAAGTGTTGTGGGAAAGTTTTTTTCAGTAAAGCCAATATCAAAAGACACAGGTAAATTTTCATTTCATGGAATTCTTATCATATTACTGTCACTAAATTTTTGAAAATAACATAAGCCACGGAAATAGAGAAGTTGTCTATGAACAAAATCAGTCAAATGAAAATACGAACTAGGAATATATCATTTCTGTAATAATGTATGTGTCCTCTGTGAATATGTACATTTATTCAAGGAACATTATGTATAAATAAATCAGTATTTAAAAACTAGGGAATTGCAAAACCCGAAAACCAAGACAAATTTGTACAATCAATTAACACTAACACTTTAAAATACATAACCGCGATGGAACCCACCACAACATGGGCAAAATAGGTACCAGTAATCATGGCCTGCCTACGAGCCTTGTCTAGGAAATTACCTTACTGGACACTATTAACCATATGTTAATTCTTGATCTTTAAACATTCAGGTGTGCAGTGCATGGTGAAGAAAAAACATTTGCATGTGAACAGTGTGATAAAAGATTTTCAATTATGGCTGATCTCACCCGTCACCTCAAGATTCACGAGGAACACCCTGTAAAATTTAAATGTACAGTATGTGGTTTAGAGTTTAAGAAAGCACATGATTGTGGTGATCACGAGGCTAGTCACAGGGGTGACACACAGCATAGGTGCACATGTGGAAAGGCATACATCCACCAGACAAACCTTTACAGACATAAGAGAAAATGTAATCATTGACAATCAGGATTCATCTTGACTTTATTATTTATTTTACGTTTGGTACTTTGATCTCAAAGATGAGATACATACTGGTTTTGACAAATAAAGATTTATTTCTATGAAAAATATTTATTCAATGCCCATTTTAACAGTTGGTAGAAGTTTGGCCTGGTTGCATCTAGCTTTTTCCCAACGGATTCCAAGTTCCCCTTTACATAGAGCATTTCTGTCAGTTGAAATCGTTGCCTCTCGCTTTCGTCCATTCAACCGTTTCCTCCCTGCAGAGTCGAATGTATGATTTCTGAAAATAAAGGAAAATACAAAGTGTACAAATTTATTCTACACTGGGGAAAACCTGGAGACCGTAATTCGATTCATGGTTAGCCGTAGGGCCATATGCATATAAGAAATTGCTGTGAGGATGAAAATATTTTTCATAGACGAAAATCTTAGCACAAAATGTATCTTGCGTTACATGTGGAAACTACCATTGTCACATATCAGTACCGAAACGTTCATTATACAAATGCAAATTAACTAAATTTACCTGAATGCTATATCCAAAGGCATTTCATTTACCAAACCTAGGCAAACCCTGCAGTTCACATGGTGAGTATCAATATCTGTAAATGGCTCTTCAACCAGATTGTACATGGTTTTCCTTTTAGTGCTGTACGAAAACTGTCTGAAACAAGAATAGTGTACGCATAAAATATTATCAAACTATACGAAGTTAATGTTATATATATAGTATATATTTACTGCAAAACCGTATAATACCTTTCGGGATCCAGTCGGATCTGAACTTGTTCAATGGTATTTCCAATAAATTGTCCAAACTCTTGGCACGACACAGTACCATGGCCCCTGCGATCATTCTGAGTGACTTCTGAGAAAAAAGTTTCTCCAACCATACTACTAAACGCCCTGACGTTGTACGTGCTTCCATGACATAGGGCATAAAGCCAAATCTTAGCATCGATACTTGCAAGTAGGGCTTCCCATAACTGTGATGGCCAACCGTTGACATACATGGTCTTTGGTGGAAACATGCGAAAGTCTATGTAGCTCAAGAGACGTCTTCTTAAGCCCTCGCGCATACTTTGTCTTTCTTGAGATTCAATTCCAGGTGTATCATCAGCTTGCCACCAAGATCTTATGTCATGACAAAGATTTGCACTATCGATATCACCGTTCGACCTCATCATATTTTCGACTTCTGGTGAAAAATGCGTTATTGCCATTGACATTGACATCGGATCGATGATTTCCTGTATCATTGCTGGTGTCAAAAGTGTTTTCCCCGACCGAGCTACCTTTAACCAGCTCTCGTTTGTCAATCCTTCTATTCCTCCTTTGCATACTTTTGTTCTAGTTCTTGTCAATAAATGGGTAGCATCAATGCATCTTACTTCGTATTGATTCCGTATCTCACTAAAATAACTGAATTAGAATTTAACTGTGTCGAAAAAAAGGACATGTAGTTTAATTCCAAATAGGGTCGAACATATATTGTAAAAGTCTGACAGAAAGTATATTATTTATGTGTCAGGCAGTACTACTTTTGCATAAAATTATAAATTATGTTCTGCATGTATTTCCTGTCCATAAAAACCGTTTATGGGATCTCATATATAATTATTATATCGATTCAGATTCATACCGTGGAACTGATCATATAATGTTCATACCGTGGATACTGATCATTTTTTGAAAAAAAAATATTATTGCGTTCAGCTGACAAAAATGTCAAAAATATACACTGACGCTAGTTTGTATGAATGAATAAGTAAACGTGGGCAAGTTTCTGTACACGATTGGCGAAAATAAGATACATAAATGGATTTATAGTGATTTTACGGACATATCGTGTACACAATCCTGATCAATCTTCGGCAGATCTGAAATATTCTGTGAATGTTCTCTATGAAACCAACAGTGAAATATAACTTAATGGGCATCAAAATATTCGGAACAAAACGCTGCATATGATGAGGGGGGTCCTATAGTATGAATACGATGATATGTAAATACTTACGTTCAAAATTTGCCACCAAGCGAACTTGTTTTTTCATTCAGGCGCCATTTTCCCGTGAAACTGATCACAAGCAAGTCACGTGTTTCGCGACCGTGAGCAGGTCTTCAACAGGAAGTGGCTTCAAATTTAGACAAGATGCGGAACCAGTTCAAGGTTTACTATTTCTAATAGCAGTTTTTGGCAAATTATACAATTATCACAGATGTAAAGATACGATGTCCCACCACAATGACAACTTTCTAATATCGTAATTTAATGAAATAAGTATAATTATGCATTCTCTCATTATTATTATGATTGATAGGATAGTCTTGTAAATATGAATATTAATCTACTCGCCCGCCTGTAACAATACAATATTAAATATTCATTTGTTTCTCCTTACAAGACGACAAGGTATTGCCATTCACTTGTCAAACCAAGTGCAGAAGATAGTAGACAAGATCAAGCAGGCCTTGTCAAGAGTATAATGTAGTCGGAGAGCCAGACAATAATTAACTACTAACATTGAGTTTTGGTGATACCAAAAACAGGGCATTGAAATTTAAGATAAGCTGATCTGAAATGCATTATATAGAGCCAAGGAGGAGCATAGCCTTGTTAAAAAAGAAATGGTGTCTTCAACTTTGTATTTGTTTGGTTTATAACTATTTCGATATGAGCGTCACTGATGAGTCTTATGTAGACGAAACGCGCGTCTGGCGTACTAAATTATAATCCTGGTACCTTCGATAATTATCTACCATAAAGTGGTATGAACATCAACATGCGCTGCTAATTGCGTTAATGAATAATGCTACAAAAGGAAGTTTTATTCATTGAAACAAAATTGTTGGAACTTCTTAAAAACTTTTAAGGCATATTTAAAAGAGGCAAATGTACTGCCAACATATATTTCTCCCTGTGGTTGAGGCAAATGATTTTGACTATCTTGGTTAAGATGAAAATTGTTTTAATGATGTAGACTTTGTTGATTATGACAAAGATGACATACATGTAGTAGACTTCATAGATGACAATGAAGAGAAATTTAACTATAATATATGAAGACTATCTATATTTATTGAGGAATATTATGTAAGATACTTCAAATTGATGATTTACATGCAATACTGTTTAAGTAAACTATCATATATTTGTTTTTAATTCTGTGGAATATAAAAATATAAACACTTTCAAACCTACACGTTTTTTGGTATGACATTAATAGAAATATTGTGTAAAGCACATATGGCCAACATTAAAGTATTTTTATAATAGAATTTTTATAACTTGACACCACTTTGAATAATTAAGTCTTTATCATCTTTTTAATACTGATTTGTCTATTAACTGATTTGTCTATTAAAACTTATATGAGCTCATAAGTATAATTTCCATATGTTTGTTTTTGAAGAGATTCAATATTTAGCAGCGAACTCATAATTTACATTAACAACCCCATTTTCGTGGATAATTGCCCTTGAACAGATTTGAGTTAATTTATTTCCTTGATTATACACAGTGGTATACTATATCCTCGACATAAATTTTTGTATTTTCTTGTGAAAAAAAGAAAATCTATGTATTTTGATTTAAATGATGAAGTTCGCATGATAAGGCTATAATATTTTAAGATGGTAAGATACCAAACCTCTATAAACGGGTTGCGTTGTGCTAGATTTTATATGATGTCTGGTTATATTAAGGCAATAATATAATATATCAGAATATTGTGATCACACATAAAAATTTAATTTGTCAAAAAATCCAGTGCAAACAACAAGAAACAAATATACATTTACTACTGTTTACATTAAACTTAATTCATGGTTAACAAAGCTGGAAACTATTGGTAGTATAAGTAGTATCTTTCTGTGTTTACATTCACTTAAACCCCGCGGAAATCTCACATGCGTAGGTGCGTTCTAAAAGTCATGTACGTTCGTACAAAAAAAGTTTACATTAAAAATTATATAATTGTCCCGAATAAACAGCTGTCATAGATGCGAAGAGCTATTGGAGAAACAATTATTATAATAAAAGTATAAATCTTTGTAACATTTAGTTCAAATATTTATAGTTTTTCACTTGCTTTACATCACGATATAATTTTCGAGACGTTTTTTCAAACACAACCAAATCACCCACCATGACAGCATTTTGTCCAATCACAGAAAGGATTTTCGAGCATGCGTATTCTGTTGCCATAGTTAAGCGTCCTTAAATTCAAAGGGCACAAACCGAAACTATACCGAATACATGAAGGTCGGCAAAAAATTAACCAAGCCAAACTTTAATATATATAGATGTGGTATAATTGCTACTGAGATTGCTACAACAGACCAAATGACACAGAACTTGACAACACATATAGGTCAACTAAACGCCTTCAATAATGAGAAAAAGTCAATACCACAAAGTCAAATGACAAATGGAAAGCCAGGCAAGAAAAATAAAGGTATCTTTTATTTACATAATAACAAGTGAAACTGCGAGCTACTGCTCACTGATGATACCCCCGCCGCAAGTGGATAATATAAATAGTGTAAAAATATGCAAGTGTTCGGTAAACAGGAAGTTGTCGAGTGATGAATCTGAAAACGCATCACACAGAATACCTGACTTATATAAATCCTGAAACCAAATTTCAGAAATCCTTGTATTGTAGTTCCTGAGAAAAGTGTGACGAAATTTTTTGACTTGGCTATCATGTGTAAAATCATACAAGTGTTCGGTAAACAGGAAGTTGTCAAATGATCAATCTGAAAACGCATCACACGGTATAGCTGAATTAGGTAAACTGAAACCAAATTTCAGAAATCCTTGTATTGTAGTTCCTGAGAAAAATGCGACGAAAAAATAAATAGTGTAAAAATATGCAAGTGTTCGGTAAACAGGAAGTTGTCGAGTGATGAATCTGAAAACGCATCACACGGTATAGCTGACTTATATAAATCCTGAAACCAAATTTCAGAAATCCTTGTATTGTAGTTCCTGAGAAAAGTGTGACGAAAATTTTCAACTTGGCTATCATGTGTAAAATCATACAAGTGTTCGGTAAACAGGAAGTTTTCTAGTGATCAATTTGAAAACGCATCACACGGTAAAGCTGACTTAGATAAACCCTGAAACCCTGAAACCAAATTTCTGAAATCCTTGTATTGTAGTTCCTGAGAAAAATATTCATGGGACGGACGGATACACAGAGGTAAAACAGTATACCCCCCCTTTTTTTTAAGCGGGGGTATAATAAACGAATTATTAACACAGCATCAAACGATAACCACTTCGTTACAGGCTGCTGGCTCCACAGACACATACAGAATAGGGCAGGGTTATATTTTGAAGGCATCAATCTTACTCTAACAGAGTTCAGTGTGGTGCAACATAAAAACAAACTATCAAAATAAGTCGAAAACACGACATAACATGTAACTCATCAGATTCAACAAATAGAAATACATCGAACAAAATCACGATAAACAAAGTGTGGACGTGTGCTTATACATCCCAAATATTAAGAAAAGAGATCAGATACAATAACAAATAATATGAAGATGCACCCAAGACTGAATTATTAACTTTTCCCTAGGAAATAGAAACACTTCTTCCATTAAAATTCTAAATGTATAAAAACGGACATATTAGAAAAGTTTATTATATTTCTGAAGAACTGAGACCTGCGCGGATGATATTTTATTCAGAGTTTACAAAAACGAAACGTTGATCTCACAGAACTTTAACCTCAGTATTGACCGTTTTAAATTTGAAACAAATGACCTTTTGCATCAGGGTCAGGCATGTCGTTTATCATAAACGTCCACGGCACATTATATCATTTGATAAGACTTTCTCCTTTGTATTCAGTTCAACAGGTAAGAAGATAAATGTTGTTTTAATTAAATAAGTCTTATTATATTATATTATTATTCGAATTTGTTGTGTGTTTTGGTGTTATTTGACATTATTCGTACACAAATTGTATATATTGTCTTAATTTATAATATTACCATATATTTTCACATATATACTAAAACGGATTGTTTTGTGAATTTAGAAATGTTTGTACATAAATGTCTCATAAGTCTACATAAGGCAGAATATTTGGTCATTCTATCTTGTGTTGTTTGTGTAATTGTGTTTATTTAAATATATATAATATATGTCTGATCAAATATGTGTAAAATAAATCATTATCATCATGATCATTATTTATCATTTATTACCAACATATGACATAGTTTTTAATTGGTTATCAAAGGTACCAGGATTATAATTTAGTACGCCAGACGCGCGTTTCGTCTACATAAGACTCATCAGTGACGCTCATATCAAAATATGTGTTTCGCCAACAAAAGAACAAAGTTGAAGAGCTTTGAGGATCCCAAAATCCAAAAAGTTGTGCCAAATACGGCTAAAAGAGGGACGAAATATACCAAAGGGACAGTAGGTTATCTATGCCTGGGCTGAGAAAATCATTAGTTTTTCGAAAATTCAAACTTTTGTAAACAGTAAATTTATAAAAATTATCACAATATTGATATGCATGTCCACACCGAAGGATCCTATATTGAATCACTAGTAATCATTAGTATGAAATTAATGATGACTGTTCTGCTCCTTGTGAACTCTGTGATCAGCAATAACATATTTGCTTGTTTGTATGAAGATTGATGCAACGATACTGATAAATAGAGAATATATTTTAATTTTTACATCAACCCGCTTTATTATATACTACTTCAAGTAGATGTGTTATTAGATGGCTGATACAGCACAAATGCAATTGCAATGGATTCTTCACTAAGTATATTCATTATTCTCTCCTATCACTAGTTCCTGTATCGACAAACCAAAAGCTGGCTGTTTTTTTTCTCGTTCATGTGGGTGTTTTTAATTAATACATCCATATATGATAGTTTCTATATATGTTGATTTAAGTTTTTTGATGCAATTCAGTGTTTCAATTGTTCCGTTGTTATAATCCAGTTAATGTGTTTCCCTCGGTTTCATTTGTAATCCGTATTTGGTTCCTCTTAAAACAGTTATTACCGGTCTTTGTTCTGTATATCAAAATATCTGTAAATCACGATTCATCTATTAAAGAACAAAACAAATGAGTGTTTACCTTAACGTACTGATGCACATTCGTCTTTGATGAAAGGTGTTTCATACCTTAACTGTATTTAGCCAAACTTTTAAGAATTTCCTGCTCTTTAACTCTTTATACTCGAGCGTCATCGATGAGACATGTGTAGATAAAACGCGCATAAGGCGCAGATTCAAAATTTCAATCCTTGTATCCATGATGAGTGTATTCACACTGGGTTATTATGAGTGGTTTCATGTAATTCTAACAGATGGAAATAATTGAAAGTTATTGCAACTACAAAGATAATAATCCGATATGTTTATTACAGATTCGTCGCACGTTTCCACTTTAATATACTGATGATGCATCTAACATTGATCCTTCTTGTGACTTCTTTTGCTTTAGGTAAATAGAAGTTACTTAAAGTATACATTATGCAAAACTCTCTCCAAAAAACATAAACAACACAAAACTATTAACCAGTACAAAAGTGGAACGAAAGATACCCAAGGGACAGTCAAACTCATAAATCAAAAATACACCAACAATAGTACACATTACACAACATAGAAAACTAAAGAATAAGTAACACGAACCCCACCAAATACTAGGGGTGATCTCAGGTGCTGAGATGTAATCTCAGGTATCAATTTAGCACATAACACGTGTACAGATACACATTTTGCAGTCCTCTAGTTTTTCATATTGTATAAAAAAAAAAGCAAGATATGGTATGATTGTCAATGAGAGAACTATCCAAAAAAGACCAAAATGACACAGACATTAACAACTTTAGGTCGTCGTACGGCCTTCAACAATGAGCAAAGTCCATACCGCATAGCCAGCTTTAAAAGGCCCCGATAAGACAATGTAAAACATTTCAAACGAGAAACTAACGGTCTCAATAATGTAAAAAAACAAACCAACGAAACACAAATATGTAACACATAAACAAACGACAGCCACTGAATTGCCGGCTCCCGACTTGGGACAGGCACATACATAAATAATGTGGCGGGGTTAAACATGTTAGCGGGATCCCAACCCTCCCCTTACCTGGGACAGTGGTATAACAGTACAACACAAAACAAACTATAAAAATCAGTTGAAAAAGGCTCAACTCATCAGATGAACAAAAATACAAGTGGACGTGGCCGGGTACTTTATATATCCCGACACAAGGAACATATCTGAGGGTACTCGCAGTTATCTTACTAGTTCAAAGCCACTAATAATTAATAATAAAAAATCATGCATCTAAGACTAAACAATCAATCCGTATCTATCCAACATCCAATGGATTTAGTGTAAAGACGTCATAAACAGCCAAAGAAAAACATGACCTTGTGTTTTGTTTTCCAGTTTTGATTTGTATCAATATAATTATCAAACCATTTCATATCGCAAACTTTGAGATGGAGTTATGGATTGCTAGCTGCTTAACACCCAGTGGCAAATTTTTCATGCATATTCTGGACATTCGTTGTAATTCTGAGAAGATAGTGTATTCAGTGAACACCATGTCCCGCTCAAACTGTCACAATTCAATGCGCGATGAACCACGTTCAAATTATAAATCCTCATATTATGATTGATTGGTTGTTGGTCGCTTTGACGTCATTGTGCATATATAATAGTCATTAAAACCAATTATGTTGCTCGACACAAACTTCGAGAACTATTTCCTGAATTCTAGATAATATGTTATATGTATTTGATAAATAAAATTATTACATTGGTTGCAATGATTTATATTAATTTCCCAGTTAAATAAAAACCGATAATTTCACATGTGAAATAAACGTGGTTAATATCACTCTCTAACGTCATACTACAAAAAGCGTTGTCAAGACGCCGAAAACGTCGGATCAAAACAAATTGTGAATGCGAAGAGAAAAATTATAGTTTTTTACATTTTCTAAATTAATTTCATATAAAAAGTTATTTGCCATGGTAATAAAAAGAACTAATTAAAGAATTCAAATATCGAAAAATATTCAACTCATGACCAAACAACACTGATAATTAACTCGAACTAATGTGTTCTTCAGTTGTTCGTAGAATATTATTCTCTATTAGAATTCTTCGATAAGTTATTCTATAAAAAAAAAAGCTGTCAAAGTTTAAGATATTGCAATTTAAAATTATGCCATTTCGGGGATAGCTATTTCCTGGTCTTAATTATAATTACGAATATTTATTTCTTTTAATATGGATAACAATTTAAATTACAGTGTCTGGAGATAGCAACCTTCCAAGTGACGTACCTGATGGTAAGGTTAAACCAAGAACCGAAAATGTATTATAGTAAACAGGGGATAGAACAGCACGCTAACGTATATTGTACAAAAATATAAACTAATATTCAGTACAACATCTATATGTCGAGGTGAAATCACCATCCATCCGGTCAATGCTAATTGAACATTTAGTGATAAAAACATATTTATATCTCCCTCGTGCAAAACACTGAAAATTGTACCGATTTTTGGTATACTTTCGGCTTTCTTTTCATCAGCTCTTCAAAATTCAGATTTCCAACTATTTTGGTGTTGATCATTGATGTAGACATTAGTTGTCAATATGCGTAGCTAGTGCAGTAACATTAAAAACGTTTATTACAAGGTTATTTTCAACCATTTTTACTATTTGCGATTAGTTGGATCTTCCAACAGACTATTGGAATTCCAAAGGGTACCAATTGTGCTCCTTTACTTGCAGATTGGTTTTTGTATTCCTATGAAGCAGAATTTATCCAAGGGCTTGTACAGAAAGTAGAAAACATCAGTTCAGTCTTTTAATTTCACCTTTCGGCATATTATTGATGTACTGTCTCTATTGAGAGATGACTTACATTTATGATGACTTACATTTAATATATCCAAGTGAACTTGAAATTAAAGATACTACCGACACAGATAAATCACCTTCATATTTAGACCTCTTTCTCGAAATGACTACTGATGGTAGGTTGAATACCAAAATGTATGACAAACGCGATGATTTTAAGTTTCCTATAGTCAACTTTTCATTTCTGTGTAGCAACATCCCAATGGCACCAGCATATGGAGTACAGGTGTCTCAATTGATACATTACACAACTATAGACCTAGCTCAAAGTACGTTGATTTAGTTGAACGAGGAATACTGCTTTCTCAAAAGTTGATAAGACAGGGCTATGAATCAATCAAATTAAGGTCATCACTCAAGACATTTTACGGTCGCCATCATGACAAAAGTGTGTCAGAAATTATTTGTGATATTCTTCCTCAGCCAAAATAACCTTCCATCATTACGAAGCATGAAATGCTTAACCTTCATGAACACCTAATTTCATTCCCAGTTTTTATTGGAGATTGTGTTGGTTATTATTTTTTTATTTATAACTGTTTATGTAAAAGAGTGACGAAAGATACCAAAGGGACAGTCAAACTCATAAATCTAAAACAAACTGACAACGCCATGGCTAAATATAAAAAAGACAAACAGAAAAACAATAGTACACATGACACAACAGAGAAAACTAAATAATAAACTACACGATCCCCACCAAAAACTAGGGGTGATCTCAGGTGCTCCGGAAGGGTAAGCAGATCCTGCTCCGCATGTGGCACCCGTCGTGTTGCTCATGTAAATGTCCATTGGTTTTGATAGTCTTTGTTCACTCCTTGGTTTTGATATTTATTGTCCGAGATATCCTTAGCCTCTCTTTTGAAAAAAAAAGTCGGTGAAAAGTAACAAATGTATTGGGGACTTATAATTTTTTCTGTCGTTTTTCAGGTCTTATCTTCGTTATAACCGATTTTCTCTCAAATTTGTTGCGGCATAAGTCTTTAAAACGGTGATTGTGGGTTGCTGGACGTCCAGTAACAAATATAACATGCATGATCACGACGTGACTATTTAAACGATCACTCCAATACATAGTTCCTTCCATAGAGGCCGTTTGGAATGAAAGTCGGGGGGGGGGGGGGGGACAGTGGATATTGCGCATAAATAATGGTGTAATGGACCAAACAATTGCCTTGAATCAGGCTATATAACTTAGGATCCTACAAAGAATTGTTTGATTCTAAAGTGTGGCGATATGTCTACGCATGATGCCCACCTTTTGACGAGACGTGGCGGACAATTGTACATCCCGCGCAGCAAAACAGATTCCCCGCGAGTTGCAAATGCGGTCGGATATTAATCTGAAGTGACTTTCTTTTCCAAGTCAACCTTGAGAAATTGAAACGATATAACTGTCTCTTACAAAAAGGCACAGGAAAACATACTTAAATTGAGTTGCACCATCGCAGCCTTTTCAAATGAGGTTTATAGTAACGGCACGATAAAAAATGATGCCTTCCCTTTTTTTCTTTTCCTAATACATTCTTATAATAAACAGAAACAAAACCTCTGTCAAATTTTAAAGTCTTCCTACTGATAATTAATTTTTACTCATATAAGACTTATGTGTATTACTAGTAGCTTCAGAAATATGAAACAATAATAAAACTGAGAATGCAAACTCGCAGTGCTTCATCTTGGCCAGAAAAAAATGTGTACTAATTCAGTGATAATGGACTCCATACTAAACTTTAATACATACATGGACTGACATTTAAAATTTTACAAGACTAACAAAGGTCAGAGGGTTCTAACTTTGGACATGCGCAAACATGCAGCGGTGAAACATAATTTGTAAATACGACTCTTATAAATATTTATTTTGTTTCTTTTTATTTTAATTTAGTATGCATTCAGGCTGGAGCACCAACATGTCCCACCGCTCCTTCAAACGACTGTACCACCCGCAAATTCTACAAAACTATTAAAAACGTAAGATGTGAATGGGGGTGTAAACATTGGTGTTGCAAACCTGAAAGTGAGGTACTAACCGAATGTCCAGAAACCAGCCCAACCAATCCATACTGTATACATACACATGTTGTGCGGTACACCATAAACGGAAAGCAATGTCCCGTATATTGTGGGTGTGTACCAGACTGTAGAGTGTTAACCTGCTAAATAAATGAAGAATAATGTCTTTAAACTTGTTGCTTCATTTAAGCTGGCTATATTTCCGTCCAAAACGAAAGCTGCTCTTGAATACATTTTCACCTCAAATGACTTGTTTGATGTGTATTTTAAAAGCATAAAAACTACGCCGTATTCGGCACAACCTTTTTCAACTTTTGATCTTCATTGCTGTACAACTTTGTTTTTTTTTCACTTTCGATCTTTCATATCGGGGCGTCACTGGTGAGTCTTGTGTTGACGATGCGCGTTTTTGACGTATTGAATTTTAAACCTGATTCTTTTTGTTATCTATTAATCATATGTTACTTTGTCTAATATGTTTTCCTATTTATTTGTATTGTAGTCCTGTAATATTATGTTGTCATTTTAATGTTATATTTAATTTTGCCATAAAAGTGCGAGGTTTGGCATGCCACAAAACCAGGTTTAACCCACCATTTTTATTCCCCTTTAAAAATGTCCTGTACCAAGTCAGGAAGATGGCCATTGTTATATTATTGTTCGTTTCTGTGTGTGTTGCATTTTAATGTTGTGGTTTGTTTTCTCTTATTTTTGAGATATTAAGATAAGACGTGGCACGGTACTTGTTTATCCCAAATTTATGTATTTGGTTTAGATGTTGTTCTCATGGGAGTTCGCTTGATGCTTGTTCCTTGTCTGTGTGTGTTGCGTTTCGGTGTTGTGTCGTTGTTCTCTTATATTTAATGCGTTTCGCTCGGTTTTAGTTTGTTACCCCGATTTTGTTTTTTTGCCCATGGATTTACGAGTTTTGAACAGCGGTATACTACTGTTGCCTTTATTTTGTAACAATCCTATTGTTTGGATTTTAGACTAATAAAATTCTTATTCTTATTCTTAATTAGGATTGTAAAAATAAGACTCACGAGTGTTTTGACTCGGTCATCAATAACCCTCGAATCAAAAGTTAAAAATGGCATAATAAAGTACGAGGTGGAGAGCATTGAAGATCCGACAATCCGACAGTTTTTTTTTTTTTTAAATACATCAAAGGTAGTATATTTCTTAGATAGAAATATAAAACATATTGATTCCTACTGTGATATCGAGGCAACAAATCGCTTTACACGATGCCCTATATGCTTTTATACCCGAACACTTAGTCGTGGCACAATATCTAAGTAGCACGAGTTCCAGGGAGGAATAGTGTAGGGCTGATGTCTAGACGAATTATATATACAGAATGTATTTTCATCCTTGCATCACCATTACTGGTGATCCGATGGATGAATTCTTTTGTAGTGTTGTAATTGGTTCAGACGTTCCATTATATATAGTTACATTTATTTATATAATAGCTGTCATCAGAGTTAATCCTCTTATATTTGAGTGTGCATTCACATTATTAAAAGACGTGTCACGGTACTTTTCTATCCCAAATTCATGCATTTAGTTTTTATGTTATATTTGTTATTCTCATCGGATTTTGTCTAACTTAGTTCGTTTCCGTGTGTGTTACATTAAATGTTGTGTCGTCAATCTGTTATATTTAATGCGTATCCCTCGGTTTTGGTTTGTGACCCGGATTTTTTCTATTGATTTATGAGTTTTGAACATCAGTATACTTATGTTGCCTTTATTTAAGAACATTTGTTGTCCGACCTGTTGGTCAAATACGTTTTCTTAAAATATACTTTTTCACTTTTTTTGGTCTTCTGGAAAATGTTGTAGTAAGACCCCTCTATCAAGATATTTGTTTCGCATGCATACGTATACAAACAAATTATCCAACACAATCATATGTTTGAACATTGTTTTAAATTTAGACATGTTTTTTTAATGTGTACAAAATTTGTTTGCGGCATCTTTTCCGCAAGTTTATTGTTTTCTGTTTGGTATTAAAAAGTAACATCAAATAATAAAACACATCAAAAACAAATGGACAACTGTCATGTTCCCGACTTCGTGCAGGCTTTTAAAATGTTGAAAATTGTTTTTTGAACCTGGGTTTAAAGCTCTAAAACTCTCACTTGTATGACGGTTGCATCAAATTCAATTACATTTACAACGATGCTTGAACAAAACAGACACAATAGGTGTACAGCAGTCATCTGACATGTAACAATCTCAATCAGAAAAAAAAACATACAAATATTTAACAAATAAGCACACCTCAATTTTAACAACTACATGCATTGCTTCCTTTAAATATTCTAATATCTTAAATGGACATATACAGGATTGAAATATTTGAGGTCATGGAGTCGGGTTTACAACAACTCTGGTGTGGGATCGCGCATTTGACGTCAGAATGTAAACGTCACAAAGGTAGAGATATTAGATAATTTTGTCGTTCTAAGCTGTTTAAAAATTATAGTAGAACAATAGCATAATGGCATTATAATAGAAAAACGACATAATTGCAGGATGTTTAAAAGTACAGAGATACGTCATATCTACCAAAGAAATACAAAAAGTCACATGTACAACATGCAAATGAAAGAGAATACAAACAATACTTTTAAAGGAATGTTTAAGTACCGAGCCACATTAAATGAATCTGAGCGTCACTGATGAGTCTTATGATTGGCCATTATGAAAAAAGTGTGTAAAAAATCGTATATGATATTCTTCCTCAAAAATAAGAATCTTCCATCATAACCATTACCGAACTGAACAATGAAACAATAAGACGGGTATCGTATAAGGTGCAGGATATGCTTACCCTTCCGGAGCACCTGATTTCACTCCCGGATTTTAGTGGAGTTCGTGTTGTTTCTTAATTATTATTTATAACTGTTGATGTACATGTCCTTAGGTTTTTTTAGTCTTTGTTTACTCCTTGGTTATGAATTTTATTGTCTTATGTAGACGGAACGCGCGTCTGACGTATTAAATTGTAGTCCTGGTACCTAAGATAACTTAACTATATATCACCAAAACAGATGAAATAGTAAAAGTAATATTAATAACAGAACACTATAACACGTTTTAAAGATGATTAAATACGTTAGTAGGCAGAATCTATACACCAAGACCATGTATTATTTAATACGGAATATTCATCAACACGGAACATTCCGATGAACGTTTTTAGAAAACGGCAAGAAATATCCCTGGTTCATCATTCCGCTCAGACCCTCGTGGCGTTTTACAAAGTATAGGTAGAACCTGCAAGCACTTAAATATTGAAAAAGTAGGGAAACGTATATCACATGTGCAGGCGCAGTTAAATTGATAATCAAGATCCATTTATTTACATCTTGTGGTCCTGTTATTTGACAATCGTCAATGGCAAAGCTTTTTTTAGGGACAATACTTATCGAACGATTGATGAATGTATGCCCCAATGCAAGGCGTAGTCGTATTTAGACGTGTTACCCTTTACTTGTCAGTCCATCTTCTTTTCATCCTATTTAGTTTCTGTACTCAACTTATGTTTTCCTCATCCTTTATGTTTTTTAAAAACTTGTAAACAATGTTAAGAACCAAAACATGCCGACGCTGTTGGAATTCGGGCAGTGATTCACTTATCATTTTACAGTTATGCCCCTTAAGAAAGTGTGACATTGCAAATTCTTTTCAAACTGAGAATTAACTTCACTAGACACAGCAATTCTTATCAATTAAAACTCGTTTCATAAAAAAAAAAAACTCAATATATGAACAGGAAAAAAAAAACCAGCACACATATACCTTAGACTCTTTCAAAGTACGCAGAGAAATCGAATGCTCTAAATTTATTTGCTCATCATCAACAAGAACCAACGGAGGCTTTTGTCCTCTATACACACTTCCTTATTTTTCAGGAAATGATGAAACAAACATACTTATTGTAGAACTGTATCTTAACATGACTTATGTTCACGTTTTTTTCATTTTCAGGAAATATTGGTTAGTTGTCTCCATCCTTGATCATACATTAATCAAATTGAGGAGCAAACTTCTCCTGAGATAACTCCTGCATATATAAGAAGCGGCAAAGCTGGGTGCTATCACTGTCGGAGTCTTTTGTCATCCTGAAATGACCACTGCATATATAAGAAGCGACAATGCTGGGTGCTATCACTGTCGGAGTCTTTGGTCATCTCTTCATTGTATTTCTCTGAGAAAAGGCAAGACAATTGAAATGAAACAATTTTTTGAATATATGTTGGACTCAAAAGGGTGATGGTCTATTTTAAAATGAAATTGTTGAAAAATGTTGAAGTGTTTAAATGGATCACACATTTCATGCATTTTATTGTATAAAGGGAATTTTATTTTACTGACAAACTGAAGGACAACTATTGACTATTGATATGAATCAGGTGCAACTAAATCTGTACCATTGATAAAGCAAAAATTATCTCATTTTCCTGTGGCCCAAGACGTACATAGTTTATATTTTGCTTGAATTAGAATAAACCATAAAAAAAATATATCAAAATATAAAATTAGAAGTAAGCAAAAACCCTACTATAATTTTAAGGATGATTAATTATGTTTCTACTTGACAAAAAAGTAAATGGCCTTGCTGTGATGCAAAGATTGCCCATTCGAGGAGCAAAATTACACAACATGTAAATATATACTTGCTTGAATGATCGATATGAAGACAGCAAGTCTAATAAAAAAAAAAGGCCATCGATTCAATGGGAGAAGCTTCCTGATAACAGCTGCCCATTTCGATCGAACAGCAGTCTTGATGAGGAACGCAATAGAAGGAAAATACTTTGAAAAGAATAACAAAAACTTTCAACACTAATATGACGTAAATATATATGTACCATATTCAGGTTATTATTTAATTAATTCATACAACACACATATGCACATGTCACAATTAATTAGATTCACAATTGAAGTAAAGCCTTTTCTTTGTAATTTTTTATGCCCCACCTAGGGACATTATTTTTTTCGGACTGTCTGTCCAATGAAGAAGCAGTGCATGTTGTTTTAACACATGATTAACCTAAAACTACAAGTATTGTACAAGGGAGGACAAACACAATATCGAACTGAATAGGAAAACAGCATTTAATCAGATAAACAATAATTGGAAATATTCCTGCTCTATTATTGATGAACATTCTGTTTTACCAGAACATTGAAGATAAGACAAAAATACACAAATTAACAATAATGCAATAACAGCTTGACTAGATGTATAAGTACAGCGCCACGTTATATATGGAACAAAGAAACTCAAAAAGGTAATAAGACAAAGCTCAAAGCAAAAGAAAAGCTACTAAACCACGTTGTTCTAAACATAACAAAAATGAAGGAGGTGATTGTTTTTGAAAAGATGTTGATCATTATTGCACGAAACCTCTAATGATGGCACACCACTCATCAATATACATGTTTGCAAGATTAAAAAATTCCACAATGATACAACTGATGGAAAAGGAGAATGTTTGTGTATGCACTACATTTATGTGCCATACCTGCATTGTCTATTTAGAGAACTACATTCCTGTTGATTCCAGGCAATCTACCAGTGCTTCTTCAATTGGTGATTTGAAGAATATCTCCGTTGATTCTTGCAACGTCAAGGAGTCCTGAAATTAGGCCAAGTTGAGCAAGCTAGTTTTACTATTGGCATGCCACGATCATATAATAATTTATTCCCTGTATTAATGTAAGAACTTGGTATCATATTTTTCCAAACCTAATCTATCAGGTAGTTATGACTATTTGTCAAAATAGATGCTAGTTTAAGCCTCATCTACAATTGACGTCTCAACAAGTATTGTTAGGTCAGTTTTTTACCATGAATACGTATGGCAAAACCTACGAAGTTAGAGCTGAGAATAAAGTACCGATAAACATTTTTACATTTGTACAAGTCCCATTTAAATGAGAATTGATCCCAATAGTAAAATACGAAATGAGGAACAATATTCCCTAATCAATTAGATTTTTAAAGATCCAATACAGAAACAGAAGTTGATGAGTAAAGAATAAAAGGTTTATTTTTTCCGACATAGAAATGAATTCATCAAAGAAAGGCTATTATTTGTAAATGCATATCAATCTCAGAATACTCTAATTATTTTTTGAAGTGATATTAAGAAAGAAAGAAAGAAAGAAACCGAAAACATGAAACAGTTGAGGAGCTGAGAATTAAATAGAAAAGGAAACTGCTTATTTATCGAACTCCTCCTGCTCTTTTTTCAAATATTCTGAATGCAAAGAAGGTAGACAGCTTCTCTTATACCTCAAGGCACATCTTATTTTGTGTAATATCTGTAATAACTACGGGAAAGTACCACACAACACTTCGGCACATTAACGTATTACGTAACGTCGCTACAAATAGATTATTTTCGAGTTCATCCGTCACCGGAAGAAACTCGTCAATTATGCCCGTCTTTATGACGTCATTATCAGATAGAGGCTAGGGGGTCGCCTGTATTCCTGAACTTTTAATAAGCGTCTGAGTGATCGTCCTTGTGCAGGATAAACCATAAAATTGAGAATGGAAATGGGGAATGTGTCAAAGAGACAACTCGACCATAGAAAAAACAATAGCAGAAGGTCACGAACAGGTTTTCGATGTAGCGAGAAATTCCCGAACTCGGAGGCGTCCTTCAGCTGGCACCTTAACAAATATATACTAGTTCAGTGATAATATAGGAGGTTGTATTGATGACGTCATCTCGGTTCTATTTTTAAATCCGGGGAAGCCTGGCTGTCAAACGGCCAGTTCCGTTCGGCGCCATGTGACTGAAACGGAAGTCAGCTGTCGTCTGTTTACCAACACACCATGGGTAAAGTGTGCATAGTTTTAGGTTGCCGAAATTGCGATAGCCACAAAGAACCGGGAATCAAATTCCACCGGATTCCAAAAGATGAAGGAAGAAAGGAGCTTTGGATAAGAGCTATAAACCGGAGAGATCCTGTAACAGAGGATGGTAAAGGGGGGCCCTGAACACGGTAACAAGTGAAATAAAAATCGGAAAAACGTTGCACGGAAAATAAAAATCGGGAAAAACGAAGCACGAGAAATAAAATCGTACATATTAACGGGAAAAGTAAAATATTTTATTAATCATGCAGCCATTCTTGGATACCATTATATTATATATTATAAAATGGACATGATGACCCTACAGTCTTCTTTTAGCGTCCGCTACTTGCAACTGATTTGAAAGAAAAATATTATTCATAACTATAATTTGATATCAATTTAATATTCTGGGAACTCATAACTTAAAACAATCTCCGGACTGACTTTGAATTAGTTCCGGTTTACTTTCTAATCAAATGCGCGACAAACACGAGAAATTAACAGTTCCGACACGAAACACGGAAAATAAATAAAGGAGAACACGAGGCACGCACGTCGAACCAAACACGAGAAAACGAGAAATAAAACTTCAAAACACGAAAACACGTGAAATAAAAAGGCCGAAAACGTTGCACGAAAATAACCCTTTACCACCCCCTGTAACAGGGAAAGTCTGGATATCTGGTGACGAGAGAGCCAGAGTTTGCAGCGTACATTTCATTGATGGTAAACATTAAAAGCAATGCTTTATTTAAACCCTTTAAAACCTTTAAAATTTCTCCCAGTGCTTGTTATATACCTTTTTACTTCTAAAATTCAATGCCAAATCAAAGAATCCTGTATTATTTTGACGGGCACTTGCCACTTGTCTCAAATATTTGCAAATTTATGACTTAGCCCGTGCAAGCAAGTATGGGTAACTATTTATTGAAAATTTTTATCTGTGCATGGCCTTTTTTTTTCACATATAAATCTCATGGACCTGTATATTAGTGTAGACTGCACACGGACTGCCATAATTTGTACTCCGTCTCCAGTTGTGGATCATTGTATTTTGTTATTGGCATGAGGTCTTGAGGACAAGGCTATGTATGGTTTGTATTTTAATATTTTCTATCATATTCATAGGCATGATATGGTGTATGGTTTCATGTTTTATAAATGAACCTGCCCCCACACTGATCATTTTCTTTCTTGATTCTTCCTTTTTGGCCTGGGGTCTATACATGGGAAGGGGGGAAATGTACATTTTCTAGGGGAAGTGCTGCCCAAATGTTTTTCATGTTTGAACTGAGATGTACATTTTCTAGGGGAAGTGCTGCCCAAATTTTTTTCATGTTTGGACTTGGATGTACATTTTCTAGGGGAAGTGCTGCCCAATTTTTTTTCATGTTTGGACTTAGAATTTGTTCACATGTCAAGTAGTTTAAAATATCTTCCTGTTAATAAGAAAATTGTAAAATGCCATTTTGCTTCTATAACTTTGGAACAGTCTCACTTCTGGGGTAGTTTCAGCGCCGTCACTTGATGATAAAGCTGAACCTATAAATTCATAGAATATGGGGAGGGGGGTCTGTATGCACTCTGTACAATGACAAAATAGTAAGAATTCACAGATAAAGTACTATGGAAGTGCATAATATGTGTAACAATAATATTTGGTATGGTTTTAATTTTAATTGCAGATAGTATTTTTCTATGTCTGCTTTGTTGGGACGATAACTGTCATTAAAATTGATTAGCATAAGGTTCTAATAATGTATAATCCATCAAATTCAAGACTGTTATCTTCAAAATTGACAACATACATTACATTTTTCCATGTTAATTACAAACTCTTTCTGTCTTTATAGACTGCACTAATTGAAAACAGGAATTAGGGGCCAAAAAAGGGCCCAAATAAGCATTTTTCTTGGTTTTCACAAAATAACTTTAGTATAAGTTAATATATATGAAATTTTAACACAAGGTTTATGAACACAAAAGGAAAGTTGGGAATTTGATTTTTTTTTGTCATATATTGGTATGACGTTGCCTCCGAAGACTTGTTTTTCCCCACTCTAACTTAAGTATAGGTATATAGAAATCTATACTTGCCCCAACTGTTCAGGGTTCGTCCTCTGTTGTGGTATAAATCTGCGCCCTGTGGAGCATCTGGTTATTCTTATGTTGTCTTTTTATTGTACAGACACAGTCCAGTACTTCTTTCTCTTAATATCTGTTACAGCTAATTTCCTAATGCATGTAAAGCAAAACTTTGATTGCCTAGGCTTGCTTGCTTTGTTTGTATATTTTTTTCATACAAGCTTTGTAAACATGATTAAAATCTTTAAACATTGTATATAGGTATAGTTAAAACTGTATGTATAATATTTGATTTTAATTGGGTGTTATTCAATGATTGTACAATATATAAACAAAGCAAGCAAGCTAACTCAAGTATTGCTCTACATGCTTTAGGAATTTAGTAAATTCATAGGTTAATTTGATAATTTTATACATCATGTATAACCAAAAGGTCAACTACAAATTGTTTATGTTGGTTATTTGTTAATTTTAAACTTTTGTACTCTAGTCTTTGTCTCAAACACTACATATTTCAGCATTCTTTCAGCTATAATTATCTCTGTATCAGGAATCATAATAAATTATGAAGTTAACCCTTTATCTTGATGAATTATTGACACTAATTATGATTTATTTCCATTATATAATTTAAGGAAAATGTGATGATCCAAAAAGTCCTGATTATGTACCTTCTGTGAAAATGGGATATGGTAGTTATGGTGATAATGAAGTTTCAGCTTCTAAAAGTGTTGACAGGTATAATAAAAACAATTGACAAAGTTACACGGGTGTTCATTTGTCCGATTAAAAGAAATTATCGGGTCCATAAAATTCATATTATGTGACCAAAAAATATCTGTATTAGGACAGTTGAACATTACATGTGATGATGTGTAACAAATTTATCCTGATTTTAATTGTTATATCACATATTGTTATATTCAAATTCAATTGTTAGGACAATATCAACCAAATAAAATTAGATGTTTAATGAAAAAAAATGGAAACTATTAGGATTATAAAGCAACTGACTATTAGGTCAATGTTTTTCTCCATTGTTGAAGCATATGATAAAAAGATCATAACATGTAATCTTTCATATTGCATGTATTATCCCCCTTGGTCAATATCAGATAGGCTGATATTAAACCTAGGGCTGATAATACATGCCATTTAAAAGATGCCATGTAATAATCTGTTATTCTATCTTCTTTATCTTTGTAATAATATATTCCAATTCACAGTTTTCATTTTACATACCATTATATATGTAGTTTATAGTTTTTTGTTATCATTTTTTTTCAGATATAACAAATAGATTTGGGGAGATGTGGTGAGGGTGCCAATGAGACAACTCCCTATCAAAGTCACACTTTATAAAAGTAAACCATTATTCTGATAACAGATCATTGAATAATTTCATTGACAGTTATTTGAAAATATTAATCAATAATTAAATATAAAATACATCTATGACATACTTATTGCAAATACTTGGAAAAATTAATTCATTCATGGAGAAGCAGTTCACTAAATACTAAATTTTAAGTTGAAGTTACTTATTTGAAATTAGAAAGAAATACTTAAAATTTGTATCCAAAGTCATTCTCTTTTTAGTTTATTGAAACATTATACTATTCTGTAACAGATATAAAAGAGCTGTAAAAAGGACTGCTGATCAAAAGGAGAGGGAATGCAGATTGCAATTGGACTTTTTGATGACACCTGATGGCAAAGAAAATGATCATCTGCCTTTACAAGACTTAGACTGCAATGTGGAGTTGGAAGACAAAAATGGTACTATTCTTATGTGTTCAAAGGGTTGATTATCAATTTAGACTTGTTGCCATCAGTTTTCTATTTATTAGCACTTAATTTAAATGATGCATACTAAGTGCATATTAAAAAAAATTGTATATACATACCACGTTTCATTAAATTCATATTCGAATAGTGCAGTAGTATATTTGATGTATGGAATGATTGTAAGGTGTACATAACATTAAGAATTGAAATGGGGAATGTGTCCAAGAGACAACAACCAGACCATAGAAAAAACAACACCAGAAGGTAACCAACAGGTCTTCAATGTAGCGAGAAATTTCCGCACCCAGAGGCGTCCCTCAGCTGGACACCAAACAAATATATACTTGTTCAGTGAAAAATGATAGCCATACTAATTTCCAAGTTGTACACAATAAACTAAGATTAGAATAATACAAGACTAACAAAGGCCAGAGACTCTGCGGCAGAGTTAAACATGTTTGTGAGATCTCAACCCTCCCCCTATACCTCTAGCAAATGTAGAAAAGTAAATGCAGAACAATATGCACATTAAAATTCAATTCAAGAGAAGTCCGAGTCTGATGTCAGAAGATGTAACCAGGTTAAGCTGGCAGGTTTCATCTGACCTTGAAGACGAAACGTGTGTCTGGCGTACTAAATTATAATCCTGGTACCTTTGATAACTATTTACACCACTGGGTCGATGCCACTGCTGGTGGACGTTTCGTCCCCGAGGGTATCACCAGCCCAGTAGTCAGCACTTCGGTGTTGACATGGATATCAATTATGTGGTCATTTTTATAAATTAACATGGATTTTCTTATCCCAGGAAAAGATAACTTAGCTGTATTTGGCACAACTTTTTGGAATTTTGGATCCTCAATGCTCTTCAACTTCGTACTTGTTTGGCTTTATAAATATTTTGATATGAGCGTCACTAATGAGTCTTATGTAGACAAAACGCGCGTCTGGCGTACTAAATTATAATCCTGGTACCTTTGATAACTTCTTGACCTCATTTTAATTGTTAAGTGGTTCAAGTTAATTTTTGAGTTTTGGTCAATTTATCTAATATTATGTACAATAGGTTTACATATGTAAAGCTTTATATTTATGACTATCAATCATTTCAATTTTGAGTGAAAGTCTTTTGCCCTTATATAATTTAAGACAAGTTTCAAATATCTCTGTAAAAGAAAGATGTGTATTTTTGGTTCATTTATATTTCTTTTCATTTCAGGTACAGGAGAATTTGAAAATTACAGAACATTATTTGAAAATGCTATAAGCGAAAACAGAATACTTATAGATAGACTGCAACAGCTTCAGTTTGAAAATAATGTTATAAAAAATAAACCCCCTTATATAAGGGCTACAAGTCTATCTTTGGAGAAGACTGAAGAGACAACAAAATTTTACACTGGATTGCCGTCTTATTCATGTTTTATGTGGTTGGTGAACTTTGTAACATGTATTATACCTTCTTCTAATATTTTTAGCTCTGCAGATATACTTCTTTTGGTTTTAATGAAATTACGTTTAAATTCCCCCCATACTGATATTTCGTTTCGTTTTGGAGTTTCCCTTAGTTTGGTTACCAATTTAATTGACAGTGTCATCCCTCAATTAGCGCACAAATTAAAGTGGTTGATTCATTGGCCAAATAAAGATGACATTTTACGCTCTCGACCAGACTGCTTCAAGGAGGCCTTTCCAAGATGTGTTTCAGTTATAGATTGCACAGAAGTTTATATAGAGACTCCATCAAATTTTACTGCTAGATCATGTACTTACAGTAACTATTAGCACCACAATACAATTAAATTTTTAGTCAGTATTGTTCCGTGTGGTAGTATTTCTTTTGTTTCACGTGCATTTGGGGGGCGGACTTCAGATAAGATAATTTCACTTAAATCAGGATATCTTGACTTCATAAACCATGGAGATGTCGTACTAGCAGACCGTGGTTTTCTTATTAGAGATGAATTGGCATCAAGGGGGGCGGAATTAATCATACCATCGTTTGCTAAGGGGAAAGACCAGCTTAGTGCCTTTGAAGTGGAAAGAAGCCGAAATATAGCTCATGTACGAATTCATGTAGAAAGAGAAATGGAGCGACTGAAAAATTTCCGTATTTTGTCTGGAAAGTTGTCAATGAATATGGTGCCACATTCTGACAGTATTATGACAATTTGCTCTGCTATTATAAATATGCACCCTAATATTGTTCAATAACTGATTACCATATTTTTCTTTAAGGGTGTACTTAGGTAAAATTGAATAAATAAGGATATTTAAAATTGTACTAAATGCTGGAAGAGTATTAGTAAAGGATCAAAATTAGCTAAAGATATTGTTAGGTCATGCAGCTCCTTTTCGAGAT
The DNA here is from genome assembly GCF_036588685.1 of Mytilus trossulus. Lineage (NCBI taxonomy): Eukaryota > Metazoa > Mollusca > Bivalvia > Mytilida > Mytilidae > Mytilus > Mytilus trossulus. The sequence goes on from NC_086374.1 coordinate 69,142,878, forward strand.
ATTTGATTTATAAAATATGGCGGGAAAAGGCATACTCAGACTTTTATTTTTATATTTTAACTTAATATATTTTCATTGGTATTATTTGGGTCTCGATTTAAAAGAAAGAAACTCAAAAATCTGCTTAAACTTTGGCAAATAGCCCTTAAGCTAATTGGTATAAATAAAGGATAAATTGGTGTTATTGGGTGAAATATTTCACCTTTTATCATATGGAAAAAGAATCCAAACATCTGACAAAAATTCCAAAACTTCACCTAAGTACATCCTTATTTAAAGGTAAGGCCATTGAATATTAAATCTTTTCAGGTGACAGATGAAATTGGAAAATTTAAAAATCAGCTTTAAAAACAATATTTTGGAATCTTTCAGCTTTTGGTGAAACAAATTCATTATGGTTACAAAACATAATTTGCAGAACAGGATGCAACCCTCTGGCGCACTGTGAAAAGTCGTAAGGTTGTGAGTCACTGGCGTAGATGGAATAAGCTCGTAAACTTGACCTGCTGCAAATTAAATCTTGCTTGTCTAATGTGTATTGTTATAAATTATTATTCATCTGTCATTTGATAAGGTACATCATATATTTTTTATGTTTATTTCATGTTTAAAATAATATTTGCCCAAACCTCAAGTCATTCATGGTTTATTGACTTGGTTGGAATTTATATGGTATTTTTGGGGTGGAAATTAATTGAGCTGAAGCAGTCATGTTCTGTCAGCAATTACTAGATAGCTTAATAATAACTAAAAGTATTTTTTAAATTCAAGAAATCTTTATTTTTATGAAAATTTTATGCAATTTTTAACCCAAAGATCTCAACAGAGAACAGAAATAAATATTGATTTATTTCCAAATGTATTATTTACATAGTCAATCATCAAATTCAAGATCTTTTTGGCCTGAAATATCATCAATAATGAAATAAGAAAATATTTCCATAAATCTTTGAATTTTGTTAATATCTTTGCCTTTTTTTACCTTAAATATCAATCTTAAATGTATAAATTCCCTAAATATGTGATTTTTGAGGATTATTTGCCTTTTTAACAATAAAAATGCAGAATTAGTGATATATTGAATTTTGAAATTTGTTTTCAAATAGAAGACATGCAGATGGTAAATAATTCAATGATGGAAATATTTTTTTGGGACAGGTCCATCTTTGGTACTTAGTGAACCTACAGTAGTCCATTCTTTTGAAAATAAAATGTAAATTTTATTCATTTTTAATGGGTAAATGAAACAAAGAATCCTCAACTGAAATTGTTTTAAAAAAATGTATTCAGCTATTAAGGGCATACGATACAGTTTTGAACCTGTACTTAAAGATTGATGATATTTTGCTATATAGGCTATTTTGTACCTGATTAAATCAAATATGTAATAAAAAATATACCTACATGTGCTACTTTTTGAGTAAAATGAGAGCAAAATTTGGTATATTTGCTCAAAATTCAGATTTGTGTCCGTATTTTATTTTTCGAATGAAAGACATAACTTTTTTGTTTTAAAAGACACAAATTATTTTGTTAAATGATCGGTAATTTTTTAAGTATCATTAAAAAATAAAAAAGCGCTATTTCCAATTTTAAAATATTTTGGTCACATAATCTCCTTGCAAAATGAAAAAAAATGCCGTTTTAAAAAATTGGGGTCCATGCACTCGTTTTCAAATTAAATCAGTTTGAATGATAAAAATCAGTCGAAAAATGCATTTTTTCCCAATATGTCATAGTTCGTGTATCATGTATCGTATGCCCTTAAGGGGTACACCAAGAATTGTCCATGCTTTAAGAATAGGTTTTGTTATAAATATATTGTAAAAATGTTTGCTGCTCACTACTTCTACAAATTATTTTTTACATTTTGGACAAAGCCACGTTCCCCTTGGTTTCCTTACAATATTAACACATTGATAATCATGGTACCATCCAATATCACACGAGTCTCCATCACAGAAAATCATCTTGCCATATTCTGGTTCTTCACACAAGCAATATTTCTCTTTTGTGACATCATTGACTGAAGTGTTTGCTACTTTATAATCATGTAGCAATTTCCTTGTAAGTATCTCTGGGATTAATAGCTCTTTCACAAAGTAAGTGCACTTACTTATTAAAGTATTACAAAACTCAGAATCCCTGCAAATTCTAACGATAGCAAGCAAAAGAACATCATTTGGACTTGTCATAACAACAAAATCACAATATTCAGTGTCATAGACAAACATTTGAAACTGAACCTGAGTGTAATATTTGTGACGCATCCATTGAAGATTTGTCTTTATGCTTGTGGGGACATTTTATCTCCAGGGTTCCTTGTCCACAACAACTACATGAAATAACACCATCAGCTGAAGCACCAAGAAAATAATTTTGTTCAGATATCTTCAATCCAGATAATTTACATTGAAAATTTGAATGTTTTTTCTCCATATATTGGATGTAGGTATCTCTGGTTATTGCTTCTTTTTCCAGTCCCCATTTGATGGCCTCTTTCTTACTTAGATCATATGAGTTGTATCCTGAAATTCTCATAATCAATTTATTTGGATTTGTAGTTGGTCGTAATGTTACAACCTCATGAGCTTTTGAAGCTGTAATTCTACCTTTTCTATGTTCAAACCATAGTGGACTTATGTTTTGTGCTTCAGTAATTTTGAAAAGATTGGCAGATTGAGAAATTGAGCAATGATAGTTCCTAAAAAGTTGATCTGATTTGTCGATTAATTCCTGTAAAGTTGGTTCTTTGTTAGTGACATCATAAAAACTTGTAAGAGGTCTAGGTAATTTTTCTTCTTTTGTGTGTTTCACCTTGACTGGTGTTTCTACCGTTACTTCATCATTCATCGGGGGAATTAGGGAAAAGAATGCAGCATTAGGACACACCTTAGAAAGAGATTCTAACACAGCTTTGTCTGGTAATGGATCTTTGCTTGATGGTATAACACATTCCAATTTCTTTTTGCTGTTACTGTTCATAAGGTGCTGTATGTCCATAAGTGAGCTGACATCAACCTTAAAAACACAAGGATAACATTTTTTAGCTGACCAGGTCAAAGGCCAAGCAAATTTCATATGGACTTTACCAAAATCTCTATAAATAATGCGCAAAATATAAACAAATTTTTGAGTTTATCTTTCCCTTGTACAATATTTTGTAGTCTGTTTATGCTCAATTTAATAGTAAAGACAGTAGTTATTACAATAATCTGTTTTTGTATTATTTATAGATTCTGTATACAAATAATTGAAGGAAACAAGTATTGTATTTCAATTTAAATGGAGCTGCAAACTGAATTCAGAATTATCAGAGTTATCTCTCTTTGCATACTTATTTTGCACATGTACAATGTATGTATTATTGTCTTATTTATCTAGCATTTGAGTAATTTGCAAGTATTTGTGAATAATTTATGTTTTTTTTTATATATATATATATTGTTTTATGTTTGGAATGAGTCATTGGCTTAATAAGCTCATGATGAGGTTGAAGTGACATGATTTATAAGGACAAATCAAGACTTTGTACAAGTATCAGCCATGTAACAGGATTGAAGCCATGAAATTGAAAATACAAAATACCATATAAAAGAAATTGTATCTGTTCTTAAAAATCAAGATTACACTAAATTTGATTATTTGAAACTTGATATAATGTTAAGTTATTACTAGACAAAAATAGCATGTAATGTTTATACATTATTTAAATGAATCAAAGTCTGTACAAAGAAATGTCTTATTGCCATGAGGAGATGATTGACTGTCAATTTATCTTTAGACGTTACTACTTGAATAAATCTGATTAAGGAATGTATCTAAAATAAAGTCTATGTATGTTATTTTAAGTTGTTTGTGCGGTATTTCAATGGGTTATTATATTTTCAAATTCATTGAAAATGTGAATTGAGGAAAATATTATTTTTTTCCCTCAGATTTCAAAAATTAAAAATTAAAATTCTTCAAATATTATTTTTTGCACAACAGCATAGTTAGTATATTACACAAAAGCAAAATTTGGAATATGACTTCTATTCCTATAAGTAATTCTTAGTTCTTTGGCTTCAGTTTTTTTTCAACTTATTACATGTATGTGTAAAATATTTAATTTCAATCCAAATTTAGACCTGTATCAAGTGCAAATATTTTGTCCATTTTCCCCCCAAATGTTACCCCCTGTGGTTGTATCAAGCTGCACTCAGGGAAGCAATTTATTAATTATTAAGATTTTCATTGTTAAAAGAACAGGTTGAAGATTCATTGAAATCTTTGAGTGAGAGAAGTAAGTGGAAATATTGTTGGTACAAAATAATGAACAGTGATGTTGAACATTACCAATTTAATAAAATTTGGATATTGTGGACAATTTTTAATAATGACCATCAGAAAATAGTGTGTTCATGTTTATTTACTGAAAACTGAAAAAAAACAAGGTCCAACCTTAACCAATCTATACATGTATCATCTATTATGTCATGCATGTACATTAATTGCCTTTCCACCACAGTATTGGTTCTTTAGTTTAAGCCATGGCCAATATTCCTAAAAGAAGAAGTCCAATCCTATATTATAAATTATACCTGTTTTCTAAAAACTTTGTTCCATTTACATTCCTCACTAGTAACTGATTTTTGTGTCACACCATATCTAACTCCTAACTCTATTTTAAATAGTACTGCAGCAATGTGACTGCACATTTCTCCCTATCTGAATTAAAGTAATAAAGCATTTCTAGTATTTGCCACAGTATTTAGTATACAGCAATCATCAGTCAATAGATATTGTACTACATGTATCAAATATATTTAGGAGATGTGGTATGATTGCCAATGTGAAAGCTATCAATCATAGCTCAAATACATGCATATTTTTCCTACATGTTTGTTTTCATATGACTTTTGATTGAGTTGAGTCATTACAATTGACAATTTTATAGTGTGTCTTTCTATGTAGTGATGTTTTACTATTGTTCAAGGTAAGGGAGAAGACTCGGGTACTTATTAAAATTTATAAACCTGCTGCATTTGTTTTCACAGGTACGGTTCTTAGTTTTTCTCTTTTGTTATATATTTATCAGACTGTTTTCTTTCCAGTTTAAATGATTTAACACTAGTAATGTTTTGGGCCCTTATTTAGCAGTTGCAGTCCTTACTTTGACTTAATGGTTTTCTTTTTCAAAATTATGACTTTTTGATGGATGGTTGTCTCATTTGCACGCAATTATTTCATTATTCAGGACGATAATAAAATGAAATGTATACCCAAAATAACCATACCCTGCTAGACATGTACAATGTGCACAATATATGTCTGCTGTATCTTTAGTTAAGCAGACCCAAGGTTGGTGTGGTTTCTCCCGAATTTTCATCGACCTTATGACATCAGCTTTCAAAAAACAGAAAGGACTTCCATTCACATCGTAAATCTGTATCTGGTCTACATGACCACTTTCAACATACCTAATGAAGTACAATAAGAAAAAAACATACTTCTGAGAAATAGTTTAAAAATATAATAAGATTACAGTAGAAAAGTGCCAGACAAAATATAATAAGATTACAGTAGAAAAGTGCCAGACAAAATATATAGTTTTGTAAGCTTAAACTGAACTGTTTTCTTTTCCAAAATGTACTTTGGATAGCTATGCATGAATAACTTTCTTTATCATATATATATACATGTATTTAATTAAATGAAAATATTTTTTAATTCACTTTTCACAACTTTGGATGGATATTCCTGGTGGAGGCACAAGGCAGTTTCCTCCATTTGCACCAGCAGAAATGTTACGTGTACTCATATTTATGATCAATAAATTTGACTGAATAATGAATTAAGGAAAAAGTTCCTGTAAATGATGTCATCATTCAGATATCATGTAATATCTAACTTTTTTCTTCTAAAAATTAAGTTTTTCAAAGATAACTAACATTATCAAACACTAAATTTAAAGAAATTTTCAATAAATTTAACATGTAAAAAACAGAACAATTGCATGCATTTATATATAGTATGGGTACAAGTAACATAGTGAATGTAAGCCTTGGGTGGGAATCGAACCCACGTACCAGGAACAACAATCCAAACTTTTTTTAAATTAAAGACTGCATCTGATTAGCTCAACTTTAAAAAAAAAATGGCTTGTATTTATGCATGCCATGAGAAATGCCTAATTTTAGGTAATTAATTTAGTTTGTTGAAAACGATCCCAGCCATATTAATAATTGAAACAGGATAATAATATACATACCATGTTGTGAACAGGATCAAAATTTGGGTGGACAGAGTTCTGGTTATTCCTAAGGTCATAAACTCAACAACAAATGACAGAAATTTCTTTTCCAGTTCAGAACAATAGACATGTTATTTATTTTTCTGAATTATAGACAAATTGATTAAAACCTTGATATTGTAACTCATCTTTTATTGAAGCAATCGTTCATCTTAAATCTACTGCATTTCAATTTTTATACTAATCATTTGACCTAGGACTAAGTTTAGCTGGAAAAATAACGAAGTTTGTAAAAAGTAGGCGAACAAATGTCAGTGTTCTAATCTGCTTTATAGGAGGGTGGCCCAATCTTCGGCCGCCAAAAGCATTGATATCCTCTTAAATCATGTTAATGGGACTATTACATTGATTGATTGATTGTTGGTTTATTAACATCCAGTGGCAAATGTTTCATGCATATTCAGGACGAGAACAAGTTCACAATAAATACAATAGGTAGGTTGATACGATAGATGCCATCTGGGATGATGGTCAGGGAAATTTAGACTGCCACTTGAAAATGAGGGTATCTTTGATAGGGCCCCTAATTTTGCCTTGCAATAGGCCACCTACGGACCCCTCAAGAGTTGTTGCAAGGGTTTTTAACGTGCAAAGTGCATGGCACTCTCTTTACACGAGGCATCAGATTTAACATCCCTCTTCTAAGCAGACACGACTGAGAATTTGATACATCCCACACAGCCAAACGGATGACCTACTTCGGCAAGCATTTTACTGCCGGTTCGGGAGAAGACCAAGTGACCATATTTCTATACCCCTCTCACCCTTGGGGGTTGGGACCAGGGTTCTCGCTAAGGATTTCTGAAGGCGAGTCAAGGGACTCGTCTTTTTTGGCCATGATGAGTACAACAGCAAAAAGAAAATGTTTTAATGCAATTTAATTTAACTTTACGAGCTACAATGTAGTACAACTTTCTACCATTTCACACCAGAATCATGTCTTAAAAGCTTAAATAGGCCTTACCAACAGTGAAAGGTTAAACAATGTCTGAATGTGTATTAAAATTCATACTGAAAATAAATAATTTATTTTTTTAAGAAATTAAACCAACATGAGAACAACTATCTAATGTGGAAGTGGACACTTTTATACAATGTATTTTATGCTCAAAAATTAGTTTAGTGTACATATAAAAATTATAAGTAGCTAGTTTTAAGCTAAATATACACAGATGATGCCAGACTAACTACATTTAATTTGTTAGTCTGGATAGTTGAAAGTTATGAAAAGTTTTATATTTCCACCACTGATTATTTATTCTATTCAGGGATTAAATACCCATAAATGCGAGTGAGAATCTTTCCCAATTTGTTCAACTGGTGTCCTTTTCAAATTAAATGGTTGTTCTTTCATTCTATGTCGAAACGCAGAAAAAATGAGTGACTCTACCTATAAGCTTCTAAGCTTTTATAAGCTTTCATTGCACTTTTGTTAAACATTGATGGTGTTTCGATTAAGTAGAGGTAAACTTGACCGAAATCAAGTTCAAGCCAAATACTGGGGTCGTTCACCCATTCAGATTTAGTGATAGCATAAGGATCAGGGAGCCTATCGAGTCTTTTATTGTATGCCAATTTCTCCTGGTATCGTGTCCTAGCCTCGGCCGGTAACCCGTAGGCATACGGGGATAACTTTTCTTTCTTCTGCATTGTTTATGCGTTCCCGCCCATGACAACAACAATAACAAGTATGGCGGATTTTGACGGCCAGTCATTGCGCAAGCGCGAAAAAGGGAATTCCGTAAAATCTCCTATAACTTTATTGCAAGAAACAAGAAACCCTGACGGGTTTTAAATGATAATGAATGCCATACTAATTTCCAAATTGTACACAAGAAACTAAAATTAAAATAATACAAGACTAACAGAGGCTCCTGACTTTGGACAGGCGCATAAATGCGGCGGGGTTAAACATGTTTATGATATCTCAACCCACCCCCTATACCTCTAGCCAATGTAGAAAAGTAAACGCATAACAATACGCACATTAAAATTCAGTTCAAGAGAAGTCGGAGTCTGATGTCAGAAGAAAATAAACAAAATGACAATAATACATTAATAACAACAGACTACTAGCAGTTAACTGACATGCCAGCTCCAGATTTCAATTAGACTGATTGAAAGATTATGATTTCATCATATGAATATCAGGCACAATCCTTCCCGTTAGGGGTTTAGTATCACACCATCAAACAACACCATCAAACTATATATATGAGAAGAACATAACCTTTACTAAATTTGTTCATAGATATGAAGATTTGGTATTAGAGTTTGGTTGTACCTGTAGAAAAATTATTTCAAACGGAATAGCACATCTTCATTTTTACGGAAATGTTGCTAACCGTGCCCGGAAATTTAGAAATGATCCACGAGACTTGTCGCTCCTTTAAATAAACTTATTCTAAAAGATTACCTATTCAACACTGTAACAAGATCATTGAATATTGTTTTTATTGGTATAAATATTTATTCTGTTTTCAGTAAATTAAAAGCTATCTAAATATTACTAGTATGTTATAAACATATACATATTCATGGATCTACTATCTGTCGATACCTGTAACTTGGCATTGCACAAGGTCATGTTTTTCTCTGGCTGTTTATGACGTCTTTACACTAAATTCACTGGATGTTGGATGTGTACAGATTGATAGTTAAGTGTTGGATGCATGATTTTTTTTATTAGTTGTTAGTGGCTTTGAACTAGCTGTCAGATAACTGCGAGTACTCTCAGATCTGTCCATTGTCTGTTTCTGTGGGGATGTATAAGTACACGGCAACGTCCACTTGTATTTTTGTCTATCTGATGAGTAAAGCCTTTTTTAACTGAATTTTATAGTTCGTTCTTATGTTGTACTGTTATACCACTGTCCCAGGTTGGGATCCCGCTAACCTGTTCAACCCCACCACATTAGTTATGTGTGTGTCTGTCCCAAGTCGGGAGCCTGTAAATTCAGTGGTTGTCGTTTGTGTATGTGTTACATATTTGTTTTTCGTTCATTTTTTTTTACATACATAAGGCCGTTAGTTTTCTCGTTTGAATTGTTTTACATTGTCTAATCGGGGCCTTTTATATCTGACTATGCGGTATGGGTATTGCTCGTTGTTAAAGACCATTCAGTGACCTATAGTTGTTAATGTCTGTGTCATTTTGGTCTTTTGTGGATAGTTGTCTCATTGGCAATCATACCACATCTTCTTTTTTTATATAACCCGTGTCATGTCAACAACTGGTTTTTGAATAAATGTGTTTAGTTCCGATGCAAAAACCCTACGAGTGAATCAATAATAACGCCAAAAATCTTTAATGACCTGACACCAGTATCGTAACTATATCCCTTTTTAATAAATATTTTAAAGGTTTTGTTAGTTTATGAGGTGATTACTGACATTTTTCTGCTTTATAAAGAATATTTCCATATAAAGAAATGGATGCCAAATACCTGAACATATAATAAGTCTGCATGTTGAGCTATATTTACGAATGATGTCCTTATACCGATGATCAAATTTAGTAAATGTTTTGACTAGTCTGTGATATCGAAAACCCTGGTGTAATAATTTGTCAGTAATACATAAATTTCTCTCATTTAAATCTAAAACATTGTTACATACGTATACACGAGCGAATCGTACAAGTTATATATAGACACCATATGATGGTGACAAGGGAACTTCATTATCTAAAAATGGATAATAAGGCAGCAACTATTGCTATTTTTATGTCACGTGTTTCCGTTAATTTACATTTATATAATTATTTTCTAATTAAAAGTTAAGGAGAAATGAATTGTCTGTGATAACTCTTGAAAGTATTACATAAACCTTCGGGACATTAACGTATTACTAACAAGTATCGTCGCTACGGCGATACAAATTGTAATTTGTTAGTCATTAATAAAATACCATCTGAATATTTAAGTCTTGGTCGGATCTTTCACTTTGCAAAATAAAGGCAACAGTAGTATACCGCTTTTCGAAACTCATAAATCGATAGAGAAAAAAAAACAAATCCGGATTACAAACTAAAACTGAGGGAAACGCATTAAATATAAGAGGAGAATAGCGACACAACAATAAAATGTAACACACAGAAACGAACTAAACATTAGACAAAAAATCTGATGAGACAAACAATTTTGGGATAAAAAAAAAGTACTTTGACACCGTGTCACTGACACGTCTCATAGTAATGTAATTTCACACTCAAATATAACATGAAACAAACGACACAACAGATACACAACGTTAAAATATATCAAATACAGAAACGAACTATAATATAACAATGGCCATGTACATGACATTTTGTAAAGAAAAATATGTTGGGTTGAATCTGGTGTTGTGGCATGCAAAACCTCCTGCTTTAAAGGCATTGTTTAACATTACATTACAGGACTACAATACAAATAAATAGGATAACATATTGGACAAAGAAACACACGTATTATAGCTACTGACAAAAGGCAATAGGTGTAAAATAATCTCAAAAGAGATATAATGTCTGAAAAATTATTTAAACTAACATATAAACAAACCTGTGCCCAATCTGCAGAGGCAGCACCAGCTGAGCTAGCTCAAACATCCTTACAGTAATGACACGCTGTGGTTTCTACTTCTTGGAAGACTGTGGATACCCCGGAACCCACGCTTCAAGCCTAGATTTCCATTCTATGCAACACAAATGTCTGAGTCAGTTTTTCATATATCATTCTTACCCCAGCTTACAGAACCGTAAATGCCTTTTTATAGTTTAATTGCAGTCTTTTACATTGTCAATATAACTGAATTTGATTAGTCTGTAGTATAAGTGAGAGGTTTAGCAACCCGGTTCAATCAACCATTTTCTACATTTGAAAATGTCTGTACCAAAGGCAAAGTCAGGAATAGTGACAGTTATTTTCCATTCGTTTGATGTGTCATTTGATTTTGTCATGTGATTAGGGACTTTCTCGGAGTTTAGTATTTAAGTGATTTTACTTTTTAAAGAGAAGTAATCAACATGACCACAAGTTTATTTATTGTATACCGGCTAATGTCTTTTTTGTTGTTGTTACAATTACTTATGACAACTTAATTATAATCTTTTTTAAAGAAAATATTATTGCCATGTTATGTACTTGATCGTGTTGATGGCTGTTACGAAAGAAATATATGTCTCGTAAATTTTCAATTTTTTTTTCAGCATAACTATGTGATATTAAAAATAAAGAAAGGGATGTAACTGGATAATCCATTTCAGTTTTTGTTTTTATTTTTTGTTTTTTTGTTTTCCTTCTTTATTTATTTATTTATTTTCTATTTTATTTTACTTTTTTTTTATTCTTTTTTATTTCTTTATCTTTTCAATAGAAAATGTAAAATATTTCCAATTAAGATTTATTTATAAAAATGATATTGTATGTATCTTATATGTATTATATTATATGTATATCATGTATATGTTGTAATTGTTGGAAATAAAAAAATCAAAAGTTAAAAAAAAAACATGACCACAGGTCCCCAATAAATACTTTTGCATTAAGCAGTATTCTGCTGCAGCATTGGGGTAGTCATTTTGTTGTGATGTTGTTATGACAATAAAGCGCCATCTAGGCAAAAGGGAGATAATTCCCATTGTTTCGTTTCAGACAAGTCCATTGACTTTATTCGCAAATTGTAACCTTTAATTCAATTTACATGACATTTTCTTTTTCTATTTTTTTTAATTTCATATATTAACTTTATTTTAGTACTCTATGATGAGTTTATTTACAACCACTGGGTCGATGCCACTACTGGTGGAGATTTATTTCCCCGATGGTATCACAAGCCCAGTAGTCAGCACTTATTGTGCTAACATGAATTGTCATTGATATGGTTATAATGATAAATTTACTGTTTACAAATTTTTGAATTTTTTAAATACTAAGGCTTTTCTACCTCAGATATAAATTACTTTAGCTGTATTTGGCAAAACTTTCAGGAATTTTGGTTCTTTATGCTCTTCAACTTCGTACTTTATTTGGCATTTTTAACTTCTTTGTATTCGAGCGTCACTGATGAGTCTTTTGTAGAGTAGACGAAACGCGCGTCTGGCATATATACTAAATTTAGAGTGGTATATATGATGAGTTTATTCACCATTACAAGGATACTCTTCCACCTGTTAAAAAGTTTTTGCCATATTTATAATGAAATGCACTACACTCCGACAAATACTTTGTTAATCAAATTTCTGTACTTGTTTTTCTATCAATGCATACGACCATATAAAAAGGTTGACATCTTTGTACAAACCTATTTTTTGAATTCTTAATAAAATAATGCAATATTTTTTATATCCATAAATCACTCTCATAGCATAACTGCACGATTCTCACATTTGAGCTGTGCTTAATCCGCTTGATGCCGACAGTTTTTCAAGGTTGCACTGAAATGTCGAAGTCATCTATACTATTAAACGAGAAGACCTCATTTTGGGTGTCGCTTCTCTTCTTTCCACAATAAATAAATCATCATGCCTCTGTGTCCTATGGGTACAGTGCACAATCGCATTTGTCATCCATTCATATGCTTATTCAGATTGAGTTATTTTGGGTGAAAAACAAGAAAAAAGACGTCCGGATATGTTTCCGTCATTGGGCGAAATTTTAAGCCAGATTAGACTTCCGGTTTGCGTTTTTCTGTATACTTTGAACATACATTAATACTACGAATACAATGTATTTTCTGTCTTATATTCGTCATTGGACGAAATTTAAGTCAGATTAGACCTCCGGTTTGCGTTTTTCTTTTTACTTTGAAACAAATACATATACTACGAATAAAGTGTATTTTCTTTTTGATATCATTTTCAAGTTTACTTTCCGGCACGGCAGTCTCAGGGTTTATTTAATAGAGAGGGTCTGAATAATATATCAATGACCGCTGTGGATCAATTATTAAACTGAGAATTGACTATAAAACGAAAATACACTTTCGGGACGTCTTATTGAGAGGGTCTGAATAATATATTAATAACCGCTGTGGATCAATTATTAAACTGAGAATTGACTGTAAAAAGAAAATACACTTTCGGGACGTCTGGAACGAGTGTTTTTAAGATCGAAATTGCAGGATTGATCATTTCGGGATCCGGGATTTCTTTTTTCGAATTTCGGGATGTCGAGATATTTTAGTTGTATAATAAATTCAGAATCTCCGGATTTCATGTTTTTAAGCCCGGGATATTGGGATCAAGGCCACTCCGCAGTGGCGGATCCAGATATTTTCATACGCAGGGACCAGTTGACTGCAAAAGAGGAGCCCGATCCGGTCATGCTTCAGTGATTCCCTATATAAGCAACCAATTATTTTCCAGAAAGGGGGGGCCTAAATCCGCATCTGCCCCGACCCTCCCTTTAATGAATGTTCAAAATATACAGATAAGCGCTAAAATTATTTATGTAGAACAAACAAAAAAAAAAGGATTTTTTTGTGGAAAAAGAAGGAGCCGGGCTAGAAAAATAATTATCCTGTCTCAAATTACCTATGACTTTTGATACCTTTTCTGATATTCTCAAGTCACTAAATGTTTTACAAAAAAAGAAGATGTGGTATGAATGCCAATGAGACAGCTCTCCACAAGAAACCAAAAATGACACCGAAATTAACATTTAAAGGTCACCTTACGGCCTTCAACAATAAGCAAAAGCCGATACTGCATAGTCTGATATAAAAGGCTCCGAAATGACAATGTAAAACAATTCAAATGAGAAAATTAACAGCCTTATTTATGTACAAAAAATGCACGAAAAACAAATATCACTGAACCACTGAATTACAGGCTCCTGACTGGAATGTTCATAATACATGTACACTAAAATGAAAACATTTTGGAAATAAAGGAGGAGGGATAAAAAAACATTTTCCTGTCCCCAAGTACCTATGACTTTTGATACTTTTCCTGAAATTCTCAAGTCATTTTAAAAATCTTTTATAAAATGCGATTTCGCGGGTGTGTTCTAGTATGCTTGAAAATACGACAGCTCGATGTCTGTGACGTAACATACCAAACAATGACGTCATTCGATATGTATAACTGTTACATTTAGGACCCATTGAAAACAACATTACTCTGTTAAATCTTCTGCGTTTTAATTTTTAAAAAATACAGCAATGAAGAAAAGCTTGTCTAAATTAATCATGGACCTATTTGTCTCTCCGGCAGCAAGAAAGTTATTTAATGAATGGCTATCATTTATTTTGAATTTATTGAACCATAAAACTAATTTTTGACTCTCCACATTGAATAATCCGCGAAGCGGATTATGTAAAATGTGAGGAGTCAAAAATTAGTTTTATGGTTCAATAAAATCAAAATAAATTGTTGCCATTCATTATAAATAAATTTCTATCAAAAATAAGGCTCAAAGAACTTTTTATATAATTAATCTTGACAATAACAACGTACGAACATGTTGGCGTATGAATACACAACGTCAGAGTGGGCGTGTCGCCATTAAAATTGGCAACATTGAAAATAAAACTAATAATTTTAACCAATCAGAAGACACTTCATACACAAAATTTATTTATTACTGGAGAAACCAAAATTGCAAGATCTTTTTCCAAACGAATTAAAAATCAATCGTTACAAGCAGTTTGCTGGAATATAAAATAAAGAAAAATACGTGAAGTAAGAAAATGTGAGACTGTTTGTGTAGTTTGAATATTACCAGTACTATTTGTGATATCAGGCTATTGAGGAGGAAATTGAATATCTGGAGATTGAGGAGGAAATTGAATTTCAGGAGATTGAAGAAGACATTGAATATCAACTGACACTTGTACAGGCAAACTTTGTGAAGATGTAGAAGCTGAAGTATTCTTTTAAAGAGTGCAAGAACAACCAGGACCACAAACATTGCCTTTCCGCCTGCCTAAACATCTGTTGTTGACACAGCCTGTTTTACAAATGCATTCTTTTGTTAGAAAACGGACTGTATGTTCAACTCGAGAATACATTTCTGGAGTATCCCATTTTATTGGCAAGCCATAATCTGATTTTATTTCACATCTATAGTGCATAGGATAAAGAAGTGTGACAGATGAATGTAGGACTTTGTTCCATATGTCGGATACCCAGCAACCACGCATCCAGTGAAATTTTAATGCTTCAGCTGTAGGCATCATCTCATCTTCATTGGTGATGCGATCCCAGATTTTTTCTCTGATCTTCTCGAGGAAATCTAAATGAGTTTAAAAGCTGTCTTTTCCATGGGATTTTAAAAGAATGAAAAGTTTTTTGGTGAAGAAATGGTTTATGAAATGCTGTCCTGTGCTTCAAGAAGTATAGTGTACCAACAAGTCTGTGAAATGCCAAAAGACCATTGGGAGTATTTTAAGAAAGAGAACCTGGAAATCTGTACCTGTTATGAAATTTCAGTATTTTCTAGAGTTATCAAAATTTTTCTGTTAGTAAATCCGCCGAAGAAAGAGAGATATTCATAACCAGAGAATGAAAAGAGTTTGTAAGCAATTATGATCAACAAAGAGATCATTGGCTATCTCACTGCTTAATGCGTTCATGTCAGGCCAAACTTAAAAATATGTTTCTTTGCAGTTTTCTGACTACCTTCAGAGTGAAGGGTCGGTAGGTAGGAAAAATATCTTATTTTTTCAGCCAAAATAAAGTTTACATAAGCAGTTACACAAACCAAGTCTCTCCTGCAGAAAACAACATTTTAAAACAACAAACACTGAAAACCTAAGTGAAATAAACAGGCATTTTCAGATTAAAAACTTTTAATCAAATTTGAAACTATAACATAGTGTCATTATTAAATATATGGTATATGATATTGAAATACTGGAACACTTATAAACAAGGAATGACTAGAATTGTTTTAAAAATTAAAGAAAAATATTCACATTTCGAACAGACACACATACATATATATATATCTGCAGTCTAAAAAAAGTTTGGTCCTTTTTATAGACTTCTATATGTATATATTCTTCCTGACTAGACTGCTTTGATGAGTTGAGTATTTCATCCGAAAAATGTAGATATTAAGATATTATTTTTGAGATGTTGAGATAAGACGTGGCACGGTACTTGTCTATCCCAAATTCATGTATTAGGTTTTCATGTTATATTTGTTATTCTCGTGGTGTTTTGTCTGATGCTTGGTCTGTTTCGGTGTTATGTCGTTGTTCTCTTATATTTAATGCGTTTCCCTCGGTTTTAGTTTGATACCCCGATTTTGTTTTTTTTGTCCACGGATTTATGAGTTTTGAACAGCGGTATACTACTGTTGCCTCTATTTAAAGCTATAGATACCTGTCCAGGCTTATTGTTTATTAAAGAGTGTTTTCAATAAATAAAAATCAACCTGGAATTGAATCTTCCTCAATTGAGAACAAACATGGGAACTTAAAAGAAATATATTAGACAACTGATTGTTTTAAAATTTCTAACAATATTTGTAATTGGTTCTGTTCCAAGAACCCATAGAGCATAAAACCTGAAAATAAATGGTTTAAATTTATAAAGAAGTATCAAGAAAATTAACAATTCTCTGTCAAGTTTTGAAAAAATATGGCCCTGTAGCTGTGTCTTTATATACATGTTCATTCATGACAGTTTAAGTCAATAATACATCCATTGATTGATTTATGTTAGTTTTTCTTGGGGTTTCTTTTTATAATGGGTTTCCCACTATTCTTGCAATCATTACAAATAGGGAGTACAACTTTGAATTAGGCAAGTTCTTCAACACCTTTTTCAGAATTAGGTGATGCACAATAACAACAAATGTCCTTCTGTAGTCTTATTGGAGTGTTGTCAGCATAGTAACTAAATTCTACTGGAGTTCTGCAATCCATTTGCAGCCTAGTGTGAACTATATAATGAAGTGTGTCATCTGCAAGATAAATCACAGTAGTTTAAAAAAAGGAGGGACGAAAGATACCAAAAGGACAGTCAAACTCGTAAATCTTAAACAAACTGACAACGCCATGGATAAAAATGAAAAAAGACAAACAGAAAAACAATAGTTCACATGACACAACATAGAAAACCAAAGAATAAACAACACGAACCCCACCAAAAACTAAGGGTGATCTCAGGTGCTATGGAAGGGTAAGCAGATCCTGCTCCACATGCGGCACCCGTCGTGTTGCTTATGTGATTACAAATCCGTAAATAGTCTAATTCGGTAGGTCAAATTCATGAAAGGGAAGGGGATTGTAGTTACGACGTAAGGAACATATCCGATATCATTTGTGAAAGAGTTATTCCATAACGGTCAACCAACTCGTGATGGCGTCCGTAAAATTTACGAAGGGATGATTTCAACTCACCATTTGGAGCTTTGGTTTAATAGCTTCCTTGTGAGCAGTATCCCTCTATCAAGAAAATCATGATAGGAAACGCAAGCACGGGAATATCGTATCAATGGGGAGATATATACCCCGTATGCAGGTGCTGCTGGAATGTTGCTACTTAGAAATGGAAAGTTCACAATTGGAAAGCTGAAATCATCTCTTTTGTCGTAAAGCTTTGTCTTCAACCAACCCTCATTGTCAATTTCAAGATGTAAGTCGAGATATGAAGCCGACTTAACTGTATCTGTAGTATCATTTATCTCCAATTCGATGGGATAGATGCGATCCACATAGTCACCAAATTTTGAATTTAGTGAAAGAACGTCATCTATATAGCGGAAAGTAGAGTTAAAGGATATTGCTAACTTCTTATCCTTCTTTCTAAGAAGTTCCTGCATGAAGTCAGCCTTATAATAATAAAGAAACAAGTCAGCAAGTAGAGGAGCACATTTTGTTCCCATTGGGATGCCGACAGTCTGTTGAAAAACACGTCCTCCGAACATAACAAATATGTTGTCAATCAAGAAATCAAGCATCTTGATAATATCGGTTTCCGAGATTTTTTTGTTTGAATCAGAGTGATTCTTTACAAAGTAGGATTTATCCCTCCCTAAGACAAGATACTTGTATCTACGTTGGCCATTCTTTTTTATGAAGCAAAGTAATACCAACTCTTTTAATTTTTCTTTTAGTTTGGAATGTGAAATACTTGTTTAAAGAGTAGAAAATTCAAATGTTTAATACTGTTACAAAATGAAAGAGAGTTAGATTGGATGTACTCTAAGAGATCTCTGGAATTTTTAAGTATCCACATCTGATTGACGCCACCTCTGGAATAGGCAGTTTCACAATAACTTTGAAGCCCGTCTTTGATTGCTGATAAGATGGATGTTAATAATTTAGAAAGGGGTTTCGTGGAGCAATTGGAAGACCCAGCAATATACCGTTGTTTGTAAGGACACTTATGTAGTTTAGGTATCCAATACAGTGATGGTAGATCCAGTTCTTCATCTTTGGTTGAAATACCAAAGGAACAAAGAACAGACCTATGATTATCCAGGATTTCCTCTTTGGTAAGTGTCGTGAGGGTATATGTTGGGTTTCCAAGTGAATTGTCTATACCTAATTCGTTTATCAAGCAATAAATGTAATGACTAATAAAAACGATGTTATTTGGGGCTTTGTCTGCGGGGACAACAACATATTTATCATGGAGGTCAGATAGGTGTTTAGCAACATTTGGATCTTTGAAGATTGATATAGCATGGGCATTGATGGACCCATTCAGTTTCTTAATTCTGATTTGTATTAACGACCTCACTGCCTTAATCATGTTAATCCATTCGGATAGAGTGTCTACGTCTTCCTTAAATTGCAACAAAGAAATTACAACAATCCATTTCAATTCAAAATTTCCAATAACATTGAGAATGGAAAAGGGGAATATGTCAAAGAGACAACAACCCGACCAAAGAGCAGATAAGTGTCTTTATGTACCCTTAGTATATAAAAAAGTAAGAAGATGTGGTATGCCAATGAGACAACTCTTCATTTATATGCATTCTATTTTTTTTAAACTACTTCAATATATAAAAACATGGAAATTAATTGTAAAAAGTCTGTCGGTTCAATGTTGCCCAGGATCTTTTTAAACATTTATATTTGTCCTTAAATACAACTTGGATTACCAGGATATATAACTCTTTAATATGCCTGGCACTTTTGTATGTGTAAAATAAATATAGCTGTTCTCCATGATTTGTTTTTTCAATAAGGAGTACTTTTGAGTTCAGACATGAAGACATTGGATTTGAATACTTTAAAAATGTTGGACAACAAAACCTTTATAAAAATGTTGTACATAGGATATAAATATTAAAGTTTAATACCTTCTGGAACAATGATACAGCCAAAATGTTTCTCTAACATTCTATTCAATGTCCTGGCTTTTCTACTTGTTAAGGTTTTTTAAGCATAGATGCAACGTGGTTTACCACACTCATAACATGCAACTGTGCGTCTGACATTTTGTCCAACTAAACCAGCATTACGAATGCCCTGAAAAATAAACAACAGATATTCTAGTGTTATTTTAAAGTATTAAACATGTGTAAAAAAACAAGATTTGTACATGTATTGTTCATTTTTTTTAAAGTTTAGTTTGCATCCTGTTTGTCAGATAATAAAAATATATTTATAAATCGATTCATGTCTTAGAACTAGCTTTTTCTTAAAGTTATTATTTATCAAGGCTACTTAAAGTTTTAACTGCATCTGTTCAGCAACAACTGATGTCTTTGTATTTCGGGCTGACGGTTTATCAGACTCATTTATGTCAGTTCCTAGTACTTTTTCAAAAGGTTCGTAGTGATTTTTGTCAACTTGTATCATTGGATCTGGCACCCATGGAAATGTCATTCCTGATCTAAGACGAAAACAGTAGATATTTTGACATTTTCTTATCTGGAACATGTAGGCTCTCTGCCGGCAGTGATCTTCAAGAAATTTTATATAATCTGAAATTGAAAAGTAACTCTTTATTAAATAGTTTCTGTCTAAATATAAAAAAAAAATCGAAATGGAAATTTCATGACACTGCCTGCAGGTTCTTTGGCTATCATTTTTTTTTTATTATTGTTTTTGGACTTCAGCACAAAAGGAGAGGAATTCAATCCTGGCAAATTTAAATTTTAAACCTTTTCATATCTATTTGTTTTCGAGTTCCTGTCAGTTTTAATAAATTTGGACCCTATATTTTGGTAAAAACTTTCTTCAAAATTCAAGAATAATTCTTTTTTTGCAAATGAGAAAACTATGACAGGAAAATGAAAATTTAAAATTAAATTCAATTGCCCTAACCTGCTTTCTTAGATACATGTTTCTCCTGATATTGTCCTTGTTGTAAAGTTCCATCAACCATTTCTTTTACCAAATAATCGAAAGCCTTTACATCTGCTAGGTCTGAAGGTGTTGGACAATCAAATGGAACAGCTTTCAATGCCACCTTTTTGGTCCTTTCAATTTCAATAACAGTCTGGACAGATTCTATCCATGAAGTTTTCATTCTTTTCAGCTTTTGACCTAATCTCACTCATCGAGTTAGCACTTTTTATAATCTGTTCCATCTCGCTATTCATTTCACTTCTAGTGAAGGCAACATTTTGCGCAGCATTATTCAATAGAGACATGATACGTTCCACTGGATTGACACAACTGTTCCCAGGTGCAGTGCGTTTTTAAACATGACTATAAGAGACAACTTAACTACGTGGTAAGTAATGCGATGGTCTGGTCCTCCATCAGAGAAGAGAATAACAAGTGGTGGTACTTCTCCAGATGCTTGTAACATTTGACATATTTCAGTTGCATGCCTCCAAGGTGAACTAGGCATAAAAATCGAGTCTTTGTAGATAACAGATACCTTTCCTCTGTAAAAAGTGTCGTCAATACTCTCAGGTATGGAAACATCTAAGGAAACAGAGGGAGTGACAGACCCCTAGCTCATCAATGCATAAAAGCTTGCAGCAATCTCGAAACTTAATAGCAAATTGTCTTATGTACTTGAAAAAGCTGAACAGCAGTGATCATCCTGATGTGAAACACGCAACTGTCTTGTTTGGATTTTAAATTGAAGTGGAATTTTGGATTTATACGACTTGGCAGTATTTGCATGTGAATTCTTTGGTACAAATGAGTATTGATGACTCACTTAGAATAGCAGAACCTGGTTCCAAATCCTTCTCTACTTGTTCCTTTAAATCACGAACCGACAGGTAAGTAGCCATGTGCTCTACATTATGACGTCGCTCATCTGCAGCAACCATCTGTTCAACTTTTTAATGTAGGCTTTCAAAAAATTCATTGAACATGTCCCCGGGTCTTCCTGGATTTAATTTATATGTCTAAGATCAGTAACTAGATCTCTGAGTCTTCTGCAAGCAAAGCTTGCCTTACTCTCTCATCAAGAGCTTTATTCTGGTCTGCTGTTGCATCTAGAGTAAGTTCCCTATATATAGCTCTCAGTATATGTGGTGGAACAGTGTTGCCAGTTGCAGATACAGGTAAATTACATAATTTGGTGAAAAACTCTCTTCGCATTTGGCGAGTGTGGAATTCAGGTAAGCTAGGTTTTAGTCTAGATACAACTTTAACAGCTGATGTCATTATTTCATCCTCCTTTCGTTCTTCATGTGTCTTCCAGAAAAAGACCACAGTGCCAAATGACCCCCCAGGTGAGTATTTCATCATATCAACAGGAAATGACAGTTGAATCTATAATGTTGTTGATTATAAAATACTCCATTCCAGAACGTTTTGTTTTCCTAATACTGTAATTAATATTACCAAGAAAGATTTGAAAGCAGAGTCAGAAAACTGTATCTTATAATCGGCATGACTTTATCAGATGAAAATACTAATACTAGAATAAGGCTTGCACATATAGTTTTATACTTTAATTCAGTCACGGACCCGCGATATCACGGGTGTGTTCTAGTATGACTGAAAAAGTTGGAACTTTTCTACACTTGTTTTAAACAAACAACCAGCATGTAATTTTTCATCAATTAAAATGTATTGATATATGTCTTTTCTGGACAGAGCTTCTTCTAAAAGTGAATATTTCTGGTTCAGTTCAGATCCATCAAAATGCTGTTATGAGGAATGTTCATCAATTTGACGGACTGGTCTGCTTAATTGATGACATTTCTGTTGACAATCATTACTAGAATCAAGAAATGATGCATACGAATCAAGAGACAAGGCAAAAGCTTCAAGATCCTTTCTAAGTCACCCCTTGTATGTGTGTAAGATAATGAAATCAAGGAAAACAATGCAGAGCTGTGGGTCTTCAGTTTTTCAGAAGAAAGAAAGGATGCTTTCTGTTTCTTTTTCTGCCAGTCATTAAAATTGTTATCAAGGAATCTGAAATATAAGAATACACGTATTCAAAACCTGGCATCTGGCATGAAAATATAGGTTCTGACATTTGGTTAATTTTTTTTCAAAAGAAATAGAATTTGAAATTTTAGAAGAATATAAATGCAACTCTTTGTTGTATTCCAGTGTATAGTTTTTATATAAAGGTCAAAACTTGAAAAAGAAAATTTGAAAGAGCTTTCTATAGTGATGCTAAACGTTATTTTAATTCAATCAGTCAAAGCAAACTTAAGTTATGTTATGACATACGAAACGCTGCCAGACAGACTGACAGACGGATAGACAGACGGATTGCTATACTAGGGTGTCTGCAAAAAATTTTCGGGGATCTAAAAAACATTTGTATTAGTAAATATACCTTTGTGGTATGGGATGAATTTCTTTCACCAATGCACTGCGATCCATTATCTTCTATTTATTGCCATCTAGATACCACAGAATATTGACAAGGTGATGTATTACTTTATGTAAGGTACCTTCTATCATTGTACTTGGAAAACTAGCATTACACGTCCACATATGTTCACAGACCTCATTGAAAAGTAATTCATTCCAGTATAAAAATGTTAATATTTAAACTGCAAGGTTTATAAAAATAAGGAGATGACAGTGGTTTGATTGCCAGTGAAACAACTATCCACCAAAGTTCAAATAATGTGGATGTAAGCAATTATAGGCATTGAATCGCACAGCCTTCAACAATGAGGGAAAAACCCAAAAACTGTATAGTTGACCATAGAAGGCCTCGACATGAAAAAAAAAGAAATAATTCAGTTGAGAAAACTATAAATGCCTAATTTATAACAAAACAATTTACGAAAAACAAATATTACAACATAAACGAACGACGACTGCTGTCAGAACTACATCTAGAGAATCAAGATTGTCCTTTCATCTAGACCAAGACCCATCAATGTCAGACAGTTCCTAATTTAACATGGACAGGTGCATAAAACATGTGATGGTAGAGTTTTATAAGTACCCATTGTCCCGACCATCCCCTTTTCCATTGACAGATATTTATATAATGTTCATTATTCTGGAGTTACAGGAACTTGCCATTTAAGAAGGGGGAAAGAGGTGCTATATGGGTTTTTTTCTTAAAAAAAATAAATAAAATGGCAGGAGGGGAAGGTTGAAAAAAATTGTAGATCCAGCATTTCATATGTGTAATAAGGGTTATACTTTGAAACATATGTTGATGCCAGACTCCATTGAAACAAACATTTTAATAGACTTCGGGGTGCAATCATAGTCCCCCTTTTAAAAGTAAATTCATGCCAGGTCTGTATTAAATGTGTTGACTGCATAAAAAATTGGGAAGTTGAAGGACTTCATGTTTCTGACAATTCAGTTCAAACAGGCCACACAGTTTGGGTATATTTAATATTGTTTTAAAGATAGAAAATAATTGCAATGAGTGGGACAGCCCCCTTATCCTAAAGGAGCATCCTCATTGCAAACGAAGATAGATTTAATATAGAGAGAAGATATTTTTTTTTTTATGGTAACCATTCATTTTCTCTACATCTTTAAGTATTTTGGTTGGCCTCATATTTATTTGGCATTGTCGTTCCATAAGCAATTGAAATGCGTCCTTCTTTGCAGGTACAGGCGTTGTTTCGCATTTGTTGTCCTCACAACGATTGATTGTAAAAACCGCATACGTTAGACTGCTGTCAAATTGTTTGACAACCGATATTGGCTCATTAAAATCCGGTTCAAAACATTCTCCACCAGATTTGTTCGACACTGACACGGTTATCATGTCAGTTTTACGGATATCTGCAGCACCTTCGTCCATGATATCGTCAAATACATCATTCCATGTCTTGCTTTGTCTTAATCTGTACAAACGATTTACTACCAAACTTTTTTGTTTATTATTAGTTTTAATATTTACAGAAGACGACAGGGTGAACTCTTCCATTACTTCATGGATACCGGTAAACAATCTCCATGTGCTTTGTCATTAAAGGGTCCATTGAACGCTTGACAGGAAGAGAAGAAAAAACGAACTACAAACGTGTAATTGACCAAGACTTTAAATCAATGCCGGAAAAAACTGACGTTCCGGATCGCGTCAATAGAAGTACTAAAAAAAAATCTTCATAAGAAAAGCATCAAAATTTTCCTAGTCGAGGGGATTTTCGAGGGTCGGTCTGTAATTGCAAACAAACTATTTTAATTTAAGCCTCAAGGTACTTTTTTTTCTATGAATTTGCTGTCTGTCAGTTGAATCAAAATAGTTTTATTTTTAAGAGAATCTACAGACATAATCAGAGATAAACCAACAAAACGAACATCAGTATCAGGACTATAAATCAAAATATTGAAACAAGGAGATGCGGAGGCATGCCACCATACTCTGCTGTCACTTTCTTCATGATTGCTATTAGCCTTTGAATATTCAAATATTTCTCCTTCAAGAACACAGATGGCCTTGTTCTTGTTGTTACCTTTAAAACCACCTGCTGTAACAAAAACACAATCATGTGACTTTGAAAGTTCTACAAATTTAACTGAAAGATACTGTAAAAGTTTTCTCTTTTTTGTCTGTTGAGTAGAGAGATTTGAAGAGGTTTACAACACCAGATTATTTAATCGGTAGTTCATCAGCAGCACATATCGCTCGAGGCAGTTTATTTAATTGATGCAATTCATCCACAGGCTTTTCTAATGTTTTTAAAAGAGCCAATTGCTTTCTTCAACAGTGAATAACAGTTTTATTGTCTTGTAGTTTTTGTTATTTTTTTGTTATGATTGTAGAGAATGTTTTTAGATTTCTTCTTTTTCTAGGATTTTTTTTTTAAGAACTACACAACTGATAAAACTTTTAAAATCCTCTTCTCCATATTTTCTGTAGTTTAGCATGTCTGATGAAATGTTTGGTGCACATATTTCTCCTGTAAATAGCTGGTGTAATTTTGTATTGGTTCCATTTGTAAATAAAGATGATGTGTCTAGACTTTCCATGTATTCCTGGATGTTTTTCTCATCATTTTGTCTGATAGAAATTTCCCCAATGGTTGAATTTTGAAGCTTATTTAAAAGCTGTTGGTTTTTTTTAATTTTGTAGGACTTTTGCTCTGAAAGGTAATGATAAGCATGTAGAAGCTTATGACTGTTTTGTGGTTGAATTCAAGGCTTGCTTGGTTTGCAAATTAATTTGCATTTCATGTGTTTCATCTAAAGCCACACAGTTTAAATCAGTGCCAGTGATGGACACTGCAAATGCCCCTAAAGAGAAGTAATCTAAAATAGGTTGGGGAAAGGTCAACAAGTATGCTAAAGGATAAGCTACAAGTTTAAGATATAGAGGGTCTGTCAAAAGCACGAAAGAGAGGACATATCATTTTCAAGGACGCCATTCTTTGGTTCCAGTTCCTTGATCTAATGGAAATATACAGAGCAAAGTAGGAAAGGAAATCAGTGTGTATGAAGTTGTCCCAAAATCTGAATGTTTCATCGTTTTCCCTCTTTTTGGAACGCCAGAGTTTGAAATAAGAGTCTGAATTAAGATGCGATGTAAATGTTTGTAATAAGGGAAAAAAATAAGCCTCATCTAAGAACTAATTTTCAGTGAAGGAAGCATTGCTGTTTGAAAAAAGAGATAGGAAATCGTTATGACCCTCTTGGTACATCTTAAGTTGTCTAGAAAGAGCCTCTTGAGCCTGCAACAAGAAACTATGAACCATAGTAAATCTTGTACAGTCTGTCAAACATTTTAATCTGGAACCAACAAGAAGAAGTTTAGCTACATCTTTTAGACCTGCCTCATAATATATCTTCATCAATACAGGTTGGGCATTTTTCAATAAATGCCAGTCAACAGGATAAATCAAAAGCCACTTTAATGCATCTCAATACTCAAATTTTATTTTCATTAGAGTGTCATAGGATTTTCCATCGCCAACTTATACTACATGTTCAAAATGTATTCCAACTTGCATTTTTGAATGTAATACATTTAAATCTTTTAACGCTGTATCTTTGTCAGACTTCTCATCTAGCACTGCAACACAATATGTTTTGGACTTTTCAGGAGTCACACTTTTATTTGGTAGAGAGAGGAAGTATTTAATACCACGTTTAGACAACTTGTTAACTATATTTAATGCTGTTTTTAAATGGTTCATACAGTTGAAAGTCAGCATGTCATTTTAGAATGATTCCCAAGACTTTTTTTCATCTTCTGAAATTATAAAGTTATCAAACGTTAAGTCAGAGTAAATATGTTATTTAAGTATTAATGGTTTTCCTATATGGTCAAATTGTTCATATCAGTTCTTGTATAGTTCTGAAGACATCTTTCTCTTACTTGACCAGATATGTGATGTTTCTGAACACTTTTTGTAGTGAGAATTATCAAGATTTGGAATTGTGTCTAGTATATCTTTTTTAACAGGTGAACTGCAACAGCTTGAAGGAATGGAATTTGTATCTTCACATTGTTGAATTCATTTTGTAGAAATTTCCGTGTTTAAAGTTGAAATAACACTTGATGAAGTGGGAAATACATTAGATGAAGTGAAAAATTCACTGGTGGAAGAACTATTAAGCAATGTTGTAAGTGGGTCAGTGGTTTCCAATATAGAATTTTTAGATGATGAGTTTGTAACAGAATGTAGTAGAGTTACAGACAGGCGCTCTACAATCTGAACAGATGTACCATGAAACCCAGAATTTGATTAACCAGCTTTAACTGGAGAATGAACTTGGTTTTTATCAATGTTGTCATAAAATCCAATAGCAAATGATTTGAAAGGAGGTGATTTTGTAGTATAATTTTGCTCGAGTACATCAGATACAAAACGTTTACGAGTATCTTTTGAGACACAAACACCAAATCAAGATTAAAATTGCAAAGAAGTCTGTAGAAGAGTTTGAGAATTTGTCTGCAGTGTCAGTTATAAGCATATGTAGTGGTTGGGTGCATGCATTGTTTTGAGTATGAAATATATAACTTAAAATAAATAACCTTTGTAGAAGTCTAGACCTGATAAAAAGTTCTCTTCCGGATGTGGTATTGAATGAGTTTTTATTTGAAGTAAATCGATAGGCATGTCTTTTTGCTCTGCTATTGTCGCTGTTATAAAGTATACAAAATTTCACAGGACAGAGCCATTTTTGGAAATTTCTGTCACAAAGTCAAACTTTGTTATGTCTTGTTGAATATTGGTTTGTCTTAAAGAGGTATAATCAGAAACACTCTGTTTTAAGTCTGAAACTATGTTTTCAATATTTAAATTTTTATTGTGATCCAATTTGGATTCACATTCGCTGTTTTGGTTTATTTTTTTACCATTTGTCAGAATAGCATTATAAGCACACTTTGTCATATCCATACCTGTTTTATACAACATTCTTCCAGATTTTCTAATTTTTTTTCAGAAGTATATTCAGACATTGTGTTGCCAAAAAATGGAAAACAACACAGTTTTAACATGTTAAATAACCAGCGTGTGTTGTGAATAAAGATATTTTTGTTTTTTAATCCCTAATTAGTCTAAACGTAACAAATAGGTGGAATACAAAGTTGATAGCATTAGCGGCTTATCTACTTTAAACTCATTGTGAACATGAAACAATTTTTTTTAGATGTTTCATCAAATTCAGCCAAAGAAGTGAGAATATTAAATTGTGTATCTGAAATATAAACCTGTCTGCCAGTAATAGTTTTATCACATGCAATGCAAATATCCTGAAACCTAGCTGCTGTCTTTCTTATCCATTTACAATAGTGTTGATGACATAAGGCAGCAACCATTTGATTTTCTGGGGGGCTATGGATTTTTTTCTGGAAAAACTTTTTTTTTCGCGACAAGTCGAAAACAAACATTTTTTTTCTCAGAATCATAACAACTAAGGATTTTCTTATCCCAGGCATAGATTACCTTAGCTGTATTTGGCACAACTTTTTGGAATATTTGATATCCTCAATGCTCCTCAACTTTTATTCTGATATGAACGTCACTGATGAGTCTTATGTAGACGAAACGCGCGTCTGGCGTACTAAATTATAATCCTGGTACCTTTGATAACTATTTACACCACTGGGTCGATGCCACTGCTGGTGGACGTTTCGTCCCCGAGGGTATCACCAGCCCAGTAGTCAACACTTCGGTGTTGACATGAATATCAATAATGTGGTCATTTTGTTAAATTTCCTGTTACAAAACTTATATTTTTTTCGAAAAACTAAGGATTTTCTTATCCCAGGCATAGATTACCTTCGCCGTATTTGGCACAACTTTTTGGAATGTTGGATCCTCAATGCTCTTCAACTTTGTACTTGTTTGGCTTTATAAATATTTTGATATGAGCGTCACTGATGAGTTTTATGTAGACGAAACGCGCGTCTGGCGTACTAAATGATGATGATGGTACTTTTGATAACTATTTAAAACTGATAGTTAAAAACATTACAAATGCGTGTTGTCAATATAAACTTTTATCTTTCTCTTGGTCCTTTGGATAATTTTGTTAGTGGTGTATATAGACCCTCTACCAAGACATTTGTTTTAAATGCACACGTATATAAAATAGCATCTTTTATCAAAAGTAATCATAGGTTTGAAAGGTGTTTTCAATTAGACTTTTGAAATGTCATTAATCTCTTCACGATAATTTATGTTGTTGTTCAGGCGGACAAAGTATCAAATAATATTGTCTTTTGAGTTCGTATTATTTCTAGTGTCTTGTAGATGAATTAAGAATAAATGAACACTCGGAAATCCCACACACAATAATCATATAATTTGACAAGGATGAGATATTGCGAATCATAGTTCTGCATAACTTCAATAAAAATGTCATTGGAAAAAAAATCGTAGGACTCACCTTGTTTGTATTTGATACACTAGCTTCAAAAAATCCATACCAACAACGCTACATTGCCGGTTCATATGCATGTTCGACTATGTGTTTATTTTAAGTCATATATTCAAGTTTAATTTGATATAAACTAAAAAATGATATAAAAAAGAAACCCTTTATTTAACTAGATAAAATTTCCTGCAACAATTTGAATGACTTTTGTTGCAAACTAAACATGTCGTTGGTTTTATAAAAAATAATTTTGTTCATACTCCTCCTCCTCTGACAGGTCTGACTCAAAGATGTAAGCAAAATCGTCAATAACTCCATCGTGAACACCATGTTGCCCTTCATCTTCTTAAACATCATTCACTTTTACTTCATCAATCACAATCTTCTCAGCTGGTACTCGAACATTTTTATGCAAAAAAGTGGAATAAAATCCATAATGACAATGTTCCAATTCTGATGCTTATGTTAAAGACTTGAGGTAATTGCTGGTTGTGTATTTGTGGTTGTTGTTACGATAGTGAATTTTCAGAGTAATAAATTATAAGTTCTAACTTTCTTTGTTATTTTTACCTACAACTAAATCATCTTTGTAAAAAGGTCTTCTCGCTGTCAGACCACCGTTCAAATATCCCTCCAAAACTAGAAATCAAAGAAACAACAGACACTTCTACCCAGTCTCAGTTTTAGACATGTTCCTCGAATTTTGACCTATACTGTCATTTTAGGACAGGATCTGTGACAAATTATCAAATTCCCATCTTAGTAGCAATATACTTACTTAGCAATTCAAGTAAATTCCATCAGCCTTTGTCTGACCCCTTGTCTCGCAGTACGTATTTTGAAAAATCTTTTTTTAGTGTATACATTTTATAATACCTCCATATTTTGTACATTTATTCAATGCTGGTCCTCTGCTCTCAAAAACAGCACAAATGGTTAAACTCAGTCATTTGTTGAAAATAAAAACATGTTCAATGTTACTACACAATATTGCTACGGTAAGTTATGATTGATAGATTGTTGATTTATTAATGTTCAGTGGCAAATAGTTCATGATAGTTCATGATAAATTGTAATTAAGAATGTGTCAAGAGGTGACTATAAGTTGAGTAAAACTACAATTGAAAAGCCTACATTCTATAGACCCAACACGTCGTGGAAGTCTCTGTTTGGTGACGGTGGCAGATATGTATATAATTTTATATGTGATTCAGGAATGCACTTATCTGTGATGCAATTTTCTAAATTAATGGTCCATCATATCCGATTTTGTTTTTGCTAAGCAGTCATCGTTGTTTGTTTTGGAATTCTCGGTCGTCAATGCTTTTTACCTATATACTTGTTTGGCTTTTGAACTGTTTTGATCTGAGCGTGACTTATGAGTCTGATGTAGACGAAACGATCGTCTGGCGTATTAAACTATAATCCTGGTACCTTTTTGTTGAAGAACAGTCGAACTGATTGAAGCTTATCAAAAATGTCGTTCAGATAATAAAAAAATAGGTCTGTTACGTGGAAACTTTTGACCAGCTATGATATTTTTTCAAGTAGTTCAACTGTATAACTTAATCTAGCATGGTTTTCCAATGTTGCTTGATATGATTTTATCCAATTAAGCATATCCCCGTTGAGAACATCTTCTGCATATTTATTTCATATTTTACTTGCACGTGTTGTCTTGATATAATCTATTGTCAGGTGTCTATGCATGCGAAATCAACTACTGAAGTGGAATCTAAATGCTTCTTCAAAGTGGTGTCATACTATAGGCTCATTATTAAGAATGAAATTTCAGCCTGGAGGACTTCGTTGAATCTTTTTTACTAGATTAAACACAATATTTCTAAAAAAAAATAAAACATGTAAAATAATTCTCTTGACTTGATGTTTTTTTTATCATAAATGTCAGTGGCAAAAAAAAATGAGGCCCTTATATCATCACCAAGAAGCAGTTTTGTAAGACAAAGGTTTGATGTATCTCCATCAATCATCAGATACCATAGTCATTAAAAATATCAACCCATCCCCAAATATTTACAAACAATTGATTGGTAGTTTCTGGGTTTGATGCATAAAAGCCATGGGTCATCTAAATCCTTTGTATCCATGAAATGTAAACTATAAACAATATTGCCTTATTGGTCTGACCCATGAAATGTAAACTATAAACAATATTGCCTTATTGGTCTGACCCATGTCAACTAATCCAACAAATTCCCAGGCACCACCTTTAAGTGGATTTTCAATATCATCCTTATTTTCATTTCATCCAGTAATAGCTACCCTCTCCGTGTCCACAATTGCTGACCAGTTGACGATCTGATTCTTTCTCCATCTATCCTATACTAGTTTGGCTAATTCCACGTTTTGTTTAACTCATTTTTTTTTGTAAGAAAAAAAATCAATGTTGATTTTGCAGGTAAGCAAAGCATTCCAGATTGCCTTAAGTTGTCATAGGCATTTTGTGACTTGCCGGGGTTCACACATTGCCGATTATTGCTCCCGTTTGAGATCAGGCAGCGATACGACACGAAAAGTGAAAAAGTCGGATTAGTATCCTCAATTATCTGGAATGTCCTATTATTGTCTGAACGTAGTCGTTTTAGTACGTTACAGATTCCTACTGGCCGGGAAGGGTCCGAATAGTTCGGCAAAGCACCCCGACAGTCAGGTGCGTCCCGTAACATTCGGGGAAACTCAGCCGTTTTTGTCTAGTCGGATTACAATCGTGCCAGATACTGCTGTATCGGATCGAGTTCCATACAATGTTCTGTGTTTTCGGGATGGTGTCCTGTGGAACGGGAATGGTATGGAGTAATTTTCCATTGCTGTTTTTCTGCCGATTGAGTCCAGATTGCATCCAGATCTTGTTGATTGCGAACCGTTTTTGCCGAAACCGTTTCGAAACAGTCCTGTTATTAATTCTAAATTCGTCAATGATACCTACGTCAGAGTCCCGACAATTACAGAATACAATACGACTGAGACCAGACAAAAGTCGTTTGCAATGCGATAGAGCGGACCATGATAGCATTACGTTCCGACAGTACCTGATCATCCCGAGTTTGACGATAGTTTTCGAACGGATAACTTCCGTCAGCGTCGGTTCACTGTCTTGTCACTATCTGATCTTTGTCGGATTACATTTGGTAGAATCGGGACGCAGTCGTGACAGACTCGGTCGAATTTTAACCTGACGAAATATACAAATCGGATTAGAAGTGGATTTAGAACGGGATTATCGGGATAAATTCGCTTTGAAACGGCCGAATATCGACGCTTCCTGAACAATGTCTGATTGTTGTCGTGATTAAAAAAAAATTTAACTTTTTTACAAATTTTTATTAAAGTTTGAATTTCCATCCACGATTCATAGGATCTTGATATGACTTTTAAAAAATTTCAATCGGGAATGGTCTTGTCAGGACGGCAGGAAAAATCGTGAATGTGTGACACCAGTTTAATTGGGATTGTAGTAAAATTCTAAACTTTATTGGATCTCCTAGGCCTGTTGATAAAAAGTTTGTCTATTATAAGATTATTCACATTAACTTTATCCAGTGATTTGCTTTTTATGTTTTTGTTATCTTCCGATTCCAGTTTTTTTAAATATTTTTTGTACTTATCTGATCTTTGGTCAGTGGGTGCTCTTGTTCCGTTGTTTTTTACATTCTTTATAACAAAGTCTTTCATCTACCTGTTGATATTATAAATAAATGACTTATTGCCTATTACATTGCAGTCTCGCTCCATTATGATGATAATTATTATCGTGGACAAGTTATGGTTAGTGCCAAGTTTTCTGTCTTCACTTGGCAATTAGATGGACTTTTCAATATATCAATTTTATATAAGATATCTAAATTTTGAAACTAGAGTTTATTTACAAAAATAAGAATTAGTGACCATATTTTGCTCATTAAGAAAAGCAGATATCTCGAGACAATAGAACATGTCAAACTTGTAAAACATTAGAAGATGAAAATCACTTTATCCTCTACTGTCGAATTAGTAAGGTTTTACGTATCAAACTTTTAAATGACATGGCAATAGATAATCCTTTGTTTCAAAATCTATCAGATACTCAAAAACTAGTAGTCCTACTTAATCCTTCTAATTTTAACCAAGTGAAAAAACCAGGTATTATAAAACAGTCTTTAGAGCTGAGGACAGTTGACTCTTAGTTAGTTAAGTCTCCCCAACAAAGTTTGGAGACTTATTGTTTTTGCTCAGTTCTTATTATTTTTTTGATTATTTTTCTTTTTCCGCCACTTTTAAAATGAACTTGTCCGCAGCGTTTCTCCAAAACCACATGTCAGATTAACTTAGAGTTTTATAGAATGGTAGACTAATATGTCTAGATGAGCCATCAATATTTTGTTTGTGCATTGGGGTCTGATAAGGGGTATTTTGGGGGGTAGGAAGGAGGAAGGGGTTTACTATAGAACCCTATGTGATTTTTTTTTCTAAAATTTTCAAATGAATATAACTTGAAAACTGTAAGTGACAGATACATGCAGTCTTCAGAAATAATTATGGGACAATAGAACAAATCACGTGAAATATAGAGGAGCCCCTGGGGGTCATCACCATCCCCTTAAATTTCAGAATATGCTTTTATCTTGTAAACAGTCCAGATCCCCACCCCTAAACATATATATTCTTGAATGGGACGATAAAGTAATCGAATGCAACTAAGGGGAATCCCCGGGGGTCATCCCCACCTTGTTCAATTTGAGATTGTGCTATTATCTGGCAAACAGTTCAGATCCCCACTTCTCAGCCATATATATTCTTGGAGGGGACAATACCACAAATGAAATGAAATAAAAGGGAAGTCCCAAGGGGGTCACCCCACCCCCTCTTGTTTGAAAACTTGTAAACGGTCAACATCCCCACCCCTAAACCATATATATTCTTGTATGGGACAATAAAACTAATCAAATACAATTAAAGGGAAGTCTCTGTGGGGGTCCCTCACACCCTTTTGTTTGAAAACTTGTTAACAGTCAACAGCCCTACCCCTAAACAGCATGTATTCATGTATGGGACAATAAAACATATCAAATGAATATGGGAACATATGAATGGAGAGTTATGGGAGCTTTGTTTTGGGAGACTTCGTAACAGCATCCTGTTACAATTACTTCTTGTTTTCCTTATATATATATATATATATAGATAAGTGTGTGTTCGATTCAATTATTTTATTGTTGTTGTTACTTTTGTTCATGTCACAAGTATAATGTTACTGATATGAAGAATAAAGATTATATATTAATTTTCAAATTTAATTATTGAAACTAATAATTGGTATTTTTTATTTGATTTAACACTAATTTCATATTTAAATGCAGGTGTATCATAATCGGCTATTTCAACAAGGAAGAAAAGTGTCAGTGACAGCAACAACTGGAATTGATATTACCCATTTTGAACCTTAAGCTGCAACAACGCATTTTGGTAGGGTATTCTTGATGGCAGATTTTCCCAAAGACAACTGATAGAACTTGTTTGCAGTGGTGAACGTTTCAGTGATGCCAGAGAAAGAATAAAAGTACAGGTGTTTTAGTAGCCTTCTCTCATTTATCTATACTATTAAACGAGAAGACCTCATTTTTGGTGTCGCTTCTCTTCTTTCCACAATAAATTAATCAACACGCCTCTGTGTCCTATAGGTACAGTGCATAGTGGCATTTGTCATCAATTCATATGATTATTCAGATTGAGTTATTTTTGGAGAAAAACGAGAAAAAAGGCATCCGGATATTGTTCCGTCATTGGACGAAATTTTAAGTAAGAGTAGACTTCCGGTTTGCGTTTTTCTGTATACTTTGAACATACATATACAAAGAATAAAGTGTATTTTCAAAATTCTATCTGCTATCATTTTCAAGTTAACTATCCACGACATTCACAGAGTTTATTAAATAGAGAGGGTCTGTATACTTTATCAATGATTACTATGGATCAATTTGTAAACTTCGAATAGACAAAGAATAAAGTGTATTTTCAAAATTCTATCTGCTATCATTTTTAAGTTAACTATCCACGACAGTCACAGAGTTTATTAAATAGAGATGGTCTGTATACTTTTCTGTATACTTTGAACATACATATACAAAGAATAAAGTGTATTTTCAAAATTCCATCTGCTATCATTTGCAAGTTAACTATCAACGGCATTCACAGAGTTTATTAAAAAGAGAGGGTCTGTATACTTTATCAATGACCACTATGGATCGATTAGTAAACTTTGAATTGAAAGTAAAAACACTATATTTTTATAGTAATGAATGTTCATAATATACAGATAAGCGCTACAATTATTCATGTGAACTTTTGATACCATTTCTGAAAATTGATTACAAAAAACAGAAGATGTGGTATGATTGCCATGTTGAGGCAACACTCCACAAGAGACCAATATGACACAGATATTAACAACTAAAGGCTACCGTACGACCTTCAACAACGAGCAAAGCCCATACCGCATACTCAGTTTTAAAAGGCCCCGAACTGACAATGTAAAACAATTCAAACCAGAAAACAAGCGGCCTTATTTATGTACAAAAAAATTAACGAAAAACAAATATGTAACACATAAACAAACAACAACCACTGAATTACAGGCTCCTTACTTGAATGTTCATAACATACTAAATGTATGTTCATATTGAAATTGAAAGAGAACCAAAAAATGGGAATATTGGAAATAAAGGAGGGGGGATAAAAAAAAAAAGCATTTTCCTATCCCCAATAACCTATGACTTATGATACATTTGCTGAAATTTTCCAGTCATTCAATATTTTACAAAATTCTTCCAACAACACTTTACATACTTTAAACTGCGCTCTGAATGCCCGCGATTTCGCGGGTGTGTTCTAGTATAAATGAAATGATGAGAGGTTAAGCTATCTTACAACCAGGTTCAATTAACATTCTATACACCGGAAAATGACTGCACCAAGTTGAGAATATGGCAGTTGTTATCCATTTGTTTTGATGTTTTTGATTTTATATTTATCCATTTTCCTCGGGTTTGGTGTTTTTATGATTGTACTTTTTAGTATCTTTCTGTTTTAAAACAATTATTTTTAGGTTCGGATTTTCACTTTATTCATCTTCGATTATATGAGTCATCTCAGTTATGTACAATTACCCGATTTATATTGTTCCACATCAATTTGCTCATTAATAAATTTACCATTTGCATAAATAGATGTAGTAAGCTCTTCAAAGCTATTACTGTAATATTGGTAAATTGGTTGAATTACTGAGACTATTAACATTATTTTTTCATAGTATAAAACCAAAGACTAAATAACATTCATTTGAGTACGCTGGTTGTCTAAAGTGGTAAGCTTATTTAATTTGCTATTTTGTATTTAAATCTATAAATTACAAATCTGACGACAATCTTTTGTTCCAACGCCCAATAATTTTCTGACAGTTCCATCCTCAGTCGTACTTTTTAATCATATAGCAGTTTTGAAAATTTCTTTTCTTAATACACTGCTTTCAAAAGAACTAATAACTTCGCATAATAAAATGTTTAACTTAGTTTTCGAGACGTCACATTGCGACATATTTTGAAAATTTGTTTTTCCATCGATTTATTTCAATTACTTGATTTTGAGAACGTCGACCACTTTTAAATATCTCGTAAAGCTCAATTCAGCTTGAAGATTGTATCAATTTCTCAAAAAATTCTAATGAACTTTTATTGGTTTTTTTCCGAAAAAATGTTTTCATAAAACAACACTTATGTGTATCTTCTGAAACGAAAAGTAAAGTGTTTCTAATTGGCGAATAAATATGCAGAAATGTTTACCCATTTATATCTTTAAATAGCACATGAAGGTATTTGTTTTTCGAACTTATTTTAAATGATTAGCTTATATAGATATAGGAAGATGTGGTGTGAGTGCCAATGAGACAACTCTCCATCCAAATAACAATTTAAAAAGTAAACCATTATAGGTTAAAGTACGGCCTTCAACACGGAGCCTTGGCTCACACCGAACAACAAGCTATAAAGGGCCCCAAAATTACTAGTGTAAAACCATTCAAACGGGAACACCAACGGTCTAATCTATATAAACAAAACGAGAAACACGTATATATTACATAAACAAACGACAACTACTGTACATCAGATTCCTGACTTCGGACAGGGGCAAACATTTGCAGCGGGATTAAACGTTTTAATGGATCCAAACCTTCTCCCTTTTTCTGAAACAATAGCATAACATCACAACATAGAAAAACATACGATAAAATATCAATTGGCAGACTTAACTCAATCAAAAAACGTATGATTAAGCTTATATACCCATTTAATTTATGAAAGCCCAACCTGAGGTCAACACGACAATCTATGCCCTTTATTATTGGTCTAAACATGTCATACAGAGAAATACAATATTCCTTCCTCTGACATCTTCGATGAGCAGACCCAGCTAACACTTAATATTGTCATGATATTATTGACTGGTTGTATATATGTTTGTTCAAAATATTTGCCGAAACATATTTTATAGACATTTTTTTTACATCAGAAATTATGCATGAATGATATTTTAACAATAATATTTCATCCCAATGTTTGATTGCTAATATAAAAACATTTTTTGTAAATATTTTTTTTATAATAAATAATAAATATTCTTTTCTGATGTTTTTAAAACGTTAAATAGACAGTTTTATAAATAAGAACAATTATATGTCGATGCGACATTTCTTTCCAATAATCAATCAATATCTGATGGACATTTTTATATAACATTTAATATATATATTTTTTAGATGTGTAAAAGAAATATTGATTAAACATTTTTGATTTATATCTATGTAAAGCATAGGTTTAATGTATTATAAAATATCTTTTTGATGTAATATCAATATAATTTTCTTGTCCTAATTAAAAAATATAAAAATGGTAATATCTAATGAATATTTCAATAAAGGCAACAGTAGTATACCGCTGTTCAAAACTCATAAATCCATGGACAAAAAACAAAATCGGGGTAACTAACTAAAACCGAGGAAACGCATTAAATATAAGAGGAGAACAACGACATAACACCGAAACGGACCAAGCATCAATAACATCATAACAATATATTTTTTCGATTTTATTTAGAAAATATAAGTTGAAGACTGTTTCATAAACGTTTTAAGATAATATGTTTAATAGATATTTGTAAGATGCATGCAAGAATGTTTTCCAAATGTTTGTTAGTGATATTTGAGTGAAACACATGATTGATATGAAAAAAGAAATATTTTATAAACATTTTTACATAATATTTTTAATTGATATTTGTTAGATGTACGACAAATGTTTTTCTAATGTTTGTTAGTGATATTTGTGTGAAGCCCATGATGTTTAATATGAAAAAGGAAATATGTTTTATACATTGTATAATTTTTCAACGAGATTAACATGAATGTCTCCTCATTTTTGATAGAAAAGTCTTAACAATTCTAATCTAACTTGGAGGAAAAATTCAAATCTAGTCAAAAGAAAAATTATCTAGCGAATAACGATTGTGTTTGAAGAGCATTGAGGACTCAGTAAAAATCCAAATGATAAAGTCATACCAAATAGGACTACGATAATCTGTGCCTAGAACTAGGAAATGCTTTGTAGTTTGCCTATTTCAAAAAAATTTTAAACAGTGTTTATAAAAAAAATGTCATTGATATTTCATGCCAATAATGAAATATAAGCCAACATTGTGCCAACAATATGCCAACGTATTAGGTACGTATCTCCCCCTTTATACCACATACTTGAAAATTATATTATTACAATGTTCTAACAAAAAGATGTGCTCTTCCTTCTCTATATCTAACATTTTCAAATCTGTGTAGTCATTTAAATGTATTTACCTAAATGATTAAATAATTTCATGCACAAACAAAAAATATTTAAAACTAGCCCAAAACAACTAATACAATTTGAATATACTTTCATTATTTTCATTTTCATTTATATAAACACATCTTTGACACGAGTTCATTTTTCGCACTCTCCAATTGACAGTTGTGAAACTACTGAAGATATATATTTTAATATCTATCAGTAAAATCTATCAACTGACTTATAATCATTCAATTCAGTGCATTTAAATATGGTTGACAGACTGTATTTCATAAAACATTTGGAAAACATCCATTAAACATATCCTAGACATTAGAAGAATATTTTGTTCAGATGTTTAAAAGATGTTGTCTGGATATTTTCAATTGACACTGAATAATATAAAAATTATGTTATTTCAATATAAAATCAAGATATTAAAAAAAAGGCTCTTTAAACATTCAGAACAAATATTTCAAGAAAATATGCTATTTACATGAGTACAGCCATACATATCACGTCAAAAACATGTTTTTGAATGATATTTTGGTGACATTTTGCAATATATTTTAAAAATATCAATAAAATGATTTTATGCTACCTAGGGAACTGCTTTAAAATGCCATAATCAGAGAATGGCTCTACAAGTTTTCGCTATTAGGAAATTGCTTTTGATTTTGCAATTTGATGAGTGACATTGAGTTTTTGTCGGCCGGAGTTCGGCATTCTTGTTGATTAATCTTTTAACTACTTACGGGATTACTCCTTATGTATCTACCTTAGAACATATTTAGACAGCAATACACTCGAAAAAATTGTTACAGTTTTATCTTAGAACAGAATTTGACAATTCAATCTTAGAACGAATGTAACAGTTCAAATGAAAAGTAAGAACTGTTCAAATTTTGATATTCATCAATTAATCAATTCATTTCATATTATAAGCAATCGAATTTTAGCAATTACTTTCCATTAGGTTCTATGAAATTTCATTTTTACACTTTTTTTGATTTTTTCCAAGATCAAAATTGGTAGCGCGTCATCCCTACAATGGCTTCCGTTTCTATGGTTGTGAAAATGAACTGGCGTAATGGGGAGATAATTTAATTTTAAACATATTTATTTATAGTGGATTGGGAAACATGTTTTTCTATTTATATTAATTCCTTTCCACTTTGCGGGTGCGAGTGCTGCCTTGTAGCGGCATTAGCCTACTCCTTTTCGAAATCTACAAGGTTGTCTTTAACGTGCAAGAGATATGGCTCTCTCAGCCATTTATCGTCCCCTTCCGACGGACTATCGTCGTTTCCTCAAGACCATACTCGCAAATGGTGTCAAGGGAGAGCTGAAAATTGAGTTCCTGAAATTTTCATCCCAAACGGGAATCGAACCAGGAACCTTTGTGTTGGTATTCCGATGCACAAACACTACACCACGGCTCTTTCAATGGGGAGATAATTTTGACGAAGTAGAGTCCTGACTGTATCGTAGTGAATATTCCTGCTTTTACGGAGTTGTCAAATTAAATATAATATCAACAACTTTTGTTTTTGAGTTTTGGTTGCTCCCTCAACTTTGTCAATATAACGGAACTTAAGTTTAGCAATCTATAAAACCTGGCTTAACCGAAGAAATTACTTGTACCAAGTCTGTAATATGACAGTTGTTTTTCACACTTTGATTGATCAAGTTTTTAAAGAATTTCCCTTTTTGGATGTTCCTTGGAATACGATATTTATATTATTATACTCTTTTTCTGAAGGTCATAATATACAATAAACCGCCATGTTGATCTTCAATTTATTTTATACATACTATGATAGTTTTACTAAAGTTTAATTCCGAGAACCGGACAGAAATTAATTTCATCAATATGTATATTTTTCTTTTTACAGAACGTAAGAATGGATCCAGATGATTTTCAGTATTTCAACAAAATGAATCAATCAAGCTTCATTCAAATAGACTATGGACATAATTTTACCACAGATGTATACACCACAGATGTAAATGATTACCAGACAGTTACGCGCAAATTTGCAATAGTATTTGCAATACTTGTTGCAGCCATCATGATTTCAAATCTACTAATCATTATTTTAATCATTATGAAAAAACTTAGGAAGGACTTATTCTATTGGAAAGTAATAATTTTATCTGTAGGAGATTTGATAGGGTGTACTACTTTACCATTTTCACATATAATGCCGGATGATGATTGGTGGAAAAGCGAAACAGCATGTATAATAGTACTCAATATGACCCTGGTATATAATTTGTTTAGTGGATTGGCTTTAGTAGCTTTATGTTTAGATTTCCCCATCAATCTTTTTTCAACCTACTTCAGACTACGCCGTATATTTCATCGAACTATTCATGGGTTATTTATGGTTTTGCCTTTTTTCTTAACGTATGTTGTTGCATTATCAATAGTAATTCAATATGGAACAAACGTTAAAATGGTAGAATCTGCTGATCATAAAACGTGTATTGAGACAATGACAACAGATGAATCCTATACTCATCCATCTATTCCTGTTCAAACACTGGCAGCTTTCGTTAGTATTCCAGCACTACTCATTATGATTGCTTCTGTTGTAATACATAAAAGGGTAAGCAAACAAGTGAACACAACTGCACCTTTAAACAGAATCAACCCGTCAACAGATTTGGAAAATTTAAACCAATGCGATATGCCCGAACCAAAATTATCAGATCAACGGTGCGAAAACATCGTAGTGGAAAGCGAATCAGTGTTTTCGTCCGCTAGCGAAAACGATATATTATCATCTACATATGCTGTCATTGCGATTACAACTTTCAGCATACTATGCCATGTTCCGCTTGTTGCCTGGCTTAACAGAATGGAAAAAGAGTTAAGTTTTGACGATAACATACAATCCTTTCTGATAACACACTATGTCATTAATACTATTTCTCTGATACCAGCAGCAGTTAGATCATATATGTGGGTGATTGATACGAATGTAAGGAAAGCCGTCTTCGCAACTTTAAACAGATGTGGTATTATTTTGTAACGTTCTCCATTACAGCAGGATACGAATGACAAACTTGTATTGAATTTCGTATATATTTGATGTGCATGCTAAATACTAGTAGCCAACAATTTCTTTAAACATACGTTCATCAAAGAAATTTAATACTATGTGTGTGTGTGGGTTTTTTTTAATATGTGTTTAACAACATTAATTGGAATAAATATTGACAATGAGATGTGGTATGAATTTCGAAAATACAACTCTCCATTTAAGTCACAATCAATAAAAAGTAAACAATTCAAAAAAAAAATGGTCTTGTCTATACGAAAAATGAAAAACACCTGTTTTTGCTGTCCAGAAATCATTTTTATCGTAATTGATTTTCGTTTTTCTCCCCAGACGAGTTAAATGTATAATATGGTTTAAACTAGATGTAACTATATTTAATCATCAGATGAGCTAAAATTAGATATGAAGATTTAGATCGTTACTGGTGTGTTCATGATTTGATATAATATAGTTTCATGCGGTAAAATCGGACTATTATACAAGTTCTGGAGGTAGTCGTTTAACAGCTTTTCCAAGACACAATGTACCGAACTAAGCTATATGATATTTAGGTTGATTTCCCAAAGAAGCCAAAATACAGATTTTACAATGTTTTTATAATAATGTAATTAAAAAAAATGGAACACCGAGGTATTTTTTAAATTCATGCCA
The DNA here is from genome assembly GCF_036588685.1 of Mytilus trossulus. Taxonomy (NCBI): domain Eukaryota; kingdom Metazoa; phylum Mollusca; class Bivalvia; order Mytilida; family Mytilidae; genus Mytilus; species Mytilus trossulus. The sequence continues at coordinate 69,185,885 of NC_086374.1, forward strand.
TATTGCAAAGTTTTATGCATGTAAACACTTGTTGATGTATACAAAGATATCTATATAAATAAAATTTCGAAATGAAATAGGCAGAAGTTGGCTTTTATCTTTAGACGGAAATTGTGTGAATTCTATAAAACCTTTGGTATTTTGCTGATGCATTAAGAAGACTCTGATTTATAGTTTTCAAAGACCTATGTAATTTTATATCAAGTACCTTAAAGGACATAAAGGAATATAAGAATGAAAATCCCTTTATATTTTACAGTTGGTTTTTTCTTGGCTTGTGAAAAGGCCGTTTACATATTCCATTACTAATGTTATATTTTTGTGTCATTTTTTTCTCTTGTGGAGAGTTGTATCATTGGCAATCATCCCACATGTTCTTTCTATATAAAGACTTGATTTTTCTGAATTTCTACCATTGTTCGTGTCACGTAGTATATTACGGTTCCAAGTAAGATGTCAATACATCATTCCTTCATCAATAAGTTAATAATAGTTAGTTATCAAAGGTACCAGGATTATAATTTGGTACGCCAGACGCGCGTTTCGTTTACATAAGACTCATCAGTGACGCTCATATCAAAATATTTATAAAGCCAAACAAGTACGAAGTTGAAGAGCATTGAGGATCCAAGATTCCAAAAAGTTGTGCCAAATACAGCTAAGGTTATCTATTCCTGGGATAAGAAAATCCTTAGTTTTTCGAAAAATTCAAAGTTTTGTAACCAGAAAATTAAAAAAAATGACCCCATAATTGATATTCATGTCAACACCGAAGTGCTGACTACTGGGCTGGTGATACCCTCGGGGACGAAACATAGTTTATCTAATGTTATTAACAAATAAAGTCCATGATTTTTTTCTGGGGGTACACCAAAATTTTTGCCATGGAGGAAGATAATTATTGGGTTCTGCAACTATGTCAACCAGGGGGAAGATTGGAGATTATGAACGCCATTGTAATATACAGATGTATTATATATTAGCAGACCTTGTGCTTTGAAACAAGCAAACATACTCCATTGTACTCGTCGAACAATTGTTTTAAGAATTATTGACATAATGGCATTCTCCCTACATGCTGCCGTATTCGTGTTATTTATAAATACACAAATTCCTGTATGCTTTGGATCTTAATAGCCACTTATGATGTGAATCATATGGAAATTGTTGTCAAATTATAAATTAACAAAAAGTAATTTACATTGATCAACAGGAATTTTGTTGCTAATTATATATAACTAAATGCATATCTGAAAGAGATAATCACCGTTTTTCCTTTATTAAATGTCAAACATTATAATAAATTATTACATTTTCACAAGGATAGAATTTGGTCTACAGATGTGGCTGCCTTATCATATGCTCTCATTAATTGCAAAGTTTAAATGCAATGATAATTCGAACACCATTAGAAATGACATTTGTAATGTGAGTAGAAATTGGACTCAATTTTAAATTTGTATTTGATATACATAATTTATAGTAATTTCAGAATTTCTTTCATGAAACTCAAAACCATCAATGGTCGATCCATGCACCAGGTTAAATGTTTAAGAGTTTAAAATAAACACGTCAACTGTAAATACTTGGCTAGCTAGTAGTCAGCACTTCGGTGTTCACATGAATAAACATGAATGGTCATTTTTATAAATTTATTGTTTACAAAAGTATGAACTATTCGAATTCGTAATACTAAGGACTTTTTTTATTCAAGACATAGATTACTTCAGCCGTATTTAGCACAACTTTTTTGGATATTTTTTATCCTAAATACTCTTCAACTTTATACTGGGAGGATAATGGTGGAAATTTAAAAAAAAAAAAAAAAAAGGCGAAAAATGAGCCCTTAAAATCAAAAAATGGAGAATAAGGAGGTCCTGAAGTTTAAAGAACGGAACAAAATGGAAACAGAATAATGATAAGAGACAAATAGTCTTAAAATTTTTGAATACAGAAATGAAGACCCCCATTGATACTCCTCCTGTTAGCTGTGGAACAGTAGCTCTAAAAGTCAGCCTGTCTATGGTTCGCATTTCCTGCATGTTTGATTTTGGATTGATGTCTCACCGACGTCTATCCTAATAAAGATTTCATTAAGTTAAGTTATCACACACATTTCATGAAACCTTATTACCAGTATAAAATATTTTTACGTACCCGTTCCAACCGGCAAAACAAATCCAGTATTTCTGTAAATGATGGGAACGTTGTTCTTTCTCAATTGTCCTGTCTGCAGATATAACTTTCTTTTGCTTCTACTTTGTTTCTTGTGTGCATTTATTAATTCTGGAACGTCACAATATTGTTATTTACCTTTGTTATTTGGTGAATTTGATTTAAATAGTTTTGAAAAATGTTGATACAATTGGAGTCACAATGTATTAGAACAAGCTCTGCAAAAAGTCTTTTTTTTAGTCTTTTGATTGAAACTGTTCAAGTTTCAGGATATTTCTTGATCACAATTGATTGATGAAAATTTCCTTATGAAAGTACATTCTACGCTCATAATGGTTGAAATATATTTTAGTTGACAAAGTAAGTGTGTCTGCCATTTTTGTCGATCATCTATCTCGTATTACTTAATCCAATGAAGTTCCGAAAAGGGGACATAACTAACTACATGTACAGTCAGTTTATGAGCTTTAGTCGTAACTTTATTACTTGTAGACATATATTTTAGGAGATGAGCTATAGTAATTTGTTTTAAATTGTTTAAAACAAAATTAAAACTGATTTTTTTTTAAATTTTAATATTTTATAATATTTTAATAAAGGTCTAACTAAGTAATCATTGCATACATGGGTAATTTAAGCTGGGGTCACGCATTCACGATTTTTACTACCGTCCTTGACAGGACCATTCCCGATTAAAAAAAATTAAAAGTCTGATCAAGATCCTGTGAATCGTGGATGGAAATTCAAACTTAAATCAAAATTTGCAAAAAAAATAATTTGATCACGACAACAATCAGATAGTGTTCAGGAAGCGTCGATATTCAACCGTTTCTAAGCGAAATAGTCCCGATAATCCCGTTCTGAATCAGCATCTAATCCGATTCGTATTTTTCGCCAGGTAAAATTCGACCGAGTCTGTCACGACTGCGTCCTGACTCTACGGAATGTAATCCGACAAAGATCAGACAGTGAACCGACGCTGACGGAAGTTATCCGTTCGAAAACTGTCGGCATATTTGGGATGATCAGGTACTGTCGGAACGTAATACTGTCATGATCCGCTATATCGCATTGCAAACGGCTTTGTCTGGTCTCAGTGGTATTGTATTCTGTAATTGTCGGGACTCGAACGTTGGTATCATTGACGAATTTCGTCTTAATAACGGGACTGTTTCGGAACGGTTTCGGCAAAAAATGGTTCGCAATCGACAAGATCTGGATGCAATCTGGACTCAATCGGTAGAAAAACAGCTATGAAAAATTACTCCAGATCATTCCCGTTCCACAGGACACCGTCCAGAATACATAAGACATTGTTCAGAATTCGATCCGATACAGCAGAATCTGTCACGACATAGCAACGATAGTAATCCGACTAGAAAAAATCGGCTGAGTTGCCCCGAATGTTACGGGACGCACCTAACTGTCGGGGTGCTTTGCCTAACTATTCGGAGCCTTCCCGACCCGTAGGAATCTGTTACGCACTAAAACGACTGCGTTCAGACAATGATAGAACATTCCATATAATTGAGGATACTTATCCGACTTTTTCCCTTTTCGTGTCGTAATGTGGTCTGATCTCAAACGGGAGCAATAATCGGCAATGTGTGAACCCCGCATTAGGATAAATAAATTCTATGTAGGTTGCATTCGAGTCCGAAAAATATTTTTACGTCAATTTGATGAGAAAGAAACCTTTATTTCATTTTAACCGGTTTTTCGGTTATTGATTTTGTCAATGAGATTTACGGCGTTCGGTCGGGTGGGCAGGCCGCAGCCAAATGTTGTACGTGCATTTACTTATGAACTAATCAATCAAGTCCTTTAAAATTAAAATATGTTGTTACCGACAACAAAATGGAGGTCAAGGTCAATAATGACAAATTTGACTTTTACCGTTCAGGAGTTATAGTTCTAGAAAGATTGAAAAAGTGCATTCCAAGTCGTGTCCGTGCATTTACTCATGAGTCTTATATACAAAATGAAGGTCAAGTCCTGTATGAAACAATCTGTATGGAATGTACACGGAATATAGTAGGAAAATTGCTTTGAATTCCTACCAGAAAAGAGTGATATTCCAGTCAGACAGTAGTAGGAATCCACACGGAAAATAGGCGAAAAATTTAAATTAGCAGGAATTTCTTAGTAGGAATATCGTATATTCCTACCAGAAATATGCAAATTAGCAGGAATAATTTGGTAGGAAAATAAAATTCCTACTAGAAAACCTGGTAGGAATTTTTCAAAATTCCACCCAGAAAAAAATATTTTCTGGTAGGAATCTAAAAATATACAAAATGTAAGTGTATATTCAAAAATACACAACTGGGTCAAAGATAAGTTTGAATCTCAACAACAAAGAACAAAGGAAATTCATGGAATCAATTCCTTTTTAAAAAAAATAGACTTTTGAAATGTTTAAGGAAACTGCATGCAATATATGCAAGCTATAGAAAGTGTTATACATAAAGTACATGTAAATCTAAATTAGTTTAAAGAACAAATAATGAGTAAGATTATGCACTATTAATGAATTATTAATTGATTACTAAATACTTTTGGTAGGCAGATAAAAAAAAATAATCTTGAATGTATAAGAATTACCTTTTGTCTTGATTATCCATATTTTCTTACATTTCTACATTGTTACGTTGTGTGACCCTATAGCTTGCATTATTGTATTCCAACACAACTTTTCAATCTTTCCCCTCCAACTTTTGAATTTGTGAACTGGAACTTGCTTGCATTTAACATTGCAAAATGTGTGTCATTTGCAAACAGGAATCCAGTTCAAGATAACTTTCCAGGTAGAAAGATTTTCTGGTAGGAATTTATAAATAAATTCTGGTAGGAATCTTAAACATGTAGTAGGAAAATAAATAATCAACTCAGATTTTCAAATCAGAAAAAAATCTATACAGACTTTAACAATTCCACCTAGGTAGTAGGATTTTTGAAGTAGGAATATTAAAAAATCCAGTCAGACTTTTCTTCATTTTCCATGTCCGTCTACTTTCTATATAGAATCTTTGAATCTAGGTGGATTCCTACTTCATTCCTACTAGTGTCTGGGTGGAATCCTACTAGTTATTTCGTACGGGGTTCATTAATGACGATTTTTACTTTTACCGTGTAAAGGAGTCACGGTTGTAAAAATATTGAGGAAAAGGGGTTTCCAGTCGTGTCAGTGCGATTACTCATTAACTTTTCAACCAATTATTATCAAATTTTAATATGGTGTTACTGATGACAAAATGGGGGTCAAGTTTGATATTTACAATTTTCACTTTTACTGATCAGGAATTATGGTTTTTAAAAAATTAAAAAATGTATTTGTATTTTGGATATTGGACTATAGTATGTAAATTGTATGTTCAATTTCGTAATCTTCAGTTGTTGAACCACATTTATTTTGTGTCCCAAACCCTTGCTTTGTCAAGTATTCAATCACAATTCAAATTCAGAGCTGTTTTAAGCTTAAATGTAACGTACGTCTATACTTGCTCAACCATTCAGTGGTTGATCTCTGCAGTAAATTCAGATTTGCTGTCTCTCTGACAGCCTTTTATTCGTGATGATATATTAGGGAAGTCCTGCTTTTGGGAGTAAATAACATGCTCAAAATTGTAAAAAAATCAAGAACTTTTCATTAAAAAAAATACTATATAACCATGCTTAAATCTAAAAAAAAGAAGACTACAATGTGGTTAGATTTTAAACACCAGTTAATTGATGTAATTTTATCAATTTGCCTAAATCCTTCGAAATACACAAACATGCCCACATATTGTTGTTTCACTACGACTTCCCACACTTTCGACGAGAGCGTCTCCACGAAACCACCAATGTTGTATTATACAAGAAGCGATGGCGGACCTAATTATTAAATCGAGTTGTCTTTCTTCTAACAATGAAATTATTCTAATTGAAAGAAAGGACAATGTGTATTGACTCATGCCCAAAAAATCTGTACGCACACTTGTCGTGTTAAGAAAATCATAAGATTTAGAGACAAAATTATAACGAATACATGTAGTTTACATGTGCATAATATATTCACATAACTATAATAAACATGTAATAGTTTGCATTTACATATTTTAGATATTATTCATTAATTTTTTTAATCCCATATATTGTATTCTATCCGTCTTGAAACAATTAAAAAATAATTGTCTCAATAACAAAATGTTGTCCGAGTGTAAAAAATACATAACATGCTTAAGAAGATGTAAAAATGGTCACTACTGCACAAACCTATTAATGTTGCTTGCTACATGTATGTGGGTCGTTAATAATCGCCCTCGTCATGCTATGTTTTTTTTTAGTTTTGAACCGTTAGTCAAATATTTATGGACTCCTAATAGACGTAAACCTCAAATCTCTCTTTTCTTTATATTTGGAATATGTAACTATATAAAGTACTATTTTAATTTTTCTAGAACAGGGTCACTGAAGTCCCTAATAGTTAGGGGGACAGTGCTTCTCTGTCGACATGATTTGGCAATCTCGTTCTCTTTTAAGGGAGTTCGCTTCTCAGTTTCAGAGTAATTAACTTTTCAAAACACTAGTTTATTTTGATAGAAGATTAATAAATCCAAAGAGCAAAAAAAATATATAGGTCACCGTGCTCGTTTTCGAGATATTAGCCCTTGAAATTTTGGCGGAAAAATATTCTCTCTTGAATTTTCATAGCTTTATCATTGACAAGTTGAAGGTTTCAAAAACTGTTAAAAAGTAATTGAAATTTTATAAGACTTTAACAGATTGGATTATCTTTATACATGTAAAAGATTTACAAAAAGAAAAATGGGGGTCACCGGGCAAAATTTTTCAAGGCATTCAAATGGATAAAACCAGAGGATTCCGAAAATCTGACAAAAAATCCAAAACTATACAAGCCAGCTTCCTTTACGAGTGTGACCGATTTAAACTATTTACAGGGTACAAGCTACACGACTGGGGTCGCATGTGAAGCAGGGTCTGCTTATTCTTCCGGTGCAGCCAATATCACTCCAAGTTTTTGGTGGGGTTCGTGTTACCCAGTCTTTAGTTTTCAATGTTGTGTCTTATGTGCAATTATTTGTCTTTTTCTTTTTACCTATGGCGTTGTTAATTTTTTTCCGATTTCTATATTCGGTAAAAAAAGGAAAAGTGAAAAGGTTAATTGTTTGTCTGTTTTTTTGGGTTTTTTTTTACAAATTTCACAAACTATGACTAGTTGCAGTCCTGGATCAGCAAAATCTACACAAATTAGCGTTAATTAATAACTAACCAAAAAAGAGCGTCTATCCAAAGTTACTCGAATTATCTGAAAGGGCAAAGTACGATAAGTTTCAGTGAATGGCCGTCAAACTTCCAACAGTTGTGTAAAGTTTCGCTGAAATAATTCAAGTTTTGTGGCAATAAACACCTTCAGTTTCAAGGAAAAGGTAAACAGATCAACTACGGCCCACAATCATATAATATTTATGCTCGAATATTAATGCATTTCAAATATCTTAGTGGGCCGTAGATTCGATCATACTTTAACATTTAAAAAATGTGAAAAAAATCGTTAGTTTTATTGAATCAATGAAATATTTAAACGAACTGCGGACTGGAGAAGATATCCGGTAGTAACCTAATCCTACGATAGTTGATCCTTCGATAGCCCTTTTCTTCTAAATACAATGGATATTTTCTTTTAATTATTACCTAAACTTACAATTTACGATAAAGGAACATAGAACTCTCGTTATGATAAATGCATGAAATTAAACGCTATTTTAAAAGGCTTTTCCCCCAATGAATTAAATATGTTTCGCGGACGACCATTGACTTTTAAATTTTGATATTCAGTGTTGCTGCTTCAATTTGATTTAAAAAGGGATTTCAGACGAACGAACCACTGTTATAATTTATTTATTTGTATTGGGGGTGCGGGTTAGATTCCACTGCTGGTGTAGTGTATATTCGCGAGTATAGATCAAGAGGCAGTGCTTCGCCGCCGACATGATGTTTCATAAACCTGTATATCTGAAATATTCTATTGACTAATTTTGCAATTATGAATAAAAATCAAGTTCAAACACCCTCCGGCAAAATTGACCATAGGTAGCTACATGTATATGCACCCTTGACTTTTATTTTGGGTATTCATAGAGTGCGTTAAATAAAATACTCATATTGATAGAGAAAAGCTAAAATTAACATGAACTTGTGGTTTGATTTTGAAGTAGCAGGTATAGATTTGCTTACCACCGGGTCGCTAAAACCAGATGAATCCAAAATAAAATGTATGGTCGATAAAAGATGGAATGATACCGATCAATATTTCGCCGATAATAAAACAAAATCTAAATTTATGACAAATTGGTTTCCGAAAACCTCGAGAACTTGTTTGAATATGAACCATTTTTGATACACTATATGTTTGTCATCTTTTGGATCACCACGTCCAAGATTAAGATTTAGCCAAATTAAATATTGACCACACTTTTTAAAAAGCTGAAAAACCATTTTATATATTGAACCAGAGGTGTTTTGGATACATGTTATAGCTGTATTTGATGAGGGGAATAATCAATTGTTTTGAGTTCAAGACCTGGAGCTGGCATGTCAGTAACTGCTACTAGTCCTTAATTAATTTAATAATCATTGTCATTTTACTTAGTTTCTTCTGTTACATATTCTGACCTCGGACTTTTTAAAACTGACTTCTCTGTTCGAAATGCATGTGTAACTTTCTTTATTCTATATTGGCTAGAGGTTGAAATCTCACAAAACATGTTTAAACCGCCGCATTTTGGTGCCTGTTCCAAGTCAGGGGTCTCTGGTCTTAGTTGATCTTTTGGAGTTTAGTGTATATTTTTACTACACTAGTACACATTTTTGTGAAGGGGCCAGCTGAGGACAACCTTATTATGCAGGATTTTCTCGCAGCATTGAAGACCCATTTGTGGACATCGGCTTTTTCTGCTCACTGGTCGGCTTGTTGTTTCTTTGATATATTCCAATTCTCAATTTTATACCATGTACCAAAAACCCCAAAATAACATGAAATTCGTACCAAAAAGAGGAATGAGGATAATAATAATTTATTTAGATGATTTCATGTCGAGTTTTGTTTATTCTTAAGGACCATTTCTTTACATGGTTAACAAAACAGCTTGTATATAAATAAAAAAATGTCAAACATTTTTGTGTTTACTTCTGTTTATATAAACATTTAACTAGGATACATTTTACCATTTTCAATGTTCTTAAATAACATAACTGTAAGACTCCGAGGTGACTTTTATTTATTGTGACTAAAGTTATGCCGACACGCAGTAAAGCCCTCTCCAAAAGGGGACATACGATTGACTGTGAGAATGGAATAAGTACGCAGGGGAGTTTAATTTAATGTCTCGTGTGAAAGATATGCGTCGCTCAATGCATCATAAAAAACCATTGTAACAACCCTTGGATGGATTCGTGGGTATAATGTTGCATGACAAAATAATTTCTGTTCCTATTTCAAAACGCCTTTATTTTCCAGTGACTGTTCACCAACCTTCATCCATAATGCCTATTGCAGAATTGATGCTACTTGATATATAAAAATTGTTGAGTTAAATTGTGTTACATTGTGTATGAAATAGATAATATATTAACATCTACATACGCTAAAAAACACGTGTCTCATGCTTATCTCTAGATTCACCTTCAGTGACAAGGTAACACTTCGACTATTGAAGTTATGATTTTAAATAGCGGATGTGGTCGAGTGCTCGTAAGCGCTGGACATGAAGCTAAGCGATTGGTGCTGTAGTGTATCAATGGTGAGAGTTCGAACCCCGCTGAGGGACGGACAAAATTTGTCACTAGAAAATCAAACTCTAACACTGTTTGGTGTAATTTTCAGACTTAAATGACTGAATAAATAGTTAACGATAAATCTTACGGGGCGATGGATCATATAAACATGATGCAGTACACTACAAAATAAAATATATACCAAGTCTGTAAGGGTACAACATCACCAAAATCACAATAAAACGAACAATATGTTAGATATTTCGAATAACAGATATCCTTCCTAAGTAATTGCACCATGACAAATGAATCATGCCAATTCAAATTAAGACTCCATCAAAATCTTAAATTTTACACAATTTAAGCGAACGCTGGAACAATTTTAAAATTTCCAAACACGGCGCAAAGACTACAAAAATATGCCAAAATAAAAATAGTTATTTACGATATGAACTGGCACAAATCTAAATTCCCGAAGGTGGTGACAGTTTAGATGTTGAACAACTGCTTGGAAATACAGTCCAAATAAACAGTCCTTATCGGGTGGTGATAGTTGAGATGTTAATCAATTGTGTGGAAATACAGTCCCTATAAACAGTCCTTATCGGGACTGTTTATTATCCGAACTGTTTATTGGATCTTTTGAAAGTATTTCTCTCTATTTGATTTTTGGGTTCTTCTAAAATTTGTAGATGAGCAGTATGGTACTGATAAAACAAACCTGTTAAATAGCCAATCTCTTGACCAAATATCTGCGGTTTATCTATCTGAAAACATAAAGAAGATGTTATTTTCCGTTGGATTCTTTAGAACATTTTAGAGTTCATGTCTAGTAATCCAAAACCAGATTCTGCAGTGATCAGACCTATTGAATTTCAATAGAAGATGTTCCTGGACAAACTCAAAGTTATTTTTATGGAAATAGAGCATAGCAAACCGGCAACGACTATAGTCAACCATTGCATTATTTTTCCAGTTTTCTTAGCCACATGAAATTTGTGGAAAAGTCTACTACACCTAATTGGGGTGATAGACATAGTAAGAGGTTGGAACATTATAAGATAATATAGTATCCGAAGGATTCCTTCATCTCGCATTGGTTTTGGTGTTAAAACACTCCTTTCAATTTGAAACCATTATTGCCAAAAAGTATACCTGTCACCCTAAAACAATGCAATACTTGCAGTTATCAGATTCTTTAGTATAAGAATACTATACTAACTATGAAAACTGGGATTCCCTAGACGGAAAATAACATCTTTATGTTTTCAGATAGACAAACTGCAGATATTTGGTCAAGAGATTGGCTACTTAAGGTAGATCACAAGTATATATTTTTTGAGACAGAATTTTTTTTATAATTTGCCAAAAATGAAGATTTTACTTTGCCCTTTTCAAAAATTTAATAAAAAGTATGGGTAACCGAGCTATTTTTGAAGCTATGAGTCGTTGAAAATTGCAAAAATTTGGTTTGTTTGTTCATGAAAATACACATTACTGATTAGTGTGCAAAAAAAAATTCTATGAGATAGAATTTTGAAATAAATTGTGAGAAGAAAGGTTTCATAATATGTTTTAAGAAAATAAAAATAAAACATGATGTCACCGATTTTGTTTTCTTGCTACAAGTAAAAATAAAAAAAAATTCCCTATTAGACCAGTATAAATTTTGTACTAAAAGAGTTATCTCCCCTGAAATGGCTCATTTGAAAAAAAAAGATTTTAAAACCAAACAAATTGATATTTGTTTAAATATTTTTATATTATACAATTATTTAACAAGTTTTCTTTAAATAGAAAAAACATTGAATTGCAAATCTGTCTCCAAATTTGCAGATTTAGGCATTTAACTAGACCGATTTTGTACTGTGATTGTACAATCCAAGATGGCGGTATACCATCAATCTACCTTAACAGTTTTGTTTTATCAGTATCATACTGCTCATCTACAAATTTTAGAAGAACCCAAAAATCAAATAGAGAAATACTTTCAAAAACAACTGAAATGATAGAACATATATATTTCCCATTTATAAATGTATTTTATTTAAACTTAAGCCCCAGTCCCACTAGACCACGATCGCAACACGCTCACCGCGATCTAAAACAAATTCATATTGTGGTGAAGTCGCGGTATGAGTGGCATAAACATGTAAATGTGCGTTGTTTTCACGATTTTACTACGTCCTCGTTATACTTCTACAACAATCCCGCTACGATAATACCACGTTTTCACCGCGCTTTTTCTGCGACCTCACTACGCTTATTACGATCTTTCTACGCTCATCACGTTATCACAACGACCACACCACGAGTTATCCGATTGCAACATGATCTTACCACGTTCTATTGCGATTATAGCACGTTTATACCACAATAATACTATGCCTATACCGCGATCTTACTACGTTCTCAGCAATAACGTCAACATCGTGTTCCATATCATACAGTTCAATTCCTTCTATTTCTGATAAATACGTAGATTTCGCTCAAAACAGTTTTCACAAAACAGTCATTTTTTAGTTTTTGCATGTCAAGTTATCATATAAAACAATAATGAAATTTCATCGCAGCTCCAAAAATTCCACACCAGACATTGTTGCACTTACAGTGATAATTCATCGCATCTACAGTTTAAAAAGTAAATGGCATCCAGTCAACAATATTATGGATTCAGATGCATTAATTTCACGTTTTTGGACTTTAATCTTGTGATTATACATATTACGAAAATATATTATTCATAAATTGTGTTAAAACATACATTTAAATCAATTATTTCGTATTTTCAAAACGCAGTTGTTTCCGTTATCCGTTATTCTACAGTAGACATACTCGCATATAACAGTAAAAATGAACAAACTGGTTTTGCACTTTATATACACTGAACTGGTCATTAAAACATTAAGTATGGCGAATAGAATAAATCGGAATGTATGTGACAATGATCATACAAGTTTTAACTAGCTATGAAATCATGTTTAATTTACCATTTCCACATAACGAATCGTCATGATAATGGTAGTTTTCCATTGTCTAATGTGTTTATCTTTTGAAGTTTTCATTTATTAAGGGACTTTCCGCTTTGATTTTTTTAGAAGTTCGGTATTTTTTATATAGACATCAAAGGGACATACACACTCATAATTTGAAAATAAACTGACAACTCCATAACAACAAGAAGAAAAAGACCGGAAAACAAACAACACTTTACAACGCAAGACCCCTAAACACATCATAGAAACTGAAGACTGAGCAACACGAACTTAACTTAAAAACGGGAATGATTTCATCTGTTCCGGAAGGGTAGGCAAATCATGCTTCAGTAAAAACTACAACTGTCAGTTGAATCGATAATTATTGATAATATCTATGATATCTATGCATCCATCAATAATTTATTTCAAAGATTAAGACAGCGTTCGTTTAATAATGCTGTCGTAAAAGATTTGAGTCGGAAGTCTAACATTACAATGTCGCCATGTTGTATTCGATTAAGAAAAAGTAATTCATTCGACAACAGATTACATTCCAGAACTAAGACATGTGTACTCTTTGTACAGACTCACTATTATCTCATCACCAAAAACCCAGTTCCTGTTTGATTTCATAAGCAATTGTGAGTGTATACATGGATGCAAAGCATTCGTTAATGATAATGTCATTTAGCCAGAGACAACGTTAATTAAAGATGCCATTGCATTTTCACAGGGCTACGCTCTTTGTTTGTCATATTAATGATAAAACATGGCATTTTATCAAAAAACACACCCCATGCAAATGTGATAACTGTTCCAAAGATTGCCAGGATGTAACCGGGAAAACGGTTAATCAGACAGACAAGACATGGACACAATTTGAGATCGATGATATTTTTGTTCCACCGTGTCTGTATCGGAAGATGAATGTATAGCTGTGTTTTAGATAATTTGTAGCAAGGCGAATATGTACTAACAGTCTGAAAGATAATCGATTACCAGGGATAGGTGTTAGAAAACAATAAACCTAACAGGAAAATTTACATAGACTTCATAGTAAAAAGTAGTAAAGTTATTTTACAAATCAGTCGGTCAATTAACCTCACAAGATACCGAGGCATCATGAATTCAGTTACCCTACGTAAAATTGAGCAACCATTTATAACACATTATACCACTTGAAAAGGTAGACGCATGTTTTGCGTTTTTGGCGAAGTACACAAAACCTACGACACTAAACTAATCTACGGTGCAATTAAGTCTTTTGAACGTTAACAGATGACCGATGCATTGTATTATCAATATAAAAGCGTTTGAGGTTCACGACGTTTTATACTATTCAGTTGAGGTTCTCTTTCTATATTTTTTTTATCATGTGCTTGAAATTGAGATATTTCTTGTGAAAAGTTCATCGCTTTAAATTTTTGTACTTTATATGATCATTTAGGGGATTATTTCCGTAATTAAATTGACGAAGAGAGACTGTTATCTTTCACAACGTTATAATCAACGGAACAAGTCTGTTTGGTGTGTGTTTTCGTAACGAGAGAATTGTTACAGGCTGATGTATCTGGTTAAAACTCTATTGACGTTAAGGCAAATGAACGGTACCTAAAGGTAACATTAGTATACCACTGTTCGGAATTCATGAATCAAAAGAGGAAAAACAAATAACAAATTTAAAACATTTCAAATATTACTTCTTTGAAACATTTTTTTTTATTAGGGATCCCATCTTTTCCCATTTCCGCCAATTGTCAAATACAAATACGCAATTTAATGAAAAAATCTTTCACAATCATAAGGTAAGGTCTATATATAAATTTGCTTAAAAATCATTGAACTGGTGGTTGTGCAGATTTTGATGAAGTTTCGTCGTAATCTGTACAGAGCAAAAACAATAATGCAAAAAATAATAGACCTACATAACAAAACAGAAATGCAAAACAATTTTGATAGACCTACACCTACATGAATGTTAGATAGTTGTTCGTAAATTCATCAATCTTCACATATTTCTATTTGGGGGGTTTGCATCTTGCAATTTCCGTGAGAATCAGTCTCGAGATTGATAAAACAAATATTCCACATAAAAAATGGTATTTTTGAAAATTCCATTAAACGGAAATATGCATTTTAACTCTATAGTTTAACCCACTGAAGAAATATTCTATCGTTAAATATTTGATAGATTCTTGTTCAGATAAAATATACTTGTCTTTGTTTCAAAGTAACAGAATGGAACAATCAGTGTTCACATCTTTAGCGATCAGCTAGAAATTGACAGGTGTTAAACATGATTTAAAACGGAATAAAAATATAATAGTATGTTTTTAAAAGTGACAACTATTGCCCACGTCAACAAATCAGAGATTACTATTCCAGCATTTTTAATTGGAACAAAAAACCCAAATTATGAAAACAATTATCAAAATGCGAAAAATTTAAGATATTTCCTTAGAATTTCTTGAAAATCCGTTTAAACAGTATAAATATAAGTTTTTGACTCTGTTTGAACATTAAAAAAAGCTTTCTACTGAAAAAGTCAACATGAATAGTACACTAACAGGTATGATTATCAGTGAAAGATGAAAGTTAATGTCTGAGGCTTTAATCTATTACGAAAACGTATTAGTTGTTTATTGTTAGACGTTGTATTACAAAGTAAGGTTGATTTAATTCTCAAAAGCTGATATTGAACATTTAACTGTTCGAAATAAAGTTTAAATTAACAATAATATTAGTATACTGATCGTTAATATTAGCTTACTAGTAAACATTTGTCTATAATACACATCCAGTGACAAATATTACATATATATCAAAACCGACAACAACAAGTTTCACAAAATATAATAACAATTGTAAGTAGGTTCTGCAAAGTGACTCGATTTAGGTGAAAGTAGGAAAATTTGACCTGTCAACGAATGATGTGACGATTATTTAAGAAAACGTTTGATAAGGCCAAAATCGTGCTTTACAAAAATCCACATTAAAGAGCTGTAGCAACTTTTATTAGCTTCTATATACAAACTGCATGACAATTTACCCACCTTATGCATCCGAGTAAACAAATGTCCTTGTAAATTTATAAACATTTAACTTCTAAAACAGACAACCCCATCAAAAGAGGCTTTCTGCAGTTTGAGAAGTCCATGTATTTATATATCTATACCCAATTCGTTTAATTTATAATAACAGTATACTTTAAATATCTAATAATAATATTGTCTATATTTGTATTTAAAAAACATACATATATTTGTACTATATCTTACAAACACATCACCAACAAGAATAGTTTAAACAGGCAAGTAATGCAATAAATTAAATATAAATTAATTTTTAGGACAAAATCAATTATAACAAAAGAAAAAACAAAAAAAAAGTACAATGTTTAGCTAACTCAATTTTAATTATCATAATTTCAAGAACTTTATGTGTCTAAATCTCTAAATATGATAAACTAATATTACAATAAAGAGGAATCGTAAAAAAATTACAACGTGTGAATGCAGATTTCGATGTAGGCCCTTTTCCGGTTCTATATATTAAGTCTATTATTTCAAAATGTAAAGTATATCAAGGTAATGCATAAATGGTTGGGATTGTGAAATATGATGATTTCTCATATCCTTCTTACCATATGAAAAAGAAGACGTGGTACGATTGCCAATGAGACAGATATCCATCAAAGTTCTTATGACGATGATAAAAGCTTTTTCGGTTACATCATAATTAGGTCGTGAATGACCATAGAAATTATAACATATTCTGAATTTCAATCAAAACATGGCCTAGGAAATAGAGAGCGCAAGAAACGAGAAACTTAATCGTGTCAGGTTATTTTTTATAAAAAAAATGTTTGCGCGATATGTTTCCGGTCCCAAAAACCTATAAAAACTTTGATTGTTTGCTTTGAATTTTTTGTTAACTTAAAATGTATTATAATGCGACTTAATAAAACACTTAATACTTATATAATAAATGTTCAAACAAAATTGTCCATTTGCTGTCTAGTAATTATTATATCTATTATAAATTTAGATAATGGCCATTGGGTCTCAATTTGAAAAGTAAGCTAGAAATAATGTCCAAATTGAAGACGTACCTTAAACTTTGTTAATTGATTGGGAAATTATTCGTCTTTTTGGTATCTATTTTCAAGAATGACAACAATAGGTATCGCCGATTACCATATTTTGATTTTGGTCAAAAGAAGTGAGGAAATATTTGGTACAATATAATCATACAGATGATCTCATTTGAAACAAAATTGTAAAACTCGTGATACAAAACTTATTTTTTTCACTGTATTTTTTAAGCAATAAAATTACCCCTGAGATATAATAGGAGTATGTTATAACTGGACTAACTTGTATATTTTGTTTCAGTCACGTTTTGTTGTGTCATATCGTTATTCACCTTTTGTTGTGGATTATCACCATTAACTATTGACGTATGTGAACCGTGTGGTCGGACAAGCGGGACACCAAGAATGTTAGACATCTACAGAAATATAGAAAACAAATTGTTATATTTAACAGCTGAAACGTCTGTCGAACTATGTAGATATTATAGAGTAAGTGTTTCATTCAATTATCAAAAATTAGGGTTTGGGTGTGAGGATGGAGTACTTTTTTTTTTTTTTTTTTTTTTTACTTTTTTTCGATTCTTTATTCTATTTGCTCATTATTCTGTATATCCTTAATTTATATTACACAACTTTATTATTTTCGATTCAAAAAGTCGAACGCAGACCCTCAATCATGATTCAGTTGTTTATTCGCATATGGACGTTTTTTAATTTTGTCAAGACATAAAAAGTTCGGTTAAACGCGGTATTCATCCTTAATGAAAAGACCGCCTGATCTTCGACAGTCCGACAAACTAGAACAGTAATTACAAACATAACATAGTGGCACAATAGTAAAAATACTTAATCTAAAAACAATCACGGTAGAATTGTAAAATATTTAAACAAAATACATATCCATTTAGAACAGAATCCCACTGTTGACCCAGTCATATATTTTGGGTAATGATTTTATCATTCTTTTATTAACCCTTTGATTACACATGAGCGCAGAAAACAAATAAAGCATATATTCTAAATCAAAATATGTGCAATTAGGATTTAAATTGAACCGACATGAACTCCGGTTTCCCACCAATAAAAATAGCAGGCACAAATAGCCACTGTATAGATCACGTTTATAGTTAAGGGCGTTACAACACTTATTTACAATCCCATCAAACGTTCGTTTTCATTCGAGAACAGTATATATTATGAAAGACAGGATATGTACATATACTTCAACAAGCACCAAACAAACAAAACTTGATAATGGTAAGCATATGTTTAGGCAAGTTATAAGACAGTGTAACAATCTACCATTACCAGTTATAAACATCATTTATCCATAAGTAAAGTCAACAATTGAGGTATGGTTTACTTTTTGTATGCATAAAATTTCCTTTAGACTTCTTGATTAAATTTGCAACGTTTACTTATGTAGGAGCGGTTAAGCAACGACAGTTCACCAACTGTAAACTTCAACATTTACCAAGATATTCCTGCCAATCACCCCAGCTCATTATACTCTGTAAGTATCTATGTGTGATTTTATTGTTACTTTGTCAACATATTAATAAAATATTAATGCAGATGATCAAACTATTGTTATCTGAGTTTATACATACACTGTACATGTACAACATAGTTTCGTTCTCTAAATACTACTTCCAGCAACATCGTTATGTTTACCTGACGTGTGAACGTCATTTTATTTAACGCAATTTTGACCAAGGTTATAGTTTTTTAACATCGTATTTATATTTAAAATTCATTCGTATAGTGTATGATCTTTTTTGACAATATATTTATTTGATCTAGTTACTTAGTAAGTCATTTCAATTAATATTTTGTATTTATCTTTCTATGTTGAAATGTTACACCTAAGGTTGGGGTGAAGGTCGGCAACTGTTTAAACGTTGAACCACGCAGCATGTGGTTGCACCTGACCTCAGTCAGGAACTTGTTGTTTAGTGTTTGTCTTTTGTTGATGTGGTTAATAAGTGTTTCTTGTTCTATAAAAATTAGCCCTTTGGTTTTCTTGTTTGAATTGTTTACACTAGTTATTTTGGGTCCCCTAATAGCTTTCTGTTCTGATTGAGCCAAGGCTACGTGTTGTAGGCCGTTCTTATAACTGTCATTGTTAACTATTTACACATTGTGACTTCGATGGATAATTGTCTAATTGGCACGCATATCATATCTTATTTCTATGTCTATATTTTAACGAAATACAACATTTACAGTATCGTTTGTTTATAAACTGTATAAATTATACTATTGTAGACATATTTCAGAAATATTATAATGATTTATTGTGTGTTGTTTAACGTCCAATGGTAAATGTTCCAGAAAGACAGTTTTTATGTTATTGGGAAACCATTTAATTACTATAATATTATAACAATGATAAAACAAGCAAGCAAATGAAACCTAAATGTACACATACACACACATAATAAAGTATACACCATATGAAATTCTTTAATTAGATATCTATCATTTAATCTTGCAGGGATCGAATATTGTCAAGGCTTTTGACATTCTTACAAGGATTAATTTGTACCGTAAGCTTGGAATGCAACATCCTCAAGGCTATAATGTTTTAATATCCGAGGACAAATTAAATTCACTATTCTGTAGCTTAAAAGTAGTAGCGGAATACCAATATGGAACGAAAATACCAGAAAATGTTTGTCGTAAACAACTACTCTTTCTCGGAGAACCACAGAACAGTGCAACCTTTGACACTTGGATGTACTCCATCTTGA
Organism: Mytilus trossulus; assembly: GCF_036588685.1. Taxonomy (NCBI): domain Eukaryota; kingdom Metazoa; phylum Mollusca; class Bivalvia; order Mytilida; family Mytilidae; genus Mytilus; species Mytilus trossulus. The sequence goes on from NC_086374.1 coordinate 69,205,663, forward strand.
AGCAGAACACGAAACAATTTTGTCATGTTCAAAACGCTTTGTCATCTTTACAAGACTCGTCCTTCAGTAGAATTCGATGTCCAAAAATTCAGAATTTTGAAGCCAGATGCAGATTTTGAATTACGTGATAAGTAATGACCACCTACCTCGAATATTTATCCTCTTGCTTTAACATGTTTATACATATTTATAAGTTATATATATTTACTTTCAATTTTTTCAATGTTTATTCATATTTATAGATTTGTTGAAATAATAAAATGCATTTAAATATATGTCTTTATTGTCGTTTAACTGAAACCTTACTTTTTGTAAATATGTTAAATTGAAAACATAATAAGAAGGTTGGAAGTATGCAAAAAACAATTAAGTATTTTAACTGTACATATAGTGTTACTGCAGAAATGTTTGATTGTAGGGTTCGGAAGTTTATCCGCAAACCATGTATCTGCACCTTCCCCCAAGAGGCAATTTCATGTATCCATGTGTATTTTTTAAAATAATTTTACGGTGAATAAGACTACGTTGTAAGATCATGATGCAACTATCAACCAGCAATCAAAGGACAAATACAACAAATTTAAGGAACTCTATGATTTCAACACCAGACAAAACCCATATCGTAAAGTAAGCCGTAAAAGGTAGCGACAGAACAAACAAAAAACAATTCAAAAGAGAAAACCATCAGTCTTTTTTACACTGTCATAATCATTCACGTTACCTCAAAAATAAATTAGCATGTCCAAAGATAAAGAAAGTAACGTGAATATCTGAACATATACTTTTTGGTACAATATTTGTTATAAATTAAATAGTTATAAAACTTTGAATTTGAAAAAAAACCCATAGATTTTCCAACCACGAATAGTACCTTAGCTTTATTTGGAAAAACCTGTCGGAATTTATGACCTCAATGCTCATCATCTTCGTAAACAATTTGGCATTTTAAACAGTTTTTGTTTGAGAGTCAAATATAAGTATGTTGTAGTCGAAACGCGTGTTTGGCATTCGAAGTTTAAATTATATTTCTACACGTATGATCAGTTCATTTGCAGGTCTACGACATGAGACAAAAAATCCACACTCACAGGATATGCCTCTTTTAAACCAATCTTTTGTTTCATCTAATCAACTTACACATTGTTGAAGTGTGAAATCCCAATTTTCTAAAAAAAAAAAAAAAAAATCTTATAAAAACAATATCAAAATAATCGGATATTGTTTTTAAATTTCCAAATCATATTTTGTACCTGTCGATAATATTATTTTAAAGTATATAGAGCAAGACAAGATAGTTGATCTCTTCCGTTTATAAAACAAAAGACGTGGACATAGTTAGAGAAATATACGATTTATAATCACGAGACACAATAACAATAACGACACCTTGACATGCAATATTTCTGTTTGGAAGTATGAACATTTCATTTTGTTTTATACTTATTTTTTATTGGTAAAGTGTTTACAAATTTTTCTTATGTTTGAACCTTCAGCTCAACGTATATGGTACAGTTCCATTATGATAATTATCAAACTGTTTTTTCTTCTCTCTCTAATAGTCGAAAGCTGGTTCGACATCCATTCCCAATCAAATATGCATAATTTAAAATTACCTGTGGCCTGTATTGTATTTATTACATCAAATTAAGATGCTGAGGACTCGAGATAACGGACATTTTAAACAACTTTTATTCCACTAAATTGATCATTAAAGGACAGCAAACTCGTAGGTAATATTTGGTTTAACAAAAATAACGATACAAAAGAAAAAAGAAGAAAAAATATTAAACCACCTACATGAATGTGTAGCAGGTCTCAAGTCCTGAACCAGATCTTGTATCTGAAAGTGTTAGAGAGATTTGTTCGAAAACCGCACCCACTTTAAAGGGTCATTTAGCTTTTTGCATGATTCAAATCTATACGTGTATAGTAATATATCAAAGCCAAAGAAAAGAAAGACAGTGAGGTTGAAATATTATTGAAAGTTTGTTTTACCACAACTGTGATGTTGTCTTTTATTCTTATCTCATTTTTACATTTACATGAACTAAACATAATTCTGCTGTCACGTTACTTGTAAGTTTATGTGGGGGAAAAGCGGATATGGAATTCCAACAAATACCTGTTCCCAACCATGCAACCGCAATAAGATAAACATTTTAAAGTCGATGTTTACAAGTTATGGGAAATAATGTTTAGGTTAAGACGGATACGGACATAATATTGTTTAACCATCTAAATTTTTGAATAGTTGGATGTATAGATAAAAAGAACATAATATCGTGTGTACCTTAAAGACTGATAGTGGGCCATATACAGACAACGGAAACAAAAAAACAAGTTGTGGTATAACGTTTTTCCCCGAAGCTGTTAATGTTATTTGGTTGTTCTAAAATTAGTTTTATGTATGAAAACAACCGTGTTTAAAAATGTTTGCACCATGTTGACAGCTTTGCTGCTAATTTGTTTCAAAGACCAACAATAAAAGCAATATTTTTTTCTTAATGTGCATTTAATTATGTTGTGTTATGAGTTGATGCACCATATCGTTTTCTTGCAATACCATATTTTAAATAACCTAAGGAGAAGCATCGATAGACTTTAAACGGTACATTGAATGGACAACTGATAATGTAGCACGATACCTATTTAATGAATACCTCTGTTATTGTGTATTAACGATCCTTTGTGTTATCTTTCAACACATTCATCAGTTTTGTAATCATACGACATTATCCGCCATCTAGAGTGTGCTGGTACATTACATACGGATATCAAAGAGGGTTTAAATGGCATAAATGAAGTACTTGAATGAGATAGAACACGTATTTAAAGGGGTTGTCTTATTTAACGGTCTATTTATTATATGATTAAAACATTGTTGTGTGAACAAGGTTCATTTCTTTCAATTTTTAACTTAAAAGTATGTATTTAGAAGTAAAATCACAAAAATACAAAACTCCGAGGAAAATTTATAATGGAAAGTCCCTAATCAAATCTCAAACAGATCAAACGAATGGATGACAACTGTCATATTCATGACTTGGTATATATATTTTCTTATGTAGGAAATTGTGGAATTAACCTGGTTTTATAGCAAGCTAAACCTGTCACTTGTATAACAGTCGCATCATATTTAAACACTTTTTTAATATTATTTTATCATTTATAATTATCAGCACTTATCTGCAGTACTGTAAGACACGGACGTTGACGATTCTCTAATAAAACAAATGAATTTTCTCAAGACAATTTTTTGTCTAATATCCAACACACTCGTAATCCAGAACTTATATATGGGGCATGTATAAATATGGTTCTAGTCATAAATATGCATGCAATAGTTGTAAATGGAAGTTAAGATTTATCAACACTTAACCAATCACTATTTGTTAAGATGGCTAACATTATAAATTCGTTTTACATTATCTATTTCTGTTGTCTTTAATATAGGAACTCATCATTATGGACTATTCTCAGCGCAAGACAACTTTATTTTTAAGACGAGGAGCATTGATGATATAGATTCAAGACGAGTGACATATTAAATGGGCACCTTTTCACTGTTTTAGACTACAGCTTTCCAGATTTTGTGTGTTTTGCTTCATTCTGTCTCCCAGAATTACCGTTCCCACCACTGTCTATTAACCAAGTGAAATACTAGTATTGTAAATAAATGATGTTTACTTAACTATATTACCAAATAAAAGAATTTCCTAGAGAACAATATGATCTCTGAAAAATCCTTCATCAGATTCAGCGTCAACTGCAATAAGAGAGACAAACACATATAAATGGCGACAAAGAATTATAATACGCTAATGTTCAATAACCTGAATATAACAGCAAGAGTCTTATAAAGTTATGATGAATGTTCAAATAAGGACATCTGTATAATGGTAATCAACATTTTTATTAAATGACACGTGTAAAATGACGTCAAATGCATATACATGTAAAATAGCAATAAAACAATTTTAAAAAGACATACAAAAATTGATAAGGTATAAAAACATGACTTAGACATTTGTGATACATAAACACACTAGAAAATTAAACAACAACTGAATGTGTCACAATACATTTTGCTACAAAACAATGTTATATTGATGAAGTCATTTAAAATGAAAAATATTGACTATCCGGTTCGAACTCTGATTAATGTTTATGTAATGTGGATTCATTTATTTTCGTGGGTATCTGTTTTCGTGGATAAATGAAAACGTTTTTCGTTTTGTTTATATAGATTAGACCGTTGGTTTTCCCGTTTGAATGGTTTTACACTAGTAATTTTGGGGCCCTTTATAGCTTGTTGTTCGGTGTGAATCAAGGCTCCGTGTTAAAGGCCGTACTTTAACCTATAATGGTTTACTTTTTAAATTGTTATTTGGACGGAGAGTTGTCTCATTGGCACTGACACCACATCTTCCTTTATCTATGTTCGTGGATATTAAATTTAATGGTAATTGCAAAGTCTGCATATAAATCTATAGAAAATCTCTTACTCATTGAATATTTAATTTCGTGGTTTACCTTTAATAATCCACAAAAAATGGTATCTTAAGTACAAAGTATGCAGTCTTAAATTGGGATGCTTGTTTACACAGCATACTCTCAGCTCACCATTACATTGATCAATATGACATTATATGTTTTTTACATTTTTTAAACTAAATTTCCCGTTTAACAGTTTAAAGGTGAGAAAGTGACGTTAGCAATTAAAACAATGAAGTAGTTTATAACTATGTGAACATTTTGCAAGTAAATAGTAATGGCCCTAAAAAAGTTTAGGTAATAATAATAAATACAATATTTATAGAGCGCATTATATAATAACAAAAATTACTCTAAGCGCTTCACATTGAAAAATATATAAAATACAACAATACATAAATCATTGATTACAAAGCACTATCTTAAAAGAATCAAACAAGCATGTAAAAATTTATAAGATACTTGAAAAAGAAAAAAAATGAAATAAAAGAAATGAAAAATGCATGTACCATATAATATACAAAACTGTCTTAAACTAATGCAGATAATTGAAAGTATATAAAATCTACAAGAAATCCTTAGGTACGTGATAACATTGTTGGACATTGAAAATCTCGATGAACAATATAATACATGACACTGATTTTGGAAGACAAAACCAATGATTTCTCTTTAACTCACTACTTTTCAAGGATGAGGATTAAGCACCATTAGGTTATATGAAAATGAATTCTACAGACAATTCAAATTTTATAAAGGGAATATTCCTTTTTGGATGATTTCAGTCGTAACACAACATCTCAGGCATCACATTATGTTAATATCACTGAACATCAAATGTTAAATAATTCATCCAACAAAACAAGACGTTAGAACAGTCCTTGGAACACTATTGTGCATTTCAGATTTCGATTGTTTATACATTTTATTTATGTATTCACACCGAGAGAAACACTTTAACATAAATCTGCAACATTTGACAGATTGTTGCATGAAAGTTGTACCCCAGATATCTCGTTAAAAATATGACAGTATTCAGTTCTACTGAACTGCAATATAGAAAACAACCACTTAGCAAATATTGCACTATTCGCGGGTTTAGACTCAATTGGTAGCGTGATAGATTTTTTGCAAACCTTTTTTAATTGTGATTTCTGTGTATCGTGTGTTGCTCTTCGTAATCCACACAAAATTGGTACAATACTTGCAGAAATATCTGGTAGTGATACACCTTCAACAATTTCTACACCTTTAAAAGTTTCTAATCTACCAAGTTGATAATAAAGAGCAATGTCAATGAGCTTTTCGTACGTCTTGGTAAAGTCTGATGCCTGAAAGAAAATAATGTCACTTTACATTGCTTATTAATAAACTCATCAAAGATACTAGGCTTAACTATTTTGTACGACAGGTGTGCGTTTTAAAAAAAAAGATTGTCACTTGAATAAAAAAAGCCTTAGAGCCATTTAAAGTATTATAAAAAAATTATGGTATTGATAGTAGATGTTAGTGCCTTGATTGCAAAATACATTTTTGATGTTCATATAATTTAATCACAGTTTGTTTTACTATAAAGACATATATAGATTCGGTCCCTTCCTTTTAACCACCAATAAAATTATGAGAGAAAAAAAAACAAACAAACTCAAACGCCATATAATTGGTTATACACTATACTTTATAATCCTTTTTATTTCTCAGTTCTCTCAACCTTATTTTAATTTGTTTACTTACTTGATGACTTAAATTGTGATGTATATGAAAGTCTACAGGTATGTCAGTGTGACTAAAGGAATCGACATCTCTTCCAAAAATTTCCTATAAATTAAAAAAACAAGTTCATTACTGGGAACAGTATTCCTTATTTTCAGGAAATTTCAATCGAGTACAATCGGCAATTATAAACAGCCTCTGCGAGCCTACTTCTATTCAGATTTCGGAGATGTGACTAATGGCTGTTTGTAAGGTCTTGTAAGTGCAAATTGGCTCTAAATCTATGTCTTAACAAAGGATATAGTAATATTTACTCTCGAAATGCCTGTACCAAGTCAGGAACATTACAATTGTTATCAATTTGCTTGATATGTTTGGACTTTTAATTTTGTCATTTAATTAAGGACTTCCCTTGTATAGTTTTCCTTGAAGTTTAGTATATTATATTATTCTACTTTTTCTGTCAGTGAAATACCATAATGATGTGACCATAGCGCACTTGATATTAGAAGAAGAAAATTTACGAAATTGAATTAAATCGGTTGATTTACTTAAAATACACAAGTCAAACAACTGCAATAACATTGAATCTTTTTTTCCCCGACTGACTGAAAATATAAACATAATAATAAAAATGCGGAGAGCTTGATGTTAAGAAACAAAGAAAAAAAATGGAAAGAGAATAAATAAATTACAAATTGATGTCATCTGATATTATGTTCACATAAAACTCAATAGGAAAATTCTGTTTTATACCGTTGGATTAAAGAATATATTTTCTTCTTTTCTTCCAGTTTGTAATCACTAAAAAAATGGTACCATATGTGTTACTATAGAAAAACAAGTACGTGCACTTACATTGTAAAATCTGCATATTTCTGCTGTGTTTATTGCTGATAACTCTGTAAGATACGTCAGCATTTCGTCGTATGGTATATGTTGCGAATTTAGTCTTCCTGGTGTGCAATGCTTACAATACTCATTAACAGTAAACTTATATTGTTCAATGACACGACCTTCCGCGACATATCTGGTAGTATGTAATAAGATGAATGTAACAAATAAAGATACAAAGCCTGAAAAAATATAAGTATTTCATTAATGCATACAAAACAGGAATCACCAAAAATAAGTGACATTTCAACTGACAATGTCGACCTTCATTATCACGACTTTTCCGATAGAGAAGAAATCCAGATATATAATTTAAAAAAAAAAAAAATAGACAAATGGTAACCAAATATAAACGCAGTTCAAATAGTCTGTCTTGGTATAGCAATAAATTTATTGTATATACAATGAAGAACTAATTTGGTCTTTTCGTAGTTTTTTTTATTGTCAATTCATTTTTTAGAAATGAAATACTTTGGTTCTATCCTTATTTTGAATATTAAAGAACTTTTGCTTTTACTTTTCTTAGAGCTTTGTAAATGGTTGCGACGTGTATTTTTGAACCTCATTGATTTATTGCAGTTTGAAATTGCACGTTCTTCATCTATTGTTTCTTGTTGGTACAATCTAATGTAAAATTGTAACTATCCTCCACTTTTTGCTATTCAAACTCACCTTGCGCCGACATTCTAAAATATTGATAATATCAAAGAGTCTTGATTGATGATACTAATTTGTAAATTGTGTTAAATTTGCTAATTAATTTTCTTTATTATAACAAATTATATATGGATTCCCAACCTCAACTTTGGGGGCTGCAATGGAACTTTATAACAAATACAATAATAATAAAAATACCTACATATATTTTCTGTATTAATTTGCAAAAAATTATATACCGGATTAAACTGTACCTGACCTAAAATTTTAATACATTTTAATCAAATAGAAAAAGCCAGTTCAATCATTAAAACTGTGACTTGATTGATAGATCTATATAAAATGTTTAACAATACAATTATAGATACAATCTTTCCTCATTCATTAACAACATATCATTGACCTTTTAGTTGCGTGTGAGTATCCAATATATCCTTACTTTTGTCCTAAGAAGATACCCGTGTTTTGTTTGAGATGTTATTGATCTTCCGATACATATATCTATATTGACCGGATACATATATATGGCCAGTCAATAAAGTAACACATTTTTGACGGATTTTCTACATCCACATTTAATTTTTTCTTGATTAAATTATTACAAGTAATAGATCAACTATTATGAGTAATGGCCGGATTAGAAATGAAGGAATATTCAAATAAAATCATAATTTTCAGGAAATACCTATAAATATAATTACTTCAGTAGGTTGACGGACTACAGAATATAGGTACTGTTGTAGAACCCACAGCTATTTATATAATAACCGTTGTTTTTGCAAATAAATGTATTTTGATAAGAGAGAGGCGGCAGATACCAGAGGGATTTCCAATCTCAATAATCGATGAAAAAAATACGATTCAACGGCAAAAAGAAGAAGCAAAAACAAACCCATACCACTTTTTACAAAACACAACAGGCAAAACAAGCTAACGACTGAGCAGCACTTGGTTATATCAGGTGCTCAGGAAAAGTACGAACATCTTTCTTCATAAGTTGTATCGGTCGTAAGTACAAATTCAGAAAAATAAAATGTTTGGTTTTGTTTCAATTTGAATAAAACAATTCAGAATAAAAATGCTTAACCCCAGTAATTGTGATTTCTTTAATAACATAAGCTGTTTAGTTACTAGAAATGTATAAAAAAAGTGTATTCAAACATTTTGGTAATGAAAAAAACATCTGATGTATAAAATTATTGATGCTTACTCATTAATAACTTATTACAAAAGATTCTGGTAACTACAAAGCACGTGCATTGTATTTAAGACCAACCGCATCTGTAGATTATTATTATTTTATTTTTAATGTTAATAAACTCATCAGAGATTGAAATTTTAAATTTGCGCCAGACGCGCGTTTCGTGTACAAAAGTCTCATCCGTGACTCGAATAAAACAAAAGTAAAAAAAAAGACTAAATACAGTGCGACGTTGAAGACCATTGAGGACTAAAATGTCATTAAAGTTTTGCCAAAACAGCTCAGGTTATCTTTACCTGAGGTAAAATACAAGTAGCCTTAAAAACTATAAGTTTTAATAACAATTAATTTACAATTATGACCATATCAATGATAATTCTTGTCAATACAGAATGTCTATTCGTTTGATGTGTTTTATCGTTTGATTTTGCCTTTTGATGAAAAACTTTCTATTTTGAATTTTCTTAGGAGTTCAGTATTTTTGTTATTTTACGTTTAGGCTGGTGATACCCTCGGGGAATACGAACTCCGACATCAGTGTTATCGACCCAGTGTTTGTAAATCAACTAATCATAGATACGAAAATTGAAATTTTAAAATTGCACCAGATGCGCGTTTCGTCAACCAAAGACTCATTGAATTTTGAAGGGCCACTTGTTAATAATAACAAAATGTTGACTGCTGTACCCCTATTTGTGACATTTTTACCTTTTACAATTGTTTATTTTGTTCATTCAACTCAAAACCTGGTTTAATCAACAATTTAATACATCAAAAAATGCCTGTACTAAGTCAGGAATATGACATTGGTTATCCACTAGTTTGAGTTTTTGAATTAGCCATTTGATTTGAGACTTTCCGTTATGATTTTTCTCGGCTTTCTGTATTTTTTTTTATATTTTTGTTAAGTCTGCAATCAAGTTTCATTTTATATAAATATCAGTTTGTCGTAATGTGTTGTAATAACTCGTTAGAAAGGTATTTTACATTACCTATTCACGTTATTTTTCATACCGTAAATTTGTAATGTTTTAAATCAACCTGTAGGCTAAATATATACAAATAAAAGAATATGAAGGGAGATGATGTTTTAAATGTTTGCATTATACGATTTCAAGACAGAATAGTCTACTAAAACACGACCGTACATTAAAAAGACACAGTCGACGTTCTCTTTTCAATGAAAAAAATGACAATTTTTATCATTTAAAAAAAAACACTGTAGTCAGGGGCAGAACAACATTTATGCTTTAAAACGATCAATCTATCATCTTTTCCTATGTTATGTTTATATGACGGAATTCATATTTAGGCACAAAACAGTTCGACTTGTATTTGCACCTACTATAATTGACTGTTATGTAAAATTTGTCTATAATTCAAAAGTTGTGAAATATATCGAAGGAAGACACTAATATTCAAGTTAAACACGTATACATGATTAAGAAAAATCCTAAATTCATGCTAATTTACCAAACCTTTATTAGATGTAAACAATTTCAAGATACCAATTTGGGGTTTTTACCTTCTCTAACAAAGATTTCAATTTCTTATATTTAATATTAACTGGGTATTCGCCTGCTTGGCAATTTCAAACTTTCCATTTCCCAGTAGTTACATACCCTTTCCTAGTTGTATGTGGTTTATATATGTCCATTGATATTGCAATAAGGACTCCAAATACCGGGATGATGCAGAATTTGTTTTCTAATCGGATTTATTAAGTAATTTTTATTTATTTCATAGTTGATAATTTAATTTCAATATCGCCATTTCTTTTAGGGACCATTTCTTTACATTTGTACTGCCACAGTGGAAGAATGTGATCTTTTATTTTACATGAAATAACGGCATACATGTATACCTCTCCTATTTTATTATACAACGAACATCTTACCGCGTCATCATTATCACTTTTGTCACAAAATAGTCGCCATGACACAAAACAGCCTACATATACTCCAAACTTACGCTAAAGTATATAACATTGGTCGTGAAGTTTTTTTTACTACTAAATGTGTACGTTATCTTGTTGTCTCCTTTCTTTTTTGTTCTTTCATTTGTTGGGTGTCTTTGCTATTACAGACAGGAAAGCCTCAACGTTTTCAGATACATAGCCTACGATTCTAGAGACATTTGTAGATCTAAAAAATAAGAAGATAATACATACATGGTTATATTTATTTCAATTACACTCTAGGATTGGGGGCTGTACAAAATTTGCCTTTTCAGTCCGTCCATAAGTTTGTCTATGAAATATGTTCTTTGTATTTTAATCATGAGTACTACTTCTTAGAATTTCCTCATATCTAGTCATCTGCATGATTTATTATTTATTTACGGGTAAACACTTTTCAGACACACATGTCTTAAAATAAAAAGCATAGCAATATGTTCAGCACGACAAAGATTGCAATCCTGTTATCAAAGTGCTTAAAACTGTGGATTCATTCCTTTTTGATGGGTACCATTTTTTTGATGAATGAAAACTTACCTATCCGAGTATATTAAATTTCGTGGTGTTATAACACTCTGCATACTGTCCTATAAAAAATATGTCGTTCTTTGAACATTTAATTTCGTAGTTGACCTGTGACTTTGAAATTCACGAAAATTGATATCCCGTATATCTTTATGAAAAAACTGTTATTAGACTCGAAAATATTCTGGAACTTACAAATGACATTGTTTTAAATGAATGTAAGTAAGGCATTGTTTACTGATATTATAGGATCAAACATTTCAAAGATTTCGTCGCTCGACTAAACATTTTCTGCAAAAGAACAGAAACATCTAGCGTGTCTATTGATACTTTTAATTTTTTTTTATGATATATATTGATACGTTTTCAGGATTATTGTAGCGTGATAGTCTAGATCTGGGACATCAGTTTGCAATTTTGGTCCTCAATGCTCTTCAACTTTATACTTATTAAGCTTTTAAACTTTTTTTTTATCTGAGCGTCAGTGATGAGTCTTGTGTAGACGAAACGCGCGTATGGTGTCTCAAATTACAAGCATGGTATAAAGACTTTGATAACGAGTTACTACATTATTCTAAAATCAGTTGTGTCACTATTTTCATTCATTTGCATTATTATTAACGATGTCTTTTATACAAAAATAATCACATCTTATTTCTAATATCCTAGGTAGATACATGTAGATTCTACCCCTGCATCGAGTGTGATTCATTTTTTATACACTAGTGTGGATAATTATTGTATTACACGAGATTTAGTGGTGGAATCTGTTTCTCAAATGGTTTTTATGCAATAAGCAGCCAAACTTATTGCTTCTGTTCTAATGATCTACAAAAGATGTGTTCTTTTTATGTGACGTCATCAGGCATTGTGTCCTTTTTTATGCCGTCAAAATAAGGAATTCATAGAAATGCAAGAACATTAGACGTCATAATCGTATTTTAACAAATGAAGAACTGGGATCAAACAAACCACACGTTGATTATTTTTTTAATATATAAATTGAGTGCAGTAAGGTATAAATTGACTAAGAATTAGAGAAACTTAAATAAATTCCCTCCTATTGTTTGAGGCAATAAGTTTTAGATTAAATAAAAACTATGAAAATAGATATATAATATTCTATACGAAATATAAAAGTTAGATTTCTTTACCGACTAATTTATTTTAATACATGTATTGATTGTGTTTAACTTTAATTTAACCATTGCTTTATATTCATTTTTATGCTCAGGAAAAGTTGAACTTAAAGGAATTGTACCGTCGGTCATATATATAACGTCTCATTGGTTAAATTATTATACCACCATGACTATCTACATAAACTCATCATGGATTCCAGGATTGAAATTTTGTATTTGCGCCAAAAGAGCGTTTTATTTACGTTTAAAAGACTCATGAGTGACGCTCGATTACAAAAAGGAAAAACAAAACAATTGTGTTAAATGTGAATGAAATGATTGCTTTAGATGTGGAGAATACTGATAAACACTTGTAAATATTTTATAATCAAATATGTATACATGCATTGTTTTAATATTTCGCATATTAATATGTTCTAAAGTACCAACAGACTTAATTTAAAAACAGTGATACATTTTAAGACCAGTTCTATGTAACCACCAAAAAAACCATGCCAGGGTATAACAGCAAAATGCGTAAAAATTTGCAGGAATAATTTATGAACCATTAAATCACTTTTTTTTTTTTTTTTGATCTTGTTATGTTTTGTTGCTATGGCTACCAATCATTATATATGTGCATACCTGAAAAGTACAGGTACAATAAAATTAATATTTTTCTGTTATTGTGGAAAATTTTACGGCACTTATTTTTTTTCTATTAAATTGCCTTGCATATTGATTGAAAAAAGTAATAAGATTTTCAAAAGATTTGTCTGCATGAAAGGAATAAAAGACAATTTATATCAGTATATGTCATGTTGCCATTTTGAAATATGAAAGTATATTTAAAAAAGCAGAGGGCATTTGCCTATATCAGTTATATGAAATTGTTCTCTAAAAATATGGTTTTATTTCTGTAAAAAAATTAGAATGGGATCATCAAAACATTTCGAGAAAACTGGTTTTTAAATAACCAGTTTTCTTTCAAATTTGCTCTAAAATTATGTTTGAGTTGTCTCCCTTTGACAATTTTGGAACTCTCCTGTTGGAAGTACAAATAGGCGGGAAAACATAAACAAAGTTCCAGCAGATGATAGATCCAGTTAATTTAGTTTTACAGAGAAAACTGTTGATGGTGATTGTCGTGTAGTATTTAAAAACTGTGGTTTAACTTATAACAACCCTTGTATGATTTGCCATGCATGATGGCAGGGTTGAATGAGTGCAGAACTTGTAATTTTTCTAAATCTTCCCTGCCAGATTTTCCCCATTTGGAATGTTCATCTGAACTGTATACCATTGACACTTTCAATACCGAGGATCAATCTATTTTTTTGACTTCATGTGGTATTTCACCAGGAACTGGGTTTCTATTGTTTAAGAACATTTGTTCTTCACACGTACATGAATTTCGAAATGCATACAAGAAACGATGTATGAAAAGACTCTGCAGTGTACCAAGTGTTGTATGCTACCATTCAGGCCAGAACTGCAAAACAGAAAGATATATATCATCTCCTCAAGTGAAAACTATATTTAACAACACTGGAATTGTTTTACCTGTTGGAACTAGTAAGTACGAAATTTATTTAACCCTTTCAATGCCAAGACCAAATTTCAAATTTGCCAAGACGTTAGAAACGTAATAATGTTACGACGTCACCGATTATATCAGATTTTCAACGTTGACGTTCCGATCGCATTTCTCCATGCATAGGACGCCTACTGTTTGTTCATTGCACGCTGCGGCGGTTGAGGATGGTTTTATATAAATTTAGAAGGAGGAGCAATAAACATTACGAATAATTTATAAAGAAATAAATTGATTTTCGCCAACCCCTAAAAAAAAAAAAAGGAAACTATCGCAAAAAACAGCAGTAAATTAATAAAACAGCCCTCAAAACAACGCATGATAGAAAAATCGAAAGTTTTGAGTCTCCATAAATGAATATTGGGGATGAATTCTAACCCTTTGATTGTCATTCATATTGACTTATTTACCACATTCTTTTTTATTTATCATAGACGTATGAACTATATCTCCTTTTATCTATCATTGACGCATGAACTACATCTCCTTTTTTTTTTATCATAGACGTTTGTACCATATCAAAAGGAATCCAAATTGGTAGTTTAATAAATGTCGACAAACAAAAATTGCTATTCTGTATAAACAAAATACTAGCATTTAAAGAATAACTACTCAAACTGACAAAAAAATCAACCTTTATAAATTTGTGTCTTTACATTGCTGACATTTTCGGAAAAAGCAATCAATCCTGTGGTACACACAAAACGATTTTCTAATACAGAGGTGATAATATTCTATTAAACGAAGAAATAGCTGTCACTTTAAATTGTTTTTGACAGATATTTACCTAACTGTAAAAAAAAATATGATTCACCTTGTGAACTAAAACCGATTTATCTTGATGTTATATTGAGTACACTATTGTCAACTATCTAAGTCAATAACCTCTGGACAACAATGTGTTTGATCCAACACAAATGATATAGATGATATTGTAATATTGTAATATATCTTGCAATATAACCAAATCTCATAGATAGTCAACGTTAGCGCCAACTATTGTGATTTATTTTCCTCGATATTGACATCACCGAATGAGACATGGTACCGGATCTATACTAACCATGACTAATTAGACGGATGCGTAGTATAATTCTAATAAGGTGTTTTTGTCAGAGGCTAATGTCTGGAAGTTTTTGTTATTTTGTTCATGTTTTTATTTGTAAATTTAGTATATGACAATGTTTTATTTTTGTAAGGCCAATAATCATCTTTTGTTTTAATTTTTGTCACACTATTTTATAAACTTTTGAGTACATAACCGATCTCCTTTCATAGGTGCTAAAACAAAACTAATTATGTTGTTTTCTATCCGTAACTTTTTTTTACCTTTCTAAAATTATTTCTGTTATTAAGGTAAGTAACGATCATTTTATTTCATTACACCTTTGTTAAGCCTATTTTGTTATTCAGTCTTTGCATTTTGTTTTTATTGAATAACATGTTTTGTGGTTCGATATTAATAAAAACAACCGATATGTATTCCTTTTGTTTAAAATCTATAATGAGTTTATTTGCAAACATTATGTTGTGGTATTACTATTCAATAGAAAAAACTAGTAAGCTGCAAATGCATATATATTTTTATCATATAATAATTAGAACTGTGGTGCCTGTTTATCGAAATTGTTCTTGAGATCGGTTTAAGGTTGGTTCTAAAAATTGCCTAGGGCAGAAATTATGACTTAGTAAGCTCAGCATGCACATTGAAGCTATCTTAGGATTACCTTAACTTGGATGTCCTGACCACTATCCCAAGTATTTGCGTAAAACAAAAATAGCAAACTAAAATATAGAAAAAAAAATCAAAAAATTCAACAAAACGAAATTTGGTATCAAATAATACGAATAATATTTATTATAAATTGTTAGAAGATTATTGATAAGAAAATAATTATTACGTTTAAAGATAATAATCAGTTTTTATATAATAATTGTACATTAAAACTTTTGTAAAATAAAGATTAAAAAAATTATAACGACAATTTATATAAAATTTGAACAAATTAATTGAAAATATTTAAAACTATACAAATAATCGGTATTTATCATTATTTATTTTGAGTGAGTTTAATACAAAGTTTCACTATGGAATAACCGTTTCACAAACGATATCGGATATGTTCCTTATGTCGTAACTACACTCCCCTTCCCTTTCATGAATTTGACCTACCGAATTAGACTATTTACCGGATTTATAATCACATAAGCAACATGACGGGTGCCACATGTGGAGCGGGATCTGCTCACCCTTCCGGAGCACCTGAGATCACCCCTAGTTTTTGGTGGGGTTCGTGTTGTTTATTCTTTAGTTTTCTATGTTGTGTCATGTGTACTTTTGTTTTTCTGTTTGTCTTTTTCATTTTTAGCCATGGCTTTGTCAGTTTGTTTTAGATTTATGAGTTTGACTGTCCCTTTGGTATCTTTCGTCCCTCTTCTTTCACTAGTTCGTACTTGACTCAAGGAAAAATAGCATGCATCTTCCCATAAAGTAAAATTACAAAATTCCGAACTCCGAGGTAAATTCAAAAAGAAAAGTACCTTATCAAATTGTGTCAAAACAAAAATACACGTTATATTTTTTTGTACTTCAACTGTTTTGTGATGGCTTAATACAAATCGCGTAAAAATGAGCATGAGACGAAATCGAGTTTTACCGATGAAGAACTACTGGACGAAGCGGAAAAGAGTTAATTAAAAAAAAAGGTTCGGGATTCAACATTTAGTAAGGTTAAGACAAACAACAAACACAACAAAATAACCAAAGATAAAATTAGAAAAAAATGAAGAGAATCCAGGAAAACTGGCGGTTGACCGCATCATAGATTATTCCCATGCAGGGTTAAGTTCTCGTTGAAGAGCCGATCCGTACAAGAACCTCTCGAGACAATTTTTGTAGTAATTCGTATTCTTCTGTTACTTTATGTTTAAAATCTTCGAAGAGGGATATATAGTGAACCATCATAAGAGGATTGTTAATTAATACCAATAGAAAGTGAGAAGTTTGAATTTGATAGGATTATCTCCCTTTTGAAAAACAGCAATTGCACATAAAATCGAACAGAAAAAGCATCAACTGTATATATTTCAACTTCAACATTAGCATGACAAAAATGGGTGTACATGTAGCAGATTAATCACCAACCAGTGCAAAGAAAGACAACCCATTTTACCAAAACTTTGTGTTTTTGTATGTTAAAAATATTTTGCATACAAATACATCACGATAATGTCATATATTTTTGTAAATATGTATTTTGTTATTTATTTCCCTAAAGACTCTAGTAAACACTATAATTGTTAAATAAAAGTTTTGATTTAACACATGTATTGCAATTTAAACTTTTTTGGATAAGAGCGTCACTGATGAGTCTTTTGTAGACGAAACGCGCGTCCGGTGTATATACTTAATTTAGTCCTGGTATTTATGATGAGTTTATTATTAACCAACCCAAAAATACAGATATATGAATACAGTAATGTTATATTCATGTTCTGTATAACCACATTTTACTTATATAAATAAGTTTGTGAACAATATTTACAAAATACTTGAATGAAAATACAAAAAAAAACATTTTGTGAATGTACATTGATATGGGAATGCTAACACTCTCCCTATCTTTACAATAAGCAATGGAAACTATTTTTTGGAAATTGTTGATTTTGCAAAAAAAATCTGACATTAATCAGTCTCTGACGTACAGCAGCTCTATCGTTTAAATTACCTGATGATGTCTGCACAGACGAACGCAGTCTTGAAACTCGTCTGCAGGTAAAAGAAGTCTATGAATGTATTTGTCTAAACTTGTTTGACTCGCTATTGTATATAACAATGTAGTTGATTTAAAAAAAAAGAAATATGTGTACTACTGAAAAAATATTACACGAGGGTTTTCAATATCACAAACTAATCGAAACATTTACTGCAATTTATCATCGGTACAAGGACATCATTCGTAAAAATTAATAAACATGTATACATCTTGTCTCATTGGCACTCATATCACATCTTTCTATATCTACCTTATACGTTTAAGTATTTCAAACACAATCTGTTATGGTTACATTCTTTACAAAGCACAACCATGTTGGCATTCACCTCAAAAGCTAACCAAACCTTAAACAGGCTAATTAAGATGGAATATATTTACGAAACTGTTATCAGGTCATAAAAATGGCATACTTTGGTAATAATATTGATTTACTCATATGTATTTGCATAGGAAATAAACATTCATTCTTAAACCAGTTGTTGGCATGATACGGAATATTTGTTTCTTATTTATTAAATGATGATATGACGGGAGGAATTGTGCTTGCTTTTCATTAAATGAAACTATAATTTTTCAATCAGTTTAATTAAGGTCTTGAGCTGGCATGTCAGTAACTTCTAGTAGTTCTGAGGTAATGTATTTATCATTGTCATTTTGCTTAGTTTCTTTTGTTACATATTCTTACATCGGACTCGGACTAATCTCAAATTGAGTTTAACTGTGTGTATTGCTGTAAGTTTGTTTTTCTGGCCTTTATAAGCCTTTATGATTTATAATTGTTATCTATTTACATATTTTTTAGTTAAGTATGACGTCCATTTTCACTGAAATATTACATATTTTTGTGAGGGGACCAACTGAGTCTCCAAATTGCTTTCTGTCTTCATGTACGCTTTGTAGCATTATTGTTTTCTGATCACAGGATAAAAAACAGTGTTGAGAAGTAAATGCCTCAATGGATACCCACTATTACCTAATAGTGTCATATTGCTCGATTTTCAAACATTTCACTAATGTTAGAGTTGGCCCAGATAAATGCGAAATGGGTTTAACATGTCACTAGGTAAATATATTCATATCAGAATCACATACATCTTGAACATTAACGGAGGTTTTTATCATGAACAATTGAAGTCTATAATGTTCGAGAGTTCCTATTGCTTAAGATGAACATAGACCTAGATGAATGGCACGTGCTCTTTCTATCATCTTAATTTTGTTAGCTATCAATGTTATGTATTTTCAAAACTGTTTGACATTTTTTTTATGTCTAGCTCCTTTTCTATTGTCAACATAATTGTTGTGTGATTTCATTAAAACTTCAATCGTTATCTATTTTCGTTGTTCTTTCCATTTCCATTCTAATATTTCGTCCATATAAATATTATTTTTACATTTCCACAGTTAAGAAACAATCGATAAAAAAACTAGTAGTTTTAAAGCCAAACAGTACAATGTTGAAGAGCATTGAGAAAACAAAATTCCAAAAACCTGTGCAAAATACGGCTTAGGTAATCTAGTCCTGGGAAAAGAAATTCTCAGTTTTTCGAAAAATGATTTGTAAACAGGAAATTTATAAACATTTCCATATAATTGATATTTATGTCAACATCGAAGTGCTGACTACTGGGCTGGTCTTACCCGCAGGAACGAAACATCCGCCAGCCGTGGCATCGACCCAGTAATGAAAAACTGCGATTAGCATTGTTTTAGTATACATTTTAAAATATTATTTGTAGCGATGAACAATCTAATTAAAAACCGATCCCTCATCGCTCCTGTTTTCTGATATGTCGCATGGGAGATCTAACGAAACCCGCTTTAAGGTCGCATGTGAGGCCAATCAACAAAAGTGTACGAGTTATTTAGACTGACGATTTCGTCGTATATATAAAATGAGTTACATTCCTTTAACAACTTTTACGATCGTGAAAGACTCAATTTAACTGGTCGAAAAAAACACACCTTCGAGGTCACTCATATGTGACCTCAAAGCGAGTTTCGTTAGATCTCCCACGCGACATATCAGAAAACGGCAGCGATGAGAGATCGGTTTTTAATTAGATTGAGCGATGAATTATATGATCTTCATTATTTGATTCAAAAATAACATTGTGTGGTAACGACGGTTTAGTGATGTTAATATCATAGCATCAGTGATTACATGCTATTAGAAATGAGATGTAACATGATATATCTCTGATCACTGATACTTCGACTCAATACTGACCAATATGTAGTTTTCTGAACTTATTTGGTATATGATCACATTATACAATTTTAAGGTTTGTGATGGGTCTTCAATGACCCTTTAAAGGACAACACAAAATAAATCATACACAGGTATTAAACGTCAGAAATATAGACCTAGGTCATTTAAAAACCTGATATTATTTCTTTATCTCACTGTGATCTTAAGATTACAATGAAGTCAAGAGGATCTATTGGCTTCTTCCTGTCTGATATAATTTAAATTATTAGAAGGAGTACACACATTCAGTCAGAACTAATAGTATCGGAAGATCTTAATATGAAATATTGGTTTAATAAATAACAGGTTAAATTTTACTATGTTAAACTTTATTTTCACACTTCCTTAAGCATGACCATAAGAACTGAGCTTAGTCCATGTAAGGTTCGATAACAAATTGTTTCATTTAACTAATAATAACAACTGTTTTCTATAAATATTATTAAAATAAAAAAAATAAAACCTGACGCAAGTTATGTCGGTATCAATTTACTAATCTCTCTCTGTAACTAATATTGCATCTCATTTAGAAAGATTAAACTATGTGAAGTTAAAACTTTATTTTGGTTTTCTACTTATATCGTCTCTCAATAACTAACCTCTCAGGTATAAAGGAAAAAATGATAGATGAATGTATAATTATTTGTAATATATAACATATATGACATTGTATTTGATTAACTTATTCTAAAGATAGCTAAATGAATTAGTGAATAAAGATTAAACTGACGCAGCTTTTTGCGATGACATATTTAAAAATGGTCAATTCATTGATAATGTTAATGTAAACTTGTGTTTATCATCAAATACATTGCGTTTATAACACCCTGTATTGAAATCGCAACATATATTATTTATTATGAATAAACACAGGCACTTGTTTCTGTCAATATTTGGTTTACTATCCATACCATTACGAAAAATCATTTGATTGAACACAGGCACTTGTTTCAGTAAATCATGGTTTTACTATCCATGCCCGTACGAAAAATCACGTGAGTGTTTCGTTCTGGTATGGATAGTTAACCCCATATTGACAATCTTTACTGTGTTGATTATATGAAATGTGTATGATTCATTGATATTACTATTAATGCATGAATTCAATCGATTAATAATAAGCATATGTTAACAAAAGTATATCTTGGTATTCAAAAAATATAATCATATATCAAATCTAGAATTAAAAATTCGTATTGTTTCATTCGGTATATAATGGTAAATGTTATTTAAAAATAGAACTGAAATTTCGAATTCTAAATAAAGATTTCTATTTTAAGCCATTTCGCCGAAATGTGTATTCATTTTATGACACGGAGTTTAAATTGCTAGTAATAGTTGTTTTATACAACATCAATTGTGATTGGATAAATTATTCGGAGAGACCAATCAAACCTTCTGTTATAAAATACCATTCATATTTTGTACTTTCACTTTACAATAACAAAGTCTTATAGTGATAAATTCATAGAAGCAGGAGGCCATTCTTGGTAAGTACTACGCACTGTAGAATATTTAGGTTGTTTCAAAGGTATATACAATCAATATAAAATAGTCATCTTTTTACATGGTAATCCTGTTCAGACATTATTTGCGAGGGTGTAAACTATTGCGATAATTAATTAGTCTGAATTTTGTGCAGTTTATACTTTCATCAAATGTCAAATACTGTACATTCATATCACAAAGTTTAATTGAATAATCTTATAAATATATATATAACAGGCAGAGATGGGTCCGATTACTTTCAATGTAATTGATTAAATTACAATTACTTTGTCATTTGTACAATTAAATTAATAAATGATTACATCATTTCTGGAAGTGTCTGATTAAATTAATGATTACATTGGGAAAGTAATCAGGATTTTATCTGATTACAATGAATAAAAAAAACACATTTTGAATGATGTGAATAAATTAACGTTTTATATAACTATAGTTCTTTTTAGAGAGGATTTTGTTTTATATATTTTAAAATGATAACTTCAAACTGCATCTATTTAGTAAACCTAAGATAAATCCTACTTTGTAAAGAATCACTCTGATTCAAACAAAAAAAATCTCTGAAACCTATATTATCAAGATGGTTGATTTCTTGATTGACAACATATTTGTTACGTTCGGAGGACATGTGTTTCATTAGACTGTCGGCATCCCAATGGGCACAAACTGTGCCCCTCTACTTGCCGACTTGTTTTTTTATTATTATGAGGCTGACGTCATGCAAAAACTTCTTAGGAAGAAAGATAAGAAGTTAGCAATATCCTTTAACTCTACTTTCCGCTATATAGATGATGTTCTTTCACTAAATAATTCAAAATTTGGTGACTATGTGGAACGGATCTATCCCATCGAATTAGAGACAAAGGATACTACAGATACAGTCAAGGCGGCTTCATATCTTGACTTACATCTAGAAATTGACAATGAGGGTCGATTGAAAACAAAACTTTACGACAAAAGAGATGATTTCAGCTTTCCAATTGTGATCTTTCAATTCCTAAGTAGCAACATTCCAGCAGCACCTGTATACGGGGTATATATCTCAAACCAGGTTCAATCCACCATTTTCTACATTAGAAAATGCCTGTACCAAGTCAGGAATATGACAGTTGTTACCCATTCGTTTGATGTGTTTGGACTTTTGATTTTGCCTTTTGATTTTTGATTTTCCTTTTTGAATTTTCCTCGGAGTTCGGTATTTTTGTGTTTTTACTTTTTTCTCCCAATTGATACGATATTCCCGTGCTGGCATTTCCTATCATAATTTTCTTGATAGAGTGTTGCTACTCACAAGGAAGCTATTAAACCAAGAGTTCTAAATAGTGAAGTTAAAATCATCGTTTCGTAAATTTTACGGACACCATCACGAGTTGGTTGACCGTTATGGAATATCCGTTTCACAAATGATATCGGATATGTTCCTTACGTCGTAACTACAATCCCCTTCCCTTTCATGAATGTAACTTACCGAATTAGACTATTTACCGGATTTGTAATCACATAAGCAACACGAAAGGTGCCACATGTGGAGCAGGATCTGCTTACCCTTCCGGAGCACCTGAGATCACTCCTAGTTTTTGTTGGGGTTGGTGTTGTTTATTCTTTAGTTTTCTATGTTGTGTCATGTGTACTATTGTTTTTCTGTTTGTCTTTTTCATTTTTAGCCTTGGCGTTGTCAGTTTGTTTTAAATTTATGAGTTTGACTGTCCCTTTGGTATCTTTCGTCCCTCTTCTTTTACAGCTGATTGATGATTACAGTTACAATTACCCCAAGTCTGATAACAGGTGATCCCTGATCATTAGGAAGAGCTTATTAGGGGGGAAAAGTCATAATTTGCGAATGTAAGTGCTTGGATGAAGTTGTAATTATAAATTTGAGGCTTGTCATATTTATGTGATGCTGGAATAAATGTAAACTTCTTATTAACGTTTTAGCTCACCGGGCTAGAAGGGCCAAGTGAGTTTTTTTTCTAATCACTTTCGTACGTCGTCGTTAACTTTTACAAACATCTTCTCCTCTGAAACTGATGGTTCAAATTTAACCAAACTTGGCCACTATCATCAATGGGGTAAGTTGTTTAAAAAATGTGTATAGGTTGACCTGGCAGACAAACCAAGATGGCCACCATGGCTAAAAATAGAACATACGGGTTAAATGCAGATTGTGGCGTATATCTTTGAAACCAAAGTATTTAGAGCATATCTGACTAGATTTGATTGTTTATCAGGCCAAACTCTATCTGCTCTAAAATTTTAGACCAATATAATTTTATAAAAGCAACCTGTTGTTAGGTGGCTACCCCTAAATTGATAATTCCAAGGAAATTTTGCCGTTTTCGGTTATAATCTTGAATATTATTTAAGGTACAGATAAACTATAAACATCAATAATGTACAGAAAAGTAAGACCTTAGAGTATTAAAGTCATCACGAACAAAATGATCAATTGACCCCCTCAGGAGTTATTGCCCTTTGTATTAATTTTTTTCTATATTCATCAATTTTGTAAAGTTTAACATATATTTATCACTGTAACTACTTGGCCAAGTTCATTATAGATAAAGATAATTGTATGCAGCAAGACTGTTTAGTAAAGTAAGATCTACAGACACATCACCATCACCAAAACACAATGTTGTCATGAATTTATCTGTGTCCTTTGTTTGATATGCACATATACTAAGGTGAGCGACAGAGGCTCTTGAGAGCATCTAGTTCACATCGGTTCAAACATGCAAAAGGAAATAAATTTTACTGCTATCATGGCTATATATAAAAATAAACTTTTCCATATATTAGTAAACTTGTCGTAAAAACAAGTATTTTAATTTTGTATTTTTAGGTCGATAAGCCTTACTTTTTCAAAAATCAAAAGTTTTATAAACAGCGAATTAATAATCATGACATATCAATAATAAGCTATGTCTACAAAGAAGTGCTGACTTCTTGGCTGGTCAAACACTCGGGTAATAAAAACTCCGTAAACAGTGGCATCGACTCAGTGGTTGTAAATAAACTCATCACAGATACCAGGATTGGCATTTGGTATTTGTGCCAGACGCGCGTTGTGTCTACAAAAGACTCAATAGTGACGCTCGAATAAAAACAAAATGTTCAGTGGTCAAATTAAGGAATTTAATCTCGAATAGAGTCCCTTTATTGAATGGCAGAAATCCCTTTCATCATAATTATGTTTTTTCGTTGATCAATTAATATTTAAATTATAGGACCATATTAAAATCAAAGTGTTACTCACCTATTTTAATATATATATATATGCAATATAGGACCACTCTATTAGTGAACCAATCAAGGAAAAAAGTAGCAAGAAAACTTTTGAGGAAATACCCCATGCATATAAAATTCGGATTTATATTTATAGCCCAGGTGTAAGGGTTACTGATTGGGTCCTGAGGTTTAGAAGACATATAAAAGTCGATGAAATCTTCAGAAACTGTACATTCATTTAGCATTTTATTTTTGTAGTATACATTTGTATCTCAGGTCAAGTAAGGTTTTCTCAACACTTGGCGGCCGTCGTCGTTGTCGTCTATTATTTTTTACAGAAAACCTTCTTCTCTGAAACTAATGGACCAAATTAACCAAAATGGACCACAATAATCAATAGGGTATCTAGTTTAAATATTAATGTGTCCGATGACCCCGTCTTCCAATCATCATGGTAGACATGGTTAAAAATAGAACCTGGGGATAAAATGCTTGGTTTATCTCTCTGAAACTGAATCATTTAGCAAGAATCTGACAAGTGACAAAAATGTTTATCAGATTTATATTTTACTGCCTTGATTTTCAGACAAATCGACAACCCGTTGATGGATTGCTGTCCCTGAGTTAGTAATTCAACGCAAAATGTGCAGGTTTTTGTTGTTGTTATTATCCTTTATATCATTATGATATCTGAAATCAAATACTATTGAATGTGATTGAAACTTTACAGGATATCCAAACAATCAGTTAAAACAGCTAAGCGACACATGCTCTTCAGATCTAAAACCACTAATTTATAGCAACATTGCTTTCTCTGTTAAATTCTTAAATTTCAAGCAAATAAATTTAAAGTACTGGAGTGGGTACAATCAGTGAGGTCATTTATTCAGATAGGGTTAGTAAAGGGTCAAGGAGAACCAAAGCTCCTTCCATCTTTCAAGACACTTATGTTATAGAGGAGTTGTCTTGCCTCCATGACAGATATGTTGTCGTTCCAGCTAACAAAGCCTCAAACAATATTGTTTTGTTTGCAATAAACACTACATAGACTGCCTGATTAAGGAACTTGGGATAAATAACACACTTGGAAATCCTGCATATACACTAAGTACGCTTATGAAACAGGAGATTCTGGAAAACCACAATTCGCTTATAACCTCCTTTGGTGTTAATCCAAAGAATGTAGACCAGGATCATCTATCCTTATATTGGATACCTAAGCTTCACAAGAATCATTATAAGGAAAGGTATATTACAGGTTCTTTGAAGTGTTTCACTTAACCCCTTTCTAAAGTTCAAAACGCCATACTCACTACAGCCAAAGAAGGACTTCAGAAATATTCCGAAACGGCATATTCAAGAAGTGGTGTTAATTAGATGTGGATACTGAAAAATTAAAAAGAGTTATTGGTGAATTTACAATCTAAATCATTAAAACATTGTACCAACATTAAAACCTTTGATTTTTCAACCCTTTATACCGCTATTCCACATACTAAACTTAAAGCTCGACTGAAAGAACTCGTTAGCTTATGTTTCTTAAACAAAAAGGGCACTTGATGTTTTTAATATCTAGTTTGGGCTGGAATTCAGCTTACTTTGTGAAAAATCAGATCAAGGCAAAAGTATACCGACGAGGATATCACTGCCATGCGAGACTTTTTAGTTGACAACATATTTGTTGAATTTGGAGGTTTGGTTTTCCAACAGACTTGGAATCCCAATGGATACCAATTTAGCTCCTTTTCTTGTAGATTTGTTTTTAAATTCCTATGAAGCAGAATTTATCCAAGGGCTAATACAAGATGGCGAAAAGTATTAACCCAGTCTTTTAATTTCACTTTTCGGTATATTGATGATGTACTGTCTCTAAATAATAATAGATTCATTAATTACTTACATTTAATATGTTCAAGTGAACTTGAAATAAAAGATACTACCGACATCGATAAATCTGTTTCATATTTAGACCTTTTTCTCGAAATGACTACTGATGGTAGGTTGAATACAAAAATTTATAACAAACGCGATGAATTTAATTTTCCTATAATTAACATTCCATTTCTGAATAGCAACATCCCAGCGGCACCAACATATGAATTATATGTGTCTCAATTGATACATTACTCTAGAGCTAGCTCAAAGTACGTTGATTTTGTTGAACGAGGAATACTACTTTCTCAAAAGTATGTGTATCAATTGATACATTACTCTAGAGCTAGCTCAAAGTACGTTGATTTTGTTGAACGAGGAATACTACTTTCTCAAAAGTTGCTAAGACAGGGCAATGAATCAATCAAATTAATGTCATCACTCAAGAAATTTTACGGTCGCAATCATGAGCTGATTGGCAATTATGACAAAAGTGTGTCAGAAATCATATATGATATTCTTCCTCAGTCATTATTACATTCCATCATTACCGAACTGAACAAAGCAATAACACGACGGGTGCCGTATACGGTGCAGGAAATGCTTACCCTTCCGTAGCACCTGATTTCACTCCTGGTTTTTAGTTGAGTTCGTGTTGTTTCTTAATTATCATTTATAACTATTGATGTAAATGTCTTTTGGTTTTGTGAGTGTTTGTTCACTCCTTGGTTTTGATTGTTATTGTCCAATGGCTTCTTTGTCTTAAGTTCAAATTCAGGGGCAGTTATTTCTTGTCAAAACTGTACCTTATCCTGACTTTTGCTAAAAAATATCAACAGACCTTTTATTACACATTAGAGCGTACTGGATTCCCGAAAGATTGACAATACAAAAACAGGAACTTCTGATCTGACAAACAGGCAAAAAGGTGCCCTCCAATCAAAACTTCACATACTTCTTTATTAGTCAAATCAATCTTTCAACCAGGGCTCTACAGTGATCCCAAGTCCCAAAGCTTTCATTTGATTCCAAAATTACCTACATATACCCGATTTTGACAAAGATACACCTATGCGAAGGAACCACTTTGTTTAAAATATGTAGTACTTTCTTGTATGTTCTTTCTGACAAGGCCTGAATAAGTGGTTCTATACCTTCTGAGCCGCTGGTTATATATGGCCATTTCTATCTTTTTATCATTCTAAACATTTATGTATACCTCTTAACAACTAAATGTAGTCAACATATCTAATTTTAATAAATGGTATGGGTTTTTTGAAAGGTTAACAAGCAGATATAGTATTGTAACTCGCAGAAAAATTAATCCTGGTACCTTGGATAACTATATAATCACCTAGCATGACATTTTTTTTGTAGTATTAATCCCAAACGTATATTTTATCATATTCCAAATTTGATTGTAGAAGATTGTACAAATTTCATATTTGTTTATCTGTATGCGGATCTTGCTACTTGCAAAGTTTTAAGAATTTAATCAAATATATTTCATAACTTAGAAGCATACATTTTAAATTGCATCACATTACAAAATTATAAAAACAGGTTTTTGCAGTTTGTTGATAAGTGCATCTATCTGCGGACCATGCAATTCACAACGTTTTTAATAATTTAGTCAAAATCATTAAAATCATCTAAGAACCTATCTGTAATAACACTTAGATGTTGAGTGGCATCAAGTGTTATTGTATTATTTTTTTTCCAAAGAAATGTCACAGCAATGGGCTCAAGTTCAAGAGATACCTGTAGAATTCCTGTCAAAATTGAGATCTAGGTATGCTGAAATTTTCCCAATACAAATCAGGGATTGTTTTTCTGTATGGATAGACGAAAAACCTTGGTAAGTTGGTGTTGTATACGATCCATACCGCATAGTCAGCTATAAAAGCACATATTAATTCTTTTTACCCTTTATTATCACCTTCCTGTACTTTGAAATTGTTAATTTATCTAATTTTTTGGTCTTTATGTAAAAAAGGTTCATTAGCAATCATTTTTACAAATATTGATTCGTTAATTTGAAAGCAAATATTGATTCGTTAATTTGAAAGCAAATACAATTGTTAATATTGTCCAAAGTACAATGTTTAGGAAAAAGAACAATTCTAATTTATCAAGAGATAAAATTTTATGTTAAATAAGATCTACACGATCAGATGGATCGGACATTTTTCAATTAGTTACAGTTATAATTATTAAAAGTATTGTATTTATGTTGTTGACCATTTGATTCTGTTCTATCATAAACACATAGGAATCAAATTGATGAAAATGATGACAGTCACAGAAATAGTTATGCCTTACCTCTGCTGCAAGGTCTTCTTCAACTTATTCAAAATAAAGCAAAAGTGATTCCTGAATTCAAAGAATGCCTGATTTCTATAGAGGTAACAAATCAAATAATGTACAGTAAGATATGCACATACACATATATACACTTTCCGTTTAAAAATTGTCAAGAAACAGTTTTATTTGAATCTTTCCTTTTATTCCAAATCAGCATACGGGACATACATACATACTTATGTATTGTGCTTATGTAGAAATCTATCGACAAAGGGATTTAAGTTTTATTCCTTTATTCAAATAAGTTACTGTGGTAAGTTCAGCACATTTAGTAATTAAAAATGAGTAGTGATTGTAAATATTGATTTTTTTGAGTTCGATGAATCCACTTCTGATTGCCATTGTTGTTTAAGTAATCATCAAAACAATATTTAGGAATGGCGTTATGTAGAAAGAGTGAAGAAAGAAGATTTAAACCACCAATATTGTTGGAATAATACCCGACATATTACGGGAGTGCATGTTTACATTATATGGACTTTATAATCACGTGATAATCCTGACATTAGCAGCATGACTGGTGCCACTAGTGAATCAGTATGCTAACTTTGCTCAAACATGATATCGAATCTTGAGTACGTCGTTCTCAGACTTTGTATTCTTTTTGTGAACTTATTTGGGTTTTTTTGTCGTCTTTTCTTTTGTAAGTTTTTAATGTCAACTTGGTATATGCCGGCTTTTGTTTTTTGCATTGTTGATATCTATATATATATAACATCATAGTTTTAAGAGCAAAACAATAAGTTGTGTTCATGATCAGGTTCAATTATCTGATATGCACGTTTAAAATACTTTCAGAATAAGTATATCAATGAACCGCTCAATTTTGTAAGGGATATGAAGATATGTCTTAAGTATGAAGAACAGTTGCTGACAGCATCTAAAAGTGTAAGTTGTATTTAGATGTAACAGAGTGTGTTTTCATTTATTATACTTCCGATTCAGGGACTTAAGCTTAGAAGAAGACGTTGACCATAAAATGACTATCAAACGTTTCTATTACATATTAATGTTTCAATCTCATTGAATTGAGAAATGAATTTAACTTAAAAAAATCTACGAAACTGAAATCTTTTATGGTGATATTAATATAAAAAGAATAGGAAACTCCAAGGTAGATTCCATTAGAGGGTGTACATTAAAACAAATGCAATCATTCATCGGAACAAGTAAGAAAAGAAAACAACACATGCTATATTTTCAACTTGGTACCTGTATTTTCCGAAAATTAAAATTATGAGTTGAGCAAGGTTTCAAACCTAACAAAATCGCCAACATGATTAACAATTTTATAACACACATTAAAGTTTTGAATATGACAGCTGTAAACTCTCTCATAAATTCTCAACGATACGCAGTCTTATATTATGGTGTTATGATTCGCTTGAAAAATTTAAAATGAATATGATGGTTCTTCAAGAATATACTGTAAAGTATATTTAATTCTTAATTCTTAAATAGAGTATGTAGCTAAAACTAATATCATGCTAGCTGAACCGTGAAGTCATTCTTAGGTTATGTAATAAAATTTACGGTACCAATTTTCTTGCACCAGATGCGATTTCGACAATACATGTCTCTTCAGTGATGCTCTTGTCCAAAATATTTGAAATCCAAAGCTTATATAAAAGATGAAGAGCTATAATCCAAAAGGTCCAAAAAGTATAGCCAAATCCTAGTAAACTACACTCCTTAATGAGTAAAGTAGTCCGACAGATAACTAATCTATCTGTCTATAGGAGTAGGTTTCTTCGAAAGGAGGGTAGTATACCTTATCTTACAATGACTTCATGGTTGGCCAGCAAGCCAGCAAACCAAATATATTATATTTAGCTACATACTTCTAGAAATCGGCTATAAGTAAGGTCAATGTATTCAGACTAGACCTGACTACTTGTGCTGAAAACTATACAGTTATTACCAGCCGGTGTGTTTGTTACCTTAAGTATGTACCTCAAACCTACTCGGTATAGACGTATACAATAAATGTTCATTGAATAAGTGTAACAAGACCGAAGTTCACGATGCATTAAGTTGATGTTTTAACCAAATAGTATGTTGGTGTAAAAGATAAGCTGAAAAAAAATCTACTTCAAGACATTTTTCGATAAAATATCAGGATTTTCTTATCTCGGGAAAAGATTACCTTGGCAGGAATTGGCACAACATTTTTTTTAAATTTTGGGTCTTCCATGCGCTTTATTTTGATCTGAGCGTTACTAATGAGTCTTTTGTATACGAATCGCGCGTCTTGCGTATTAAATTAAAATTTTGGTATCTTTGATAACTATTGACACATTCCCCCATTTCCAATTTCACTATAATCCTAGTGATCATGCTTAGTTCATCACATATTAACATCGTACAATTGATCTAGAACATAACAATGGGCTTAATTGTAAACTTACAACATGCACATTCGCAAAAAGAACAAACAACATGAAAGCAAATGGGTATCGGTTGGTGTTAAATAACAAAACTTAAGGAACTTTGGCATCGTGGATGTTGTTTTTTTTTGTTTTTATTTCGATAATTAAAATCTTTTTAACTAATGACAAGTGTTATCCAGCTTTAAAAATGAGGGTGAAGAGTACGCAATATTCTACTTATAATTTCAAAAGATATATTCCGAACCTTGATATGACTGGAAATAGTTATCAAAAGTACCAGGATTACAATTTTATACGCCAGACGCGCGTTTCGTCTTCATAAGATTCATCAGTGACGCTCATATGGAAATTTAATATCTTTTCATTTCGTTGTTGTAGAGTATAATAACAACACAAAGCCATGACGAATGTATTGAAGGGAACATTCTACAAATGTTGGAAGAGTTCAATAACTTGAATGGTTGGGATGCGGTAAGTCCATATTTATGGGTGCTTTGTTGCAGAGGGAATACTCGTAGATCGTGTAAACTGTTTTCAAAGACTGATATTTGAAATTAAATACACAATTATTTCTTGCGTCCTTTTGGGCAGAATATTAATTTTCATCATGTCTTGGACAACATATTTTTTCCAGTTCGTAATACTCTTTTTTTAAATCCTCTTACGCCAACACCAACCAAAAGAGATTTTAAAAGGTTCGTTCCCGTTCTCTTATTCCTATGAAACTTAAATATTTTTTATGATATTAACATTTTAAATTGTTTTAGATGTTGACATTATGTAGAGAAATAATACAATTTTAATAGAAATTTATTAAGTTTTACACATAGTGATTTTGTTTTTGCATTTGCTACACATAATATGATGTACATCCTTGAAATATCAAACACTTTATTTTTAAGGTTTTTAAAGGATTAGGGTTTCGTTTAGGAATATAGAAATACAATCGCTCTAGAGGGGAAAAAAGACTCCCTTTGCCAAATTCAAACATGTGTGTTTCGTTAAGCCTTAAAGCTACTTTTATTTATGTTTCGAAATAGATATTTAAAGTCAAAATAGACAAATATTTCTTACAGGCAATTGATGGTGGTCTCAAAGAATTCAAAAAGAAACAAGAAGAATTTGTGATACTATTGAGAGAACTACCAATAGTTACAGGTAGATAATAAACAAACATGTTTTTCATAGTCATTTGTTATTAATGTTCTTTCTAAACAACATGTAATTCAACCCGAATTATAATTTAAAAAATCTGTAATAAATTGAGCAAAATTGCAAAAAATCTGGAGGTCCTCGGTTCTCTTCAATTTCGTACTGTATATGTGATTTTCTCTTTTGTAATTTGAGCTTAACAAGCGAGTTTTTTTTTTTGTGGACACCACGCGCATGTGGTGAGTACAAAAATGATGTGCATAGTGCATGGTGATACGTTAGAAGTAACGTGTAAAAGTAACGTTCTCGCTGCCGGTATACACTGTATCGTCACCTTGTTGTGACGTATTCACTTGCGAGAAGTTTGAATAGAGATACATACATGTTAAACGCCTTTGTTATTGTTAGCCTTATAGTAGCCCGAAGAACCCACTTCACGATAGATGAGTTAATTAACAATCAATTCCAAATTATCCAATTAATCAAACTCCAGAGCGAATAAAAGAGAAGCTAAAGACACACAAGTAAAAGTCAAACACAGATCGAAAACTGACAACGTAAAGTAACGACAAAACACTTTCAATCTCCAAAGATATTATTTTCTTAAGGTTTATGCACCCTTCTGTAGCCATTTTTGTACGAACTTTTCAAACTTCAATTGTATCAAAACTACAGATATAATGAATTATAGAGGTAGGCCATTTAGTACATATTCCAAGGGGAAACATGATGCAAAGCATTATGTTTACTGTTCCATTGCATTTAATCGAAAAAGAGTACTTTGTGGCAAATAAATCAAGATTTTTGTAGAAAATCCACAGCCTTTATCTTTGTACTCTCATATTTGGCAATTTGATGACTGATATATATAGGATTATCGCATGCAGTGCTAGCATTGATTTTCTTAAAACAAGTTTATAACTGTAGTTATTGGTTAAAACAAATATAAATATGGCCAAAATCAAGTACACCTTTTAGGGTGCGCTCGACTTTTGTGACTCAGCACGAGGGGTTTTGGAATTTACAGGTTGCTTTGGACTTTTTGTAAAAAATGCACACTAGCACATCATAGAAAAATCAAGTGAGTAACTTATGTTTCAAATTTTATAACAAAAATCCCTGTATTGAAGGCTGTGAATTTTCTATAAAAATCTTGATTTATTTGCCACAAAGTCCTCTTTTGAAGCAGTGAAACAGTAAAAAATAACGCTTTGCATCAAGTTTCCCCTTGGAATATGTACTAAATGGCCTATCTCTATTACTCATTATATCTGTAGTTTTGATACAATTGAGGTTTGAAAAATTCGTACAAAAATGGCTACAGAAGGGTTTATAAACCTTAAAGTTATTCTTTTCAAAATGCAAAAGTTATAATTGTATATCATTTATGTATACCATCTAATATTAATATAGTATAACATTTCAAAAAATTACTATCAATACAATATAAATAATAACATTATATACACTATACGAATAGTTATGTTCTTGTTATAATATAACGCATTGTATTGGAATTGTATATTTATCAGCGCATTTCAAAAAAGCTGAACAAGACATAAACGAAAGAGTTGCTGAAGTGGAAAATCTCAAACCAGATGTTTTAAACCAGGATGACATGGACGCAATAGTCAAACTCCATGAAGAAGGTGAAAAAACTAGATCTCGAAAAGAATTCATAATTCAACACTTGCAAAAATCCATAAGAAGTATCTGGGATCTTGTTAATGTAAGTAGTATTCTGTAAAGATTGTCCAAGACATAATGTCAAAAATGTTCCTTAAACTTCAGCAAACAATGACGTACGTTTAAAGCCAAAAAAAGCTCTGTTCCGTTGATTTTGATATTTGTGTGCGTATTGTAATTTTGAGACATATATTAAAGAATAAAATCTTTTATCTTCAGTACATGTATTATGTATCTTAAAATTCATGAAAGTTGCAATTATATGGAAAAACTGTATACATGAATCTCGTTAACATATATAAATATTTAAATGATTGATTAAATTTTATAGATTTTCTAATTAACACTAGAAAGGTACCAGGATTATAATTTAATACGCCAAACCTGCGTTTCGTCTACACAAGACTTTTCAGTGAAGTAGGGATAAAAAAAAACAATCAAGTACAAAGTTGAAGAGCATTGAGGACCCAAAATTCAAAAGGTTAAACAAGTTTATAAATCACAAAATATACAATAGTGAAGTTTAATTCATCCCTTCGTATTTTTTTCAAACGCCATTACGATTGGTTGACCGTTATGGAATAACCGTATCACAGATGACATCTGATGTGCTCCTTATGGCGTAACTACAATCCACTTCCCTTTTCACAACGAATGTGACTACCGAATAAGACTATTAACCGGGTGTATAATAGCACGAGTAACACGACTGGTGTCATATGTGAAGCAAGATCTACTTACCCTTCCGAAGCACATGAGATCACTTCCAGTTTTTAATGGGGATCATGTTGCTTAGTCTTTAGTTTTCTATATTGTGTCTATTGTATTATAATTTATCTGTTTGACTTTTTATTTTTTAAATTCATATTCATCGATTTGACTCAATTTATTATATGTTAATCATCGTTTTTACCTGTATTAAATGCCGTTGTTTCACTTGCAATGTTGACATTCCTTTTCTTTTAATAACAAAACAAGCACACTGAATGCGCTTTCTGTCTATAGGTAAGAGGTTAAATTGAAATTTATATAACAACGGATTCAATGAGACTGAACTATCAATTTCATGCAAGTGAATGATTCTTCATCAATGTTTCTTAGCTTAATGTGACAAAAATTAACAATACTGGCTGCTAAAATAGAATTATTTTTTCACTCTTTCAATTTCATAATTGACTGAACAAAACAATCATACTTAAAAAAAGTAAGATATCTCGTAACTAGTTTAACAAAACCTATCAACACTTTTCCTGAATAAATATGTCACGGTAAATCTTTTTTTTTTATTTAAGATCATTGTTCAGACACTGCAACTCTCTGTCGAAGAATTAACTCAGATTCAACAAACCTTTCTTGACACGGATCTTCTTAAATGGAAACACAAGCAACAGATTGCATGTAATGGAGTTTCATTAGATTCCTCCATCTTACAGTATCTCCAGAAAAAGTAATTATCTTACTTAGAATAAAATTGATTAATGTTCCAATTCATCCATTTTTGTTTGTGTTTTATTGTTTGTTAGTAGCTTTCGATCACTATGATGTTGTCTTCTAGCTTACAGGTTTAAAAACCTTTAAGAATGTTTTTTACTCAACAACTCATTAAGCAGTTGAATAATACTAATCTTTTCGTAAAAGAAATCTATATTGGATAAATCAAATTGTTTAAAAAATACTTTTTAATGCAACTTTTTTACTATGTATGCATATTATTCTAAGGTAGAAAGTGTATATGGTACAGGACACGCAAATTATATGAGTACGATACGAAATATGATTCATACCTATGTACCTGTGTATGTCATGTCATTTTGGTCAAAAACTAGTAGTGATAGCATCTTACCAATATGTTCCAACTTGTCAAAGCTTTTCTTTCGATATTAAACATGCTCAAGTGTTTATTATTACCAAACAGTTTATCTGCTTTTATATCGACAGATGTGAGAAGATACAGACTTTAATAGTAAAAAATATTCAAAACATTCAAAAGTTAGAAGAAATATTACAGCTATTACCACTGGAAAACCCTGAAAATTCACCTACTACAACCTCAGTTCAGCAAAGGCTAGCACATTTATTAGTGGATTTGGCTTG
Organism: Mytilus trossulus; assembly: GCF_036588685.1. Classification (NCBI taxonomy): domain Eukaryota; kingdom Metazoa; phylum Mollusca; class Bivalvia; order Mytilida; family Mytilidae; genus Mytilus; species Mytilus trossulus. The sequence continues at coordinate 69,242,138 of NC_086374.1, forward strand.
CGGGTAAGGATTTCTGTTCAATTTTTTTGTTAATGTTTTAAAATACAGAGCTTTATGATATATCTTAAAATGGAACAGAAGAAAAGATGTTTAAGAAAGTACAATCAGTTCATTATCATAACATTATGTTATCTTCACCATCTCTATTTGTATTAGTTCAATTGTATATATCACTTCTGAACGAGAAACCAGTAATTTGCAATGACAATGGTTTTCAAATAGTTTAAGGCGAAGTGTACGTAATTGCACGCCCCTAGCGGAATACGGGATTAATAACGTTCGACGTTAGTTACGCAAGTTATCTCCCTTACTCCAAGAAAGGACACACGAAAGAGAAAATACTTCGTGCGGTCTATCATAAATCCAACAAGCACGCCCGTGCTGTCTTAAAAACCCTAATCATGAGAAATTATCTGAATTACTCCATTTAGAAATCAAAGCATTCTATTGTTTCGTGCAGCCTGACTTTAATACTAGTTGATTTTTTTTTTGTTTCAGACGCATGGGACATGAAAGGCATTTCGTGTAAAAACGCCTAAGAACAGAATTATGAATAAATAAACATGTGACGATTCTACTTCTATTATTAATTATTTAATTATTAAAATTAAACCTGAATTGACCCAACAATATCGTTTTAAAAACCGTAGTTTTGAACAAAAACACACAGTACTCAACATAAAGTTTTAGGTTACCGAACAATTAATGAATGACATGTGAAATTAATTATTAGATTAAAAAAACGTTGACATGTTCGTATTTTGTGCTAATGAAAATTTTAGGACACTTTTATATCAATTTAGAAAATAAGACGATACCATATATAATAGAGTTTCGATGTAGAAGCTGGGCGACGTTACTGCAGACAATGACGTCGCCAGATAATTTCAATGTTCCGGCCAAAAACTAAACTTCAACAGAGAGTAGCGTAAAAACTAATACGGTTGCTAAGGACTTTCTTTGCACCGATGGATTCGTCTTTCATTTTAAAATCGTATATCAATTTTAGAAAAAAAATCCATTGTCCAATAAAAAATGAAAATCTTGATAGTGTAAAAATATCTGCTAATTTTTATAATTTCCCCTATATATCCTTTGTAATTTTGGTGTATCGTGTAGTTAATTTCAACGGCTCGTATCTCAAAAACGAAAACGGTTACCCCCTTTTTTTATTTCATTTTCTGGTGTAATTTTACAAGCAGAATTTGTATGTGAAATTAAAAAAAAATCCAATGTGAAGTTTAATTACGTACACTTCGCCTTAAAAGGATTATTTGGTAAAAAGTAAAAATCAAAAATATACTGAACAAAAGTATTGATCAATAGAAACGCAAGGATGTAGTACATTATAAAATGATTACACAAAATCTAAAACAAAATTTAAACAAAAACGAACTGTGCTTATGTTGCTACTTTCACCTAGAGCAAACGAATATGCTCCAAGGTACAATATATCTAAAGCACCAGTTTGAGAGGAGTTCAGTGTTAAATTAAGAACACGCTTTCTCAGTGCATGGAAACACATAGCTGTTGAGTTTCTAATAAAAACTGCCATCATACTGTGCCTGAATAAAATCACTACCAATTATAATTAAAATACCAACCCGTACTATTTAGCAGTGTTTTTGTTACTGCTTACATTGATGATGTATGATTTTTTTTTGGTTCAATCATTAATGAAAGTGAAATAGTAAAATAATAAGCTGCATTTATTAGCTAAAATGGTTCAATTTTGTCAAATTAAGCAAATAAACATTGACCATGAATTATTCACTTGCAAGTGAATAATTCGACCTCATTAAATCTGTATTCATGTGAACTCCAATTAAACCCGTAAAAAGAGATAGAATAAACCATGCATTGTCCGTGTACGGTTATTTAAAGGAAAAGAATGTCAACATTGAAAGTGAAACTAAGGTGAATAATTTGATTGACTGTTTGATACACAAAAATAATAATTCTTATAAATGTCTAATCGACAATAAAAATAAAGTTTTAATCTATACATGTTATACAAAATATACCAAACCTATAAAAATCCAATTGCAGGAGTTGCTTAATCTATTTCTATTTATGTTTATGTTTACCTCGCTTATATGGTCATATCAGGTTAACTCGATAGTTAATTAGGCGGTGTCTGCTAAAATTCGCACGAAACGAAGCTACATCTTTTAAATTGTTTATTTTATACTTTGGATTGTTTGGGAAAATGTCTTACATTGTTATAAATAAAATGAGAATTCAAGTCCAATCGGTGAACATGAATTTGGCAGCTAGTTTCCCTTTAGAGCGCCTCTTGATTAATTTTGTTTTTCGTTTGATATCATATATTTTATTTGCTTCCAATGTAGAACATTTATCGTTGAGCAACAGCCACCACAGGTTTTAAGGAAAGATAATAAATTTGAGGCAAGTGTCTCCCTCCTAGCTGGTAAGACGCTTAATGTGCAATCTCGTTTGCCAACAGTGCACGCCTACATATTGACGTAAGTACGATAAGTTTTATGCATTAGTTATAATTATAATATCACTCTAGAACTTATACAAGTACAATGTATTAAATAAATTAAACTCGAGTTATAATGTACCCGTTTATAAGTGCACATGAATATATAATAATACATTTCGTGGGTTCAAATCACATTTGCAAAGGATTTGTAAGCCACTGATAAATAAAATACATAGAAAAGAGGAGGTAGGACCAAAGTACTTCAAACAACATTTGTCTCATTTAAAAACACAACATGCAAAATGTAATAGAGACCATAGAATGACAAACCAGACTCATGTGTCGTTTTTTTGTTGTTGTCTATTTCACATTTGTCACAATCAGCTGATACGTGAAACTGATTTGGTAAACAATAACAAGGATGACGAGTGTAGACATGTGGTATGAACACAAACAAAGGTGCATATCTTAATTGCTTTATAATTAAAATTCCAAATTCTAGAATAGAACAAACTCGATAAAGATCGTATTTATTTTTGTTTTGTTTTAGCGAAGCACATGTTGTATCTTTGTTATAGTAAAACAGTGGTTAAACACAATTTATTTCTTTGTTTTAGTGAAGCACAAGCTCGGACAGTTCACACAAATAAGTTTGATATGTCAACAATTAGAGACCTTTTGAACAATAAATCGACAGTTGAGATTCTTCCATCTGGAAAAGTTCAAGCTAAGTTTAAAAACCTGGTACGTTTTCTATATTGCTATTGTAAAAATTTCGTATTGAAATCTTAATTTTTATACGTTGAACCCATTTTAAATGAGAAAACATGTACATACCTTTCAACTATAAAATGTATTTAGTAGAAAAAAACCTGTAAATCAGTGAATTTAGGTTACTCTGTACAGTTGGGTTGTGGGCTATAAAAATTTTGTGATACGCGTCACGAATATAATTATTGATCTATCATTAACAATTTGACACACAGATCCTGTTTCACTTACAAGAATTTGAAAACACTCTGATCTATATACTAGCTACGTTCCGTTTTAACGACCTGTTGTGTAGTTATCTAATTTTGTCGTCAAGGTAAACACCTTCTATGTACCTATATTCATTAAAGTAGGACTCAGTGTGTTCATATCCTTGTATAAATGTACGCAAATCGTGGACATATGATCTTTATATTAACCAGTTTGCAACTTCGTACTTTATTTGGCATTTTAAACTTTTTTTGGATTCGAGCGTCACTTATGAGTCTTTAGCAGACGAAACGCGCGTCTGGCGTATATACTAAATTTAGTCCTGGTATCTTTGATGAGTTTATTCGCAGAATGATTGCTAAAGAGACAACTACATAACATATTTCCGAATGACTGAGATGCAAGAAATGTTACGTAGTTTACCAATGTGGTATAAGCAGCTACAGAAAAAATGAAAAACAATTCAAAAGAGACTTGTCGGGTTTGTTTGATGATTTTTATTCTAATAAATTTGGGGTTGTTTGTGTAATCTCCAGATTTAAAGTACGTTCATTTATTTATATTGTAGGTTTTAAAGGACTTCAAACGAGAATCAAGAAAGGGTGGTCAGGTATTGTCTTTCTTTATATCATTGCTTACATTTCAATCATCATTTCAAATCGTTCTAATAACAATTTAACTATAATTTATCAGATAACAGCTTGACAACAACTGTAACAATTGTAAACGCGCGTCTGACGTAAATACAAATTTCAATCCTGGTAACTGCTAGTGGAGTTTCAATTCCCCTCGGATATCACCAGCCCAGTAGTCAGCACTTCTGTACTGACATGAATTATCATTGATAAGGTTATATTTATAAAATTGCTGTTTTCAAAATTTTTGAATTTTTGAAATGCCAAGGATTTTCGAAGTCAGGACCAAATAACCTTAGCCGTATTTGACAAAACGATTAAGAATTTTGGTCCTCAATGCTCTTCAACTTCGTACTTTAAATGGCCTTTTTAACTTTTATGGGTTCGAGCGTCACTGATGAGTCTTTTATAAGGGTAAATACAAAAATTAATCCTGGTATCTATGATGAGTTAATTTGTATTGCTTTAATCTGATCTATCATCTTGCTCCTCTCTGTGATTTTGTAACTTTTCCTAATGTATAAGTATATCTTAGTTTCTACCATATGTAGTTCATAAATGAATGCTCAGTTTTGGATTTTATTGGGGTTGTAGATTTCGCGCATTCAACAATTTTGATTCGGTCATAAGTTGCTAACAAAATTTACCAAACATACATTTGGAAAAGTAAATCAGACACAACTTTAGTTAACCCTTTTCTCTTTACAACAAACGACTCTATTTATCAATAATCTATTTTTAGAGAATAGCTGAGGAAAAATATTGCATACTCTTCGAAACAAAAATAAAAATAGGAGAATTTGATTTACAGACACCTCTTCTGGTAAGTACATATCAGTATAGATTTGACATATTGAAACAAAACCATAATAACATTCTATTAGTTCGAAGAAAACACATGACAAATGTGCTCTGGATGTAAACAGATCCTGCTCCACATGTGACTATTTTTAGACGTTTTGCACTTCGTGTTCCTTATTATTGTTCTTTATAAGTGAACTCAGCCAGTTTTGGTTCAGCATATCTTTTTCACCAGTTGGGTTTTTTTTACTGAAGAACGTGAAGTAAATGCCGATTTAAGTTGGATCATGTGTGTATATTTCCTCATAAGGAATGTTCTTATACTTAAAAAAAAAAAAAGTAGTTATGATTTTTTTTTAATATAACTAAAAATGTGGATCTTTTCAAGCTACAGGGTATGCAAAATTGGCTAAATTAGCATATATTGTCCATGAAAACCCCCCACATTTTGTGAATGAAAAGAAACCTTGAAGATAGAATTTTGATATAAAATGCGAGAAGACAGGTTTTATTAAATGCTTTAAGAAATTTGTTTTCTTGTTTAAAGAAATGAAAATTTCACTATTATTCTATTATAAAGTTTTAACTGTCAAAAGAGTTAAATGCTCTTAAATGTCATAGTTGAAATATAGATTCGAAATACACAAACAATGGGCTTGTGTAACAAAATTTTAGATAATACAATAAAAGAGGGACGACTGATACCAGAGGGACAGCCAAACTCATAAATCGAAAATAAACTGACGCTATGACTAAAAATGAAAAAGACAAACAATAGTACACACGACACAACAATAAAAAAACTAAAGAATAAAAAACACGACCACAACCAAAAACTAGGGGAAATATCAGGTGCTCCGGAAGGGTAAATAGATCCTGCTCCACATGTGGCATCCGTCGTGTCTTATGGGATATAAAATCCGGTAAATAGTCTAATTCGGTAGGTCACATTTATGAAAAGGAAGGGGATTGTACTGACGACGTAAGGAACATATCCGATATCATTTGTAAAACGGTTATTCTATAACGGTCAACCAACTCGTGATGGCGCCCGTAAAATTTACTAAGAGATGATTTCAACTCCACCATTGGGAACTCTCGATTTAATAGTTTCCTTGTCAGCAACAACCCTCTATCAAGAAAATCATGCTAGGAAATGCAAGCACGGGTATATCGTATCAATTGGAATATATATACACCGTATGCAGGTGCTGATGGAAAGTTGCTACTTAGAAATGGAAAGTTCACAGTTGGAAAGCTGAACTCATCTCTGTTGTCGTAAAGTTTTGTTTTCAATCGACTCTCATTGTCAACGTCTAGATGTAAGTCAAGATATGAGGCCAATTTAAATGTATCTTTTGTATCCTTTAGCTCTAGATCAATGAGATAGATGCGTTCGACATAGTCAACACATTTAAAATTATATAGTGAAAGAACATCATCTATATAGTAGAGTTTAAGGATATTGCTACCTTCTTACCTTTCTTCCTAAGAAAGTCCTGTTTAAAGTCAGCCTCATAATAATAAAGAAGAATCCAAGATGGCGGTACAGTGAATATACCGTAATTTCGATTTTAGTTGGATATTGATTTGTGTATAATTTAAAGTGGACACATTGATTTATTTGATCTTACTTTAAGGCATTGTCAGTTCCGGTGATAATAACTAGTCATGTTAATCAGGAATGTCAGGCTCTAGCAACAATTTCATGGGATCATCAATTCTCTTCTCAGGTAAGTGTACAAATCAAAACTAATAGATAAACACAATATATTTAGAAAAAAATTATGATACTCGGTAAAGGTGAGGTGTTTAAAGGAGTGCGTTTGGTAAAATTGAAACACAGACCGAAATACCAAAGACTATATGAAATGACAAACAGTAACAGAAGAAAAAAATCCTAATGGTAAATCCGTTTATCATGCGCGCCTTTAAGATGGCATGTACCAAATAGAGGGGATCGCCTGTACCCCTGCACTATAAACGCGCATCAAGCGTCTTAGTGATCATCATTGTGCAGGATAAACTTGAAATAATGTTTGCTTCGTACATTAGGTACTTCATCAAAATTCCCTCATGAAAGCAGTGCTGATGGTCAATTATGAAAATTCAATTAACCGATTGATTCGTGCAATATAGCATCATAGTTTTCACATCACTCGCTCAACATTGGAATTGAGATGACGATGCGCCTAAATGCACAAATTATAATCATTAAAACCAAAGTTTTTGACGAAAATGCGTCGACCTCGCAAGTTGTCTATGGATCTATTTAATATTGACATAAAGTATTGCAATTGAAAAAAATATTTTAAATACGATTGTTTTTATAGAAGTGAATCTTTTCCATGCTCTTAAAAAGAAGTAATTTCAATTTTTTTTCTTCAGCCCAGGACTTTATTTGAAGTGCCGTCATCCGTGGCATGGTATGACTTAGCAATCCTCCTGAATGCAAAATTTAAACATGAAACAGGACGAGGACTAACTGATGATCATCTTAATTATCTTGCTTCAAAATTGTTTGGTAAGAATCCGAATGTGTATGACTTCTTATAGAGGTTATGTATTTATGTATTAAGTATATATATATTTAAACCTCGTCTAAACATCAACCCAACAATGTTAGATCTGTAAATTTGCTTTCGCAAATTTTTTTTTCTTCCCTCGCCGGGATTCGAACCCATGCTACTGTGATATCGTGACACCAAATCGCCAGCACTGCAGCCGTCCCGCTAGACCACCTGGGCTCTACAAAAATAAAGCTATCGGTGGCCGTGTGTTACCTTTCCTCGTCAGTTTTAATCTAGCGTCGTACCACAGTACATGATATATAAGGCATGGAGATGTTATTGTAACAGATCAGCTCAATTGTCTATAGAAAAGGATCCTACAAATTAATGTAAGATACAGTCACAGAAAATAATTATATTTATAAGTACGTCTGAGTCAGTGACAACTCTACAACAGATTTATCCATTGGAATGTACACAGCCATGTATCACCATCATTGATGGCGATCCAATAGATAAATCTGTTATATATATTTATATATCATTTAAAAGAGAACGATATTGACTCCATCGCATACCTCCTTTAAAATGCTTTTTAGTTAATAAATTAAACATTATCGCTATTGTCTGTTTAAATTGTAAAAAAAAAAAAATATTTTATTGTCTTGTTGATAAGTGTGTTTTTCTATGTCTCCTAATAAAAACAGAGCAGGTAATTAAAGAAACGAAAAAAAACATTATTGCAATGTCCCAAACGGTGCACATAGTGTATCTATTCAATGTTGTCAATACCTAAATTATCCATTAAAACTGTCCATGAATATCTCGTAGTCTCGGAGTGCCCTTTCAATGCCATTTTCCATATGAATAATGTTTCAAATGGGCATATATGTTTATGCCCTACCTAATATAGTAGAGGGGCAGTAGGTTTTCTGGTCTGTGCGTCCGTCCGTCCGTTCTTCCCGCTTCAGGTTAAAGTTTTTGGTCAATGTAGTTTTTGATGAAGCTGAAGTCCGATCAAACTGAAACTTTGTACACTTGTTGCTTATGATATGATCTGTCTAATTTCAAAGCCAAATTACACTTTCGATCCCAATTTCATGGTCCACTGAAAATAGAAAATGAAAGTGGGAGTTTCAGGTTAAAGTTTTTGGTCAAGGTAGTTTTTGATGAAGTTGAAGTCCAATCGACTTTAAATTTAGTACACATGTTCTCTATGGTATGATCTTTCTAATTGTAATACCAAATTATACTTTTCACCCAATTTCACCACGGTCCATTGAACATGGAAAATGATAGTGCGAGTGGGGCATCCGTGTAATTTGGACACATTCATATTAAAAATAAATTGCATGTTTATAAGTGCAAACTCGTCCGATACATTGATAATGTAAACCTTTGATATACAACCTAATATACATTTAAAAATTTGACAAATATTTGTAGACGATCGCTTACAGTGCATTTTCCATATAATTTATTTTACATCTGAAAGCTCTTTTAAAACTGGTACGCATGGACCCAACATTGGCTTGGGGGGACGGGGAGGGGGTTAAAAACACATAAAAACCTATACCTGTAGCAGTCATGTCGCTGACAAAGGTGGTCATTTGTGTAATTGATTATGTAAACTAGTTTATGATTGCCTTCTGCGTTATTTGAACTATTGTCCTTAAATTAAGTCCGTGGTCAAAATAAAGTTCATACATGCTTATCTAAATCATGAGTAAATTTTCTAATAATAAAAACATCTTAACAGTGTTGTAACTGGATAACACAAACCTTAAACTACATGAACAAGCTGGTTTGTTTAACTTCAAGAAGTTGTCTGAAAACAGTTTGCATGACTTGAATAATATTTTGTTCAGACTTTTCAGTAGACCATAAGATCAAAACGACCGTTTCAGACTTTAATTCGTTTCCAAGTGTTTGATCGTGAATAGCATAAGATATATAACACGATTAAGCTTAGTATGACGTTCATATACAATACTTGTCGGGGTTAATTTAATCTTTTTTTTAAATTTTATATTACAGGAGAATCAAGTAATTATGCAAGTTGCCACGTGACATTTAATATGTTCTGTAAGGTGTGTATTCCTCGAATGTGTTCATATTTACTCTTCACAATATCACGCTGTTAATACCATTTATTTCAAGCATAGTTGTTTGTCTTTAAGCACCATATAAAAAGGTTCCCTTCAATGATATACTTCTGTTCTGTATCTCGATATGATACAGTTGTAGAATTTTTTAATTTGTTTACCAATCGAAAAGTCGTTTCTCGTGCTATTTCAGAGCTAACGTCTTAGTGGTGGCACATGTTCATATTCGATGACGGTTCGTAGCAGACAACACTTATCCAATGTATCTTCTACATACATAACCTGTAAAATATCAAATAATTTACCCATAACTTTAAAATTCAAAAAGGATCTGTATTTTAAAGTTGATACACGTCGTCTTATTTGTTATTCTTTTTTAGGATAACTTGAGGAATCATGAGTTCACTTTCTGGGACCTGTTTTATAGTACAATGCGTGTTACAAAGGATCATTTATATGTCGCTTGGAACGAAGGGTAAGTCTGTTTTTTTTTACATTTTAATATGACATTTGTTTAAAGGATTTAAATTTAAAGATAAACAGTGCTGGCAACCAGTGGACATGTCATGGTGCTTAAAGGACCAAATAGGATAATACACGGACGGGCGACCGTTATATACATGCATGATATTCCCCGCATAGCGTTTTTTGTGGTCTAATACATTAACAGGATAAATAACAAAATGTTTACTTGAGACGAAAAATATGAAATATCTTAAACACTTATTTTCTTTTACTTTTAGAAACATTGCTGGTTTTATAAGTAAAGCCAAAGCTGAGATGTGTATGAAAGATTCTTCTCCGGGAAATTTCATTTGCCGTTTCAGTGCATCACTGTTGGGAGGAGTTTCCATTTCTTACAGCCGTGATAGTAAGTACTTTGGCTTAATTTTTCTTGAATTAAAAGAGAGTGGCAAATACATCAAAAGGGGCTTCGAACTAGAATGTCAAAAACAACAAAAACGAAAAACGATTAAAAGACCAACTACTGTGTAAAACATAACATTTAAACTTTAAAATAAACAACACGACACTCATCAAAAAGGAGATTTCGGGTGCCCCGGAAGGGTAAGTAGGTACTGATCTACATGTAGCAGTTTTCGTGTTGTTTATGAAAGTACAAACCCAGTGAAAAGAGTTGTATTAATTCGGAAAGAGAAGGACAAGGTTTTGATTACAACATTAGGAATATTTACGTTGTCATTTGTTAAACAGATATTCCAGAAAGGTCAAACAAACCTAAATTGTCAACGGGATGATTTCAACTGCATACTATGATACTCTTTGATCAATTGTTTTCTTCTGAGCAGCAGCCCTAGCCTCTATCATAAAAATCTTGAACCAAGATAAATATACACCATACGTAGGCTATGATTGTAGTAACAATTAGAACCGTATATGAAAACTGACGATTTTTTTCAAACTAAAAAAAATAATAATTTTCCTGAAAAAATATTCAACCAAACATGTGTACCTGTAAGGTTTGTATTAAAGAATTAAGCAGCTTATCCCTATTTTACGAAATTTTCCTTTCAACTTTCTGACTGGTAATTGCCTATCTCAGCGGAGTCATGTGATATGAACATTATCGATGAAAATAAGGGTGCAAGTGGCTTTGCAAATGAAATTGACACTGTCGTCATAGGTAAAATAGCAATAAACAGATTTTCAATGGTCATCTCAACTCGTCGTACCGGCTCAAGCGAGAAAATCAATATCTTTGTGATGATCAACGATAATCTATAATTATAGGCAATTCTACCTTAATTTCTAATTTTCAGTGCGGTTAACAATCCATATTTCGCGGTTTCATATTGATTAAAACGATATATCATTACACTAACTATAAAAAAAACAAATCACTTCACATAAAACACTACCATAACATGCAAGTCTTTATGATTTATTTTTATTACTACAGATGGTGTTCATCACACGTCTCCTTTTACATGTAAAGATCTACAGATACGTTCATTACCACTTCTAATAATGGATACACCAAAATGGACACATTTATACCCCAATAAACCAAAGGAACACATTTTTGGGACAAATTCTGATGGTAAGAAAATTCTGATAGTAACAAAATATATATTCTCTAAATGATGTCAAACTATTCATAGTGGCAGTGCCATAAACATATACACATAATAAAAACGTTAACCCAAATTTCCCCTTACATTTCGGCAATTATTACCCTCTTCTTTGAATTAATTACAAAATCAAAACAACAATTACATCGTTTGAATACATTACGTTATAATGTACTTTTGATTAGTAATGCAATTTTTGCAAGTAATTAACATTGCGCCTATAAAGGCTTCAAAAAAATAATGCTTATTTCAGGTTCCAGGTTCCATATAATTTCACATTTTGTTTTTCAGATTCTCCGAAGACAGACGGAAAGTCCGAGTATGAGAAATTTATATGGACAATAAAAATGAGGTAATGCGTTTACTCTCTTGTTCCATATTTTTTTTAAAGAAAAAAAGCGGCAGGCCCGTTTTTCATTAACATGATTTATTTAGCTAATGATTAACACATTTAGTATATTATGTATTTATGAGTATGTATCATGTAGAACATTTCATAAACTATTGACGTACACATGTTTGTATAAAAAGAGGGACTAAAGATACCAAAGGGACAGTCAAACTCATAAATCTAAAACAAACTGACAACGCAATGGCTAAAAATTAAAAAGACAAACAGAAAAAACAATAGTACACATGACACAACATAGAAAACTGAAGAATAAACAACACAAACCCCACCAAAAACTAGGGGTGATCTCAGGTCCTCCGGTAGGTTAAGATGAATCTTACTACAAATTGGTTGGTTTGAAAAAATAAATTACTTTTAGAGTAATTTGTCCTTTTAGTGTACCTGTTAAAGTTTTACCATGAACACTAGTCACAATGACATCGGAATAACGACTAAGCAAACATGACAATGAAAATAAAATGTTTCACAATATTATATTTCTGAACTTTTTCCATTTTTTTTGTAGTTCATCAGAAGACGAACGAGAAGATATCACTGATCAGGAATGTGACGCTGCTTTAATGGAATTCATAGCTGGCACCGATTTCGATAAACTTTTGAAGGAAGATTTTGAGATGAGATGATACACTAGCCGATAACTTTCTCTTTTGTCTCCCGCGCGAAGCGTTGCGATTGACATACACATCGAGGTATCCGTCCGCTCGGTCATGCCACTTTGATATATTGATAAAACTGCATATTGCCTTGTTGGCGTTCTCATGTGTTCAGTTCTCGCACGATTTTTGTATGAATATTTGAAGGTTTATGTCTCGGCCTCAATCGGAAATCCGTGCAGATCATTTCATTAAATAAATTGGAAACATTGATTGCATGGCAAATTGCACTATTAGCGCTCTCATATGTACAATTCTTAGGAAATATTCATTTTAATATAAATCGCATTACATGTCCTCTGAATCCTTTATTTCTTTTTGATATTTATAAAGTGTTATGGTATTTTTTAAAGTATTTTCCTTTGTATATATAGAAAAGGGGAATTACGTCGGACATTCGAACTCAGCTCTTTTATTTTAATTGTTATATTATTGTTATATTAAAACATACAATTCTTATTTAAAGCTTTACTTTCTCCACTGTTGGTTCCAATTGCAATAATATGGCATTGTATTACAAAATACACTTATAGAAATCAGTAAGGCTGTTGTGTTATGTGTGATGACCTGTCACAACTTTCTTTAGATTTCGTTTGGCGACTAGCAAGGCATTGAACTTTAAAATACATGTCAATAGATATTTTTCAGAATAATAACTATCTACCACGCATATTCATGTTGGTCATAGGATGGTGGTATTCTCTGTCGTCGATAAGCACGGGATTGTTAATACAATGCCGTTTAAAAATTGTTTTATATGTATTGCTATTACTTGATTCGTGTAGCCTCTTCCCTGCATATAACCCAGTTTAGATGATGACATATAAATATATAAACAGAAATGAGAAACAACGCATATATATTTATCTTAACTTCTAAACATTTCCATGAATATGATTGGTTAAAAACAACAGAGTAAGTCAAGAACAACACGGTGTTGAGGAAAAATCTGAAAGATTTCAACAGACGAAGTAAAAGGGGGACGAAAGATACCAAATGGTCAGTCAAACTCATAAATCTAAAACAAACTGACAACGCCATGGCTAAAAATTAAAAAGACAAACAGAACAAGTGAAACTGATGATACCCCCGCCGCAAGTGGATAATTTTAATAGTGTAAAAATATGCAAGTGTTCGGTAAACAGGAAGTTGTCGAGTGATGAATCTGAAAACGCATCACACGGTAAAGCTGACTTATATAAATCCTGAAACCAAATTTCAGAAATCCTTGTATTGTAGTTCCTGAGAAAAATGTGACGAAAATTTTCAACTTGGCTATCATGTGTAAAATCATACAAGTGTTCGGTAAACTATTAGCGCTCTCATACGTACAATTGTTAGGAAATATTCAATTTAATAGAAACCGCATTACATGTCCTCTGAATCCTTCATTTCTTTTTGATATTTATAAAGTGTTATGGTATTTTTTTAAGTATTTTCCTTTGTATATATAGAAAAGGGGCATTACGTCGGACATTCGAACTCAGCTCTTTTATTTTAATTGTTATATTATTGTTATATTAAAACATACAATTCTTATTTAAAGCTTTACTTTCTCCACTGTTGGTTCCAATTGCAATTATATGGCATTGTAATACAAAATACACTTATAGAAATCAGTAAGGCTGTTGTGTTATGTGTGATGACCTGTCACAACTTTTTTTAGATTTCGTTTGGCGACTAGCAAGGCATTGAACTTTAAAATACATGTCAATAGATATTTTTCAAAATGATAACTCTCTACTACGCATATTCATGTTGGTCATAGGATGGTGGTATTCTCTGTCGTCGATAAGCACGGGATTGTTAATACAATGCCGTTTAAAAATTGTTTTATATGTATTGCTATTACTTGATTCGTGTAGCCTCTTCCGTGCATATAACCCAGTTTAGATGATGACATATGAATATATAAACAAAAATGAGAAACAACGCATATATATTTATCTTAACTTCTAAACATTTCCATGAATATGATTGGTTAAAAACAACAGAGTAAGTCAAGAACAACACGGTGTTGAGGAAAAATCTGAAAGATTTCAACAGACGAAGTAAAAGGGGGATGAAAGATACCAAAGGGTCAGTCAAACTCATAAATCTAAAACAAACTGACAACGCCATGGCTAAAAATTAAAAAGACAAACAGAACAAGTGAAACTGATGATACCCCCGCCGCAAGTGGATAATTTTAATAGTGTAAAAATATGCAAGTGTTCGGTTAACAGGAAGTTGTCGAGTGATGAATCTGAAAACGCATCACACGGTAAAGCTGACTTATATAAATCCTGAAACCAAATTTCAGAAATCCTTGTATTGTAGTTCCTGAGAAAAATGTGACGAAAATTTTCAACTTGGCTATCATGTGTAAAATCATACAAGTGTTCGGTAAACAGGAAGTTGTCAAGTGATCAATCTGAAAACGCATCAAACAGTATAGCTGATTTAGATAAACCCTGAAACCAAATTTCAGAAATCTTTGTATTGTAGTTCCTGAGAAAAATGCGACGAAAAATATTCATGGGACGGACGGACTGACGGACGGACAAGGAACTTGCATAATCACTGGGGTAAATGTGATCTCCGTAACTGCGGTTACGTTTATCCAAAGATGGAAGACGTTTCTGGTCAATATTTTGTTTGTCGATTTTGTAAAAAAGTTTAACTGCTAAATGGAGAAATTGGTCGTCGAAAAAACCGCGATGATATAGGTAACTGTAAAAACTGATATCCGTAACTGTAAAAAACTGATATCCGTAAAGTTCTGTTTTAATCTTTTACAAAAGGATATCCGTAACTGTTGAGTTTTGATGTTTTTGCCTCATTCATTTTTTTCGATTTATTAGATCGGATGAACAATTTATCTTTAATAAAATTGTCATAAATTTGTCAAAATATTAGCAATTAGAAAAATACCAATTAAAAACCTACCAAGTGAAGAAGCTAACAATCCAAATCGATCAAAAGGAATACCGTTAAATCTTATTTCCCAGGCAAAATACGTCGGCCGTATTTGGCACACTTTTTTGGTAACTTGTGGTCCTGAATGCTCTTCAACTTTGTACTTTTTTTGACTTTCTATCCTTTTTCATCAGAGTGTCACTGATTAGTCTTGTGTGGATGAAACTCGCGTCTGACGTATTGAATTTAAAACCTTTCACCTTTTGTAACCTATGATTCGTGTGTTTCTCTGTCCTATATGTTCTCCCATTTTTAGCTCACCTGGCCCAAAGGGCCAAGTGAGCTTTTCTCATCACTTGGCGTCCGGCGTCCGTCGTCCGGCGTCCGTCGTCCGTCGTCGTCCGGCGTTAGCTTTTACAAAAATCTTCTCCTCTGAAACTACTGGGCCAAATCAAACCAAACTTGGCCACAATCATCATTGGGGTATCTAGTTTAAAAAATGTGTGGCGTGACCCGGTCATCCAACCAAGATGGCCGCCACGGCTAAAAAAAGAACATACTAGGGGTAAAATGCAGTTTTTGGCTTATAACTCAAAAACCAAAGCATTTAGAGGAAATCTGACGTGGGGTAAAAATGTTTATCAGGTCAAGATCTATCTGCCCTGAAATTTTCAGATGAATCGGTCAACCTGTTGTTGGGTTGCTGCCCCTGAATTGGTAATTTTGAGGAAATTTTGCTGTTTTTGGTTATTATCTTGAATATTATTATAGATAGAGATAAACTGTAAACAGCAATAATGTTCAGCAAAGTTAGATTTACAAATAAGTCAACATGACCGAAATGGTCAGTTGACCCCTTTAGGAGTTATTGCCCTTTATAGTCAATTTTTAACCATTTTTGATAAATCTAAGTAATCTTTTACAAAAATCTTCTCCTCTGAAACTACTGAGCCAAATTAATCCAAACTTGGCCACAATCATCTTTGGGGTATCTAGTTTAAAAAATGTGTGGCGTGACCCGTCAACCAACCAAGATGGCCGCCACGGCTAAAAATAGAACATAGGGGTAAAATGCAGTATTTGGCTTATAACTCAAAAACCAAAGCATTTTGAGGAAATTTGATGGGGATAAAAATGTTTATCAGGTCAAGATCTATCTGCCCTGAAATTTTCAGATGAATCGGTCAACCTGTTGTTGGGTTGCTGCCCCTGAATTGGTAATTTTGAGGAAATTTTGCTGTTTTTGGTTATTATCTTGAATATTATTATAAATAGAAATAAACTGTAAACGTCAATAATGTTCAACAAAGTTAGATTTACAAATAAGTCAACATGACCGAAATGGTCAGTTGACCCCTTTAGGAGTTATTGCCCTTTATAGTCAACTTTTAACCATTTTTCATAAATCTAAGTAATCTTTTACAAAAATCTTCTCCTCTGAAACTACGGAGCCAAATTAATCCAAACTTGGCCACAATCATCTTTGGGGTATCTAGTTTGAAAATTGTGTCCGATGACCTGGCCATTCAACCAAGATGGACGCCACGGCTAAAAATAGAACAGGGGTAAAATGTAGATTTTGGCTTATAATTCTGAAACCAAAGCATTTAGAGCAAATCTGACAAGAAGTTAAAATGTTAATCAAGTCAATATCTATTTGCCCTGAAATTTTCAGATGAATTGGACAATCGATTGTTGGCTTGCTGCCCTCCAATTGGTAATTTTTAAAGAAATTTTGCCGTTTTTGGTTATTATCTTGAATACTATTATAGATAGAGATAAACTGTAAACAGCAATAATGTTCAGCAAAGTAAGATCTACAAATAAGCCAACATGACCTAAATGGTCAATTGACCCCTTAAGGAGTTATTGCCCTTTATAGTCAATTTTTAACAATTTTCATTAATTCGGTAAATTTATGTAAATTTTTACCAAATATTTTTCTCTGTTACTAATGGGCAAGGTTCATTATAGATATAATTGTAAGAAGCAAGAACGTTCAGTAAAGTAAGAACTTCAAACACATCACCATCACCAAAATACAATTTTGTCATGAATCCATTTGTGTCCTTTGTTTAATATGCACATAGACCAAGGTGAGCGACACAGGCTCTTTAGAGCCTCTAGTTTTGTATTGTAGTCCTGGCATGTAATGTTGTCATTTTAATATTATAATTAAAATTGCCATTAAGGAGGGAGGTTTGGCATGCCGCCAAACCAGGTTCAACCTGAGTAAAAAAGGGACGAAAGATTCCAGGTACAGTCAAACTCATAAGTCGAAAATAAGTAAACGTCGAATTCAAGTGTTGAAAATCTGCGTAAATGATCGAGCAAGTATACAAGGCAAATTAAGTATAACTGCCAAAGAGACAACTCTCAGGGTCAAAAACTGGAAACAATTTTTTTTCCCAAAAATATCTATTCTGGTATTATGACAGCATATTTTAGAGCTTTCAATTGTTTTAATTTATTGGTATCTTCATAGGTGCAGTGATGTTCAAAATAAAGTGATGTTAGCCATTTTGGTACGAATTCTGCTCAGACCTGTGGAAATATTTATAGTTAAGTGAGATGTTTTTGCTTCGCGTGGAAGTTATTAGGACGAGGAACAACAATTAAAGCGTTGTATCTTTGCTTTTTGAGATTATCCTTGTATTGTTTTTTGGTTGTCTCAAGGATAGATAGATCATATCTTTTCTTTCTTATAATAGTGCTATATTTCACCTCTGCTTGTTTGCATTCCTGTAGACCCTGGTCTGGATGGTCCAAAAGTTCCAGACCTTGATGGTCCGGGATTCTCTGATCTTGGTTGATTGTCAGATTGCCAGGACATATCACTTGTGTCATCTTCGTCTTCTGTGTCTAAAAAGTTTCAATTTATTTTATATAGAATACGAAGTGTGTTCATTCATTGAAAGTAACTATAAGCCTTAGTCCAAATGATTATAACGTCTTGAAAAGCTTAGACAGAAAAATAGTCTGTGACGCCTTGTTCGACATAGATTTTATGTCCCTTATTTGACATATATTTTATTTATATGTTGATCTAGTTTAAAATCTATCTAAAAGTCTTGTGTGAACGGGGTCTTTTCCACACTAAACTCCGAAACAGATCAAATTAATGAACTGAAATGAAAAATAAAAAAAAGCATACAAGACTAACAAAGGCCACATGCTCCTCGTCAAATTTATCTAAATTATAACACAGTACATACTAAATAGTGGCAAGTACCGGTATATTGTGTACCTTGCAAATCTGCTTCTTTATCGATCGTAAAGGATGATAATTGAATTTTGATGTATATTATAATAAACTTGAAATTCAATACAACGGCATAGTAAGTAAAGTTATCCTCCTTTTACCAAAATTGAAACCAGCTGATCGACAACAGGATTTTTGTTTTCAAATTTGTATTTATTTTTATATAATTACCTTATATGTACATGTACATAGTCAAATTACAAAATCTGAATATCGTCCGCATAATGCTTTTGGATAAATCCTGTCATCCACGTTTAGTCATAGAATTTCTATGAATTTATAAAGGTTGAAACATACCAAAGCGTTTGCTAAAACAAAATGTCTTCTTCGAATATTTGGGGTTAAAACCAATCTAAACATAACAAATTACTTGCACAAATTATTAATCAGAGGTAATGAAATGAAAAATTTCTCTCCGGGGAAAATAATAAAACCTATTAAGTAATATAGTTTTTTTTTTCAAATTCTTTTGGAAAACTTCAAGATTTTATGTTTTTCAGCTGAATAATTCAATTTGAACAGCACAATAATTACTTGTAAATACATGGTTAGTGCTGTTTTCTTTAAACCAATTTGAGAAAAAAATAAGTTAGATAGAGATTTTCTTCTTGAAAGTAATCAATTTAATGAAAGATTAATGAAAGAAAGCTAAAAAAAAATATTTGACTAGACGTATTTTAGCGGTTCTTAAAACACTAACTATAAACTGTATTTGAAATGCTGAGGTCAAACAAGGTTTTTAAAGAAAGGTAAAACTTGTTTTTATAAGTACACATATAAATATGTGTATTTAAATGCCGTTAAGCAAAACTATAAGTGATATAATAAAAGTACACATCTGTATCTATAACACGGAAGTTATTAACATCAAACTCGTCCAGCGAGATAAAGCGTAAGTAGTTCTTGATACTTTTGTTCTTGTTGTCCTTAGCTTGTCAGTTTTGTGAAAGAACTTTTGTCAGCTGTTTGTTTGAAAGTGTTTGGGTTACTAACTAATCCGAACATAAGAGCAAACGGATGATGACACAGTGAGTAATAATGTATATGACCGTAATTATAACTCGATCATTCAATTTACTTTGCCATAACAAAATATCCTGAGGTTTACATTTTTCAAATTTAATGGAATTAAAATGTTAACAATCAACCCCGAAAAGATAACTTCCGTTCTGCAATCCAAAGTTCCACAAGAATCACACACTTCCTTTTGCAGGACAAAACATTTGGATATGTGTGTATACAGAGCTCTCGCGAGGCTCTTTTCATGAGCAATATCATACTGTTAGTACTTTATCCTCCCCCTATTTTTCGATGTTCTATTTGTATTTCGTTCTTTGGTGTCTTCCTATACAATGCCGTTATTTTCTCGTTTGAATTATTTACATTTCTCATTTCGGGGCCCTTTATATTGACTTGGTTTGTTTATTGTTGGATTGGTGTAATATGGCCTACAGTTGTTGTTGATTTCTTTGACATTTGGTCCCTGTTGGAGAAGCAATCTTGTTGTCGCTCGCATTATTTTCTTAATTTTGTAAATCCCAACTTTCCTTTCTAGAGTGACAAAATACCATTCGTCAACCTTGTATTCAAACTGCATCTTACTTGTATTTTAATTGTGAATTTTATTATTCTATTTTTGAAATGTTTCTTTGGTTTATTTAATGCATAAACAAACAAATAAATGAGAACGTATCTAAATTGAACAGAATTCATGGCTTCAAGCATAAAAATTGGCAGTGTCTAAGAGTTTTTTTTCTCAAACAAAAGCTGTGCTTTCAGGCTAAAGAAAATGCATTTCGGTTATGACCTTTTTTTATCCCCTTTACATGACAAAGAGTGTTCACACATTTTCATGCTACATTCTAATATTGAGTACCTTAATATCTGTCTATTGCCCAAGTACAAAATAGAATTGTTCATGTTAACGTAAGAAAAGGCGGACAAAATATACCAGAGGGACAGTCAAACTCATAGATTGAAAATTAACTGACAACGCCTGGCTAAAAATAAAAAGACAAACAGACAAATATTATTACAGAAGACAAAACAAAGAAAACTAAAGACTAAGCAGAACGAACCCTACCAAAACTTTGGGGTGATCTCAGGTTTGTTTTCATAATACGTTGTGTAACCTGTTAACAGTAATCTTCGTTTGACGTATCAGTTTGAATAATATAGTAATCAATTCAAGCAATCGTCATGACAGGTCCTATTTTACAAAATACCCATCGTTATCAATTAGAAATTTTCCGATCGTTTTCCGTTATGTTTCAATTTGAGTAAAGTTACCTTTATGTGAATACTTTTTGAATAAATTAAAGTGCCGAATTTGTGAATTCAAATGATATGATAGATTAAAATTGAAATATTTTGGAAGTAAATTCTTATTTCATTTATTCGCACTGTCAAACTAAAATATTATGAGTGGGCCCATTGTGTCAACTGTTCTGTTTACCTTCTTTTGAACTACACGTATCTACGGCAATTAAACTTTCGATTATAAAAAAAAATCACTTCCGCGTTTCATAGATATATTGAAATGCTCGCCTTGGTTATAATTACATTCCAGGTATGTTTCAGAAGGATCCGATATTTTGATTGGATAACAACGCTTGTGCGTCATACTAAAACTCACCTTAATATCCCAATGAAAAGACATTGTAATGGCGAAATGCGCA
The DNA here is from genome assembly GCF_036588685.1 of Mytilus trossulus. Classification (NCBI taxonomy): domain Eukaryota; kingdom Metazoa; phylum Mollusca; class Bivalvia; order Mytilida; family Mytilidae; genus Mytilus; species Mytilus trossulus. The sequence continues at coordinate 69,263,615 of NC_086374.1, forward strand.
TTTGGTGCAGGAAAATTGGTACCGTTACGTAACCTTGGTTATAATTACATTCCAGGTATGTTTCAGAAGGATCCGTTATTTTGATTGGATAACAACGCTTGTGCGTCATACTAAAACTCACCTTAATATCCCAATGAAAAGACATTGTATTGTCGAAATGCGCATTTGGTGCAGGACAATTGGTACCGTTAATGTTATTAACATTCATGATGACACTTTCTATCACAAAAATTGATGCCATAAAGAAATTAACAATACAAATCGATTTCTCATGATCATAGCGTAAAAATGTAATTATAAGTATTGAATGCTTCAATTAAGTAGTTGCATAGGGTTGTAAAATCGTTGACCGTGCGCACTTTTTTTTAATAAAGCGTTTCCGCTTCTTGTAGTAATTGCAGGAAGGTTTTTCACCAGTTATAGCAGAAAACTCAACATTACTCATTGCCTCAATTTCAGTATCAATAGGTTCTCGTGCCTTTTGTGACCTACTAGCTGGAGTTGATTTCTTGACTGTCCTTCATTAGTAAGACGAGCTAGACGACGAACTTCTTTTTCTAAGACGTGCAATCCGATTTCCCTTTATATTTGACTCTCTCCTTCTATTTTATCTGCTTGAAGTTTTAGAAAAATTATTACTGTTTCATTCATTAGATCTCGAAGAACATTTTTGATTTTCTTTAGCTTTTACTATTTTGTTTCTGATGGTTTACTAAGTTTTGCGGGAGTCGACCCTGAGATGTTGTTATATTCATGTATATATTTTTTGTTCTCTATATTTGTCCCATTTGAGACGACGGTCTATTGTATTTTTCATTTCAATTTCATTTTTCATATAAAAAAAAACGAATTTTAGGGAAATAACTCCGATTTAACACATGACATGGGTGAAATCTCTTTGTTCTTACTGTGCTGTAATCTGGATAATGCACAGCAAAGGTGTGCGTTAAATACCTCAGATATACTGTACATTTCAAATCTATTTTTACCTTTAGGGGTGGTTCCTGGATTTTGAAAGGATCGTTCTTCTACAAAATTGAAATCAAAGTTCACCGAGTGTAGTGAGACTAAAAACAATATTGACGATTTTATGCTAAAACTCGATACTTTGTCCAATCCGAGGGTGAACGACCTATTCGCCCCCACCCCTGAACCCGCCATCTGCCTCAGATTACGACAAACATCGTAGTTTCAAAATATGAAAAACGAAAGGTTTCTCATTCCTTTTTTTTGTAATTTCTGCCCCAAAAAAAAATGGTAGCTAAGATTATCCGAATAACAGAAATCTGATCTAGATTAGTTTTAGACTCAATGGAATTTATAACAACTTTTTGAATATCTTTCCCTATGAACTGACTACTTTTGGGTCGAATTTAATGAGGATCATATTTAGGTTTGTTTCAAAACAGGGGGAGGGGAGATTAGCTAGAAATTAATCAAACTTCATTTAGATGGACGTGTCTTAAAAATTAATACTGTAGATAAAAAAAATTGTGGGGTTGGGGAGTAAAATTTTGGAAAGAGAAACGTATTTTTCTGTAATTATAGACTGTTTATTTAACTATTATAATCAGGTAATATACATTTTTCTCTATGCATATCATTGAAGGAAAGAAATTCAAACAAAACCAAACTCAATAACACTTCATGAAAGTATACAATTTGCCGTGGCGGATTCAGGGGGGGGGGGGGGTGTCGGGATTGGAACCTCCCCCTTTCTTAGACGATCAGTGCATTTAAATTGGAGCAAATAGTTGGAACAACCCCCCCCCCCCTTTTTTTACTTCGGATTGGGACCCCCCTCTTTTAAAATGGCTGGATCTGCCGCTGTAATAAATTTTGTCAAAGTCTTAATCATTATATAAAGTATATAAGTATATAAAGTATGTTTCCTATTGGAATTGGATAAAAAAAAATTGTGAATAAATTTAGCAGAAACGATAAATAAAAGTCTACCATTGAATCGCAATTTTAGAATATTAAGTCTAAACATAAAAAAAATATTTAATTCAAATTTTACCAAAAGTCGTATTTTTTCCGTTTCGTTACCCTACAAGAAACTTTCATAGGATCCGTGGATTGCGGAATATCGTCCACATTTCTTAAACGTTCACGTACATTGATTACGTCATGTGTTAAAACAGTTATTGGCCAATCAAATCGGTGTATTGGATTTAATTAGCATAGCTCGTGTGACCCTTTAAGCCGAACTCCTACGATGTTCTGGTTAATTACGGTCACACGAGCTGTGAGTTTATATCCTATATAAGGACATGCTTGCCCAATGGTCAAGAACTATAACGTATTCAGTAAAATACAAACTTTAAAAAAAATCTTCATATTTTCTTCAACAAGTATAAAAACCAATTGTGATTGTATTAAGAAAAATCGTATTCGTTTACACGTTTTAATGCACACATCTCATTTTAGGTGAGGATCCAACAACAGAGAAGGGAGAGAATAGAATGAAAATAGTGCTATGATATCTTTATAAAAAAAGTATGATGAATTATCTTCTGACACTACACGTTTACGTATTCTATCTGGTAATAATTATCACTTGTACAAGAAGAACGGTTTACCAGAACGAAATTGGTAATGACAATAGAATTTCAACATACTGCAAAATATTAAATAAGTCATGTGTATGTGATGGGAAAAAAACGATGCACATAATACCTTTCATTCCGCACAACATCACTAAACTTACTATACAAAATTGTAATTTTTCTAATGTTATCCGGGACACATTTTATAACGTAGAAAACAGTTCAGTTGAAATTCTGAAATTAAAAAATTGCATGATACAATTCATAAGTAAAGATGCTTTCAAAGGGTTAAGAAAAGTGGTTGAATTTGATTTGTCCAGTAACTATGGACTTGTTCCTGAAGTTATTGCTGAGAGTTTACATAGTATGTCTATTTCAAGAATAGAAAGACTATATTTAACACATATGGAATTGACACACTTGCCAATGAACATGTTTGCCGGGCTTATATCGACACACATATCTGAGATTTATCTTAATCACAACTTTATAAAGTCTCTAGATGGTGAAGTCTTCAGAAAATTGATCCACTTACGCATACTAGATTTGTCATGGACAGGAATTTCTGACTTTAACTATAACTTTGCAGGATTATCAAGCTTAGAAACGTTGTCACTCTCGGGTACATGGTTTTCGAAGGTCCCTACATTTTGCAATGGAAACCAGAGCTATCTTCCGAATTTAAAGCGTCTTGATTTAGATAACAGTAAAATAGACTCAATGTTTACTCCTTTGACGTGTTTAGATAATCTAAAAAGTCTTTATCTAATGAAATTATCACTTCGTTTACTTAACAACAACACCTTTTCAAAGCTGAGGTCCTTGGAAGTATTAAATTTGGATCAACTTGGAACCCAGTTTCAAAGGATAGAACCAGATGCTTTTAATAGTAAATCTCTGAAAAATCTTACGTTTTCTGTCACTAGTAGTTTTTCTTTTAATGTATATCATATCGATAAATACCATCCACAATCACTTTTTTTTAATTGCAATCAATTGGAATTTCTTGACCTGTCTGATAATAGATTTCAGTTAACTGAATATTACTGGTTGCAAATTTTTAAACCATTGAAACGATTGAAGGAACTCAAACTAAAAAATGCCAAAATTGAATATTTACCAACTTTCAAACAAAACATTTTCCCCGTGTTGAAAGAACTTAATTTAGCTTCAAATAGAATATCTTCATGGAAAAATAGTGAACCTTTTGATGAAATAAAATATTTGAGAATTTTAAATCTACGTGGAAATCGTATTTCTTTAATCAACAAAACATCTTTTCCCGAATCATGGAATAACGGAGAAGGATCTTTAAAAACACTATTGTTAGTGGGAAATCCGTTTTCCTGTACCTGTGGACTGGCATGGCTAAGACAATGGATGGATACTACTTCCGCAAAAAACATAACAACAGACAAACATGTATGGAGATGTTCTATTTCAAATTCTAAAGTATTGGAATATCATCCAATGCAGACATTTCCGTGTTTAGTTACATATATTATACCATCGTTGATGGCTCTCTTTGCAATATTGGTGACCTCGTTTATATGCTATATATTTCGATTTCAAATTAAACTTAAACTGTACCGGTGTAAATCGAGGAGAGATGGTTATAACCTGATATCAAACAAAGGATATGTCTATGATAGTTTCGTAGCATATAGTTATAACGATCTCAATTGGGTAAAACAACACTTGATTCCCAAACTTGAGACCCTGCATCATTTACAGCTTTGTATACGGGATCGTGATTTCCGACTAGGGACAGTGTTTTCAGATCACATAACAGAAAACATTGAAGCAAGTAGAACATTTCTTCTTATACTGTCCGATAATTTTGCAAGAGACAAGTGGTGTAAGTTTCAGTTAGATATTGCAAACCATATTGGGATTTCCAGAGGAGATTTGGCTATTATACCTGTTATATTAAAAGACATAAGTTTTAATTCCCTAAATGAACCAATTTATAATGTAATAAACAATACGAACTGTATGGTATGGTCAGAAGATGGACCAGCGTCAGAATTATTTTGGAAAAAAGTAGTCGAGTATTTCCCTTCAAGTTACACTAAGAATGAAAATAGCGACTCCTCCGCAAGCTTTTCTATACAGAGTTTTGATTCTGAAATTCTGACGTAAAAAAACTAAATTTAAGGTTAAGTTCGTTGAAATATTACTATGTTTTCTAAAAATGTTCGTTGTTAAAAAGTTATAGAAATATTACTATGTTTTCTATAAATGTTCGTTGTCAAAAGGTTATATATAGTTTAGCTGATGTATACTTATGGGCATGAAAACGGACTATGAATTAAAATATATGGGAAAATATAGAAGCAATAGTTACACATGTATACAGTCAGAGCTAGATTTCATAATTCCTTAGATAACCTGATCCGCATTTATTTCCATCACTACTAGAAGGATAATACAGACACACACAGACAGAGGTAGAAGCATATTTGACATTTAGGACCTAATAAAAGATGCTACAATATATGTCTACCAACGAAAATACCCACCATATTCTCGATAGAAAATACTGATGTAAAAGAAAGTTTATAGATCAGCAGGTTTTCATTCAGCAAGGATGCATTTGTCCCTTACAGACAATTTTGAATTCGAAGTGACCGTATTGGACAGCTGCGACTGCTACAGAGAACAAACCATTGCTAAATACCATAAACATAATAAAGTTATCAATGGAGACCGAAGTTGAAGAAATCAGTACTTAAATCGACGTCTTTGACAATTTATTTGCCAAGAAAGCAGTTCAGACTTTGTCGATACTGCAACAGACTGGCAAAGAGACACGTCAATGTATATGCATTTTGCGGACGGTAATACTCTTAAGCTAGGCGATTAAACAAAATAACACTTGTTTTGAATTCTATATCAACATTAGAAGTGACTGGTTATATACAAACCACCAATATTTGACAAATAACCGGGATGAAAAGATTTAAATGATAAATAAAGAGAAGTAAGTTTATTGAAATTGATGCGCTTTGCAACAATTAATGACTTTTAAGTGATGCACGAGTCATCAAGAATCATCTACAAACATGACAAACGTTGGAGCTGATCAAACCAAAATAGGACAAATAATTAGAGCTGTGCATGAGGTAGATAGATTGTACATGTATATATATTTTGACTTAAAGTCAATTATAAGTGCTATGACAGCAAATATCAAATAAATCTGTAATGGGTTGTTGTTTTAGATCATTTAAATTTTGATATGATCAAAATATGTGTCATTATTCCCATGCATGGTATATGTCATTACTTAAACATCAGCATGTTTTATGACAAACAGTACAACGTCAAAAATTAGATCTACGCCAGGACTGGTGCTTACAGTTCTACAATCGAAAATATATTGCCTTTTTCACTCTAGAACTGTCTTAAGCTTGAACTATCCATGACAGATTGTTCTAACAGTTCTAAAAAGAGGTTAGAACTAGCTATATATGTAGCATTATTCCAAATGTTTTATCTTCATTGTTTCTTACGTTTTACTGATGACCACTTTTCGTTTCATTTATTTCAAGATATGGCGATAGTTTTATTGCGGCGTTTAAATTCCTCAGACTACGATATTCCCGTAATTTTATCAAGATTTGTTATTTTTGCCATAGTTGTATGATTAGTTGTTAATTTGTTATTAACTAAAGTTATTCCACTTTGAATATCTAGTATTTGTGTCGAATACAATGTATTGTATTTTCAACAATCAGGAAAAACCAATGACAATGTCCATTATAATTATTTTACCTTGTAAATTTCGTAGATTAAGCAACAGTCCACTTACTATGTACGTTGAGTTAAAAAGATGTTTTTCACGAGGCATTGGATTTAACGTCACCGAACTCACTTCCCACTACGACTAAATGTTTAACTGCCGATCAAAGTAAAATCAAGATTGAATGTATTTGTAATCCCTAGTCGGTCTTTGAGGTCTGTAAAAGTGTTAGTTTGCAGGGGCTTTTTTTAAGTTGAAAGCTTTGCAGCTTTTTTTCAAATTGTACATCTACAAGGACACAAAAACGCAGTCTGATTTCATGTTCACAGTGAGGCTTTAGCCAACATACAATAATGCCACCGAAAATATCTACAACCGGGCGTACATTGGATTTAAGGTACTTTATCCTTACTGAACATTATCATATGTAATGTAACATTTCGGGCGTTCACCGCACAACCAAGAATAATTTAATCTAGTATCCCTTATATGACCACCAACTAATGAGTTATAGAATGAAAAAAGATGACACTGCAATCTAATGTGTAACTGCATTATAATTTGTAAATTATAAGTAGTGTATTAACGTGGTGACCCTGAATCGAATTTATTTTTTATTTTGCATTTTTACATGTTTTTCATATAAAAAGTGTGCCATAATGATTATTTGTTTATTCCAAAATATACTTCAATAACTCAAAGATGGATTGTAAATTGACGTCTTGTAAAAAATACATTGAATGGAGACAGAAATTATGCTCAACAACAAATCACCTGCCGACCACTCAAAGTGTTGTTGCAACAGTTTTTTAGGTAGAGAGTGTGACACTCTTTGCTTGGTCATCATATTTAGTGTCTCCATTCTCACTGGACTTGGTTGGGTATTTGTACATCCCGAATAGGCGAACGGACACGTCAAAAGGTTTGACTGTCGATTGGAAGAACACGAAGGCTATTTCAATTCCTCAGTCGCGCTTGAAGTAAAGCAGGCATCAATGAAGATCTGTAAGTTTGCGAAATGTAAAGTTGTTTTCTTTAAAGGTGTTCATTGTTGTTTTGTATTATAACAATATAGTTAAATATGTTAACAGATAAATTGTTTACAACAATAAGGAGTTTTGTTTCAATCATTCTTTTTAGTCACTAAAATGTATTGCAGTTAGTAGTTTAACCCTGTCTTTTGTCTAATTATGAAGGTAATAGCAATTTTGTTGTCCCTTCATATTTACTTGATTCCCCATTCACATTTTTTCTATAAGCATGATAATAATTCAATGCACAGTTTCTCTTTTCATGAGTTTATGTCAGTGAATGACAAATATATTTAACAGGTAAGAATTTTCCCATCAGTTTCTAAGGTAGATTCCCAGAGAAACAGTCTTCTTCAGACATAATCTAAACATTTTTTGACAAATTCAGAGAAATTTGCAGAAAAAAACTACATTACAGTCATCTATTTCAGATATTTAATATGCACCTTTACGGAAAAAAAACCTCCCCTTTAAAAAAATCATCAAGTTCTTTAATTTGCACCTGGCTAATTTCTTCTTTTGGCTCTTGCCTCCACTTTCAATTGATTTGGTCTTTTTTTTTTAATTACATTGAAGTTGCCTTTTACCTGCAGGTCCGCTTCCCCATGTTAATATTTTGCACTGCCCTTTAATGTTTTACTTCTTATTTTATAAAATTATAACTTCATTAAAGCAATCATATTCTTGTGGATTGGAACTTGCAACCTCTCAACAAAAAATGATAAACACATACAACTGATCCACGATATACCAGAATATCATAATAAGATTGATGATATAGCAAACCGTCTGTCAGATTGGAAAGCACTAATCCAGGCACGTTATAAACACACAAGAGTTATACTTGAGTGTCCGCCTTATAGTATTGTAGCATAAAACGACGTAAACGACTACCCAAATCCTACAGAAGCATTTTAGGACATACTACTAGGCTAGAACATCATATATATTACCTACATTTGCTTATCAGGAACAATAACAACAAAAACCTGAAAGTAACGACAAAAGCCAGACAAAGACAAATAGATTTAAACAATACCCAAGAGGAGGCAGATAAAACAGCCGTTAAAACAGTCAATACCAAACCAAATCAGAACACTTCGCTCAGCTTCACAACCGACGTTCTACGTCAAACAATGTTTCAAAGACAAACAACTAGAATCATATTCAAAACAGTGTAGCTGTAGCCATTAATTGACGACCTAAATCATCCCGTTGACTGGGACAGATTATGTGAACGTTTGTCTGTAACGATCACTGCTCACTATGAACTTGTTAAAGGCACTTAAAATGTGGGGTCACTAAAGGTTCGCAACACTTAAATAAAGTAATTCAAAAAACTAATCAGAAATAATACGATGTTTTGAATTATATCAATAATATAAATCAAAACATACAGGTTATTCCTGATTATTTTTTTTCAAAATATTATATTAGTAAAAGTGTTGAGAACCTTTGGTGACCCACAATTTAAATTCAAATAAGCAAGTAGTGAGCAGTGGTCGTTACAGACAAACATTCACTTAATCTGTCCTAGTCAATGGGATAGTTTAGATCGTCAATCAATGACCATAGCTACACTGTTTTGAATCTGATTCTAAATATTAAGGAGACTATACAGTCTACTCAGACGGAATTCACACAAGTCCAACATTGGCAAAACTTTTGACTTAGAAGAATTTGCTTAAGCTTGCTAAGAATAAAGAACATTTAGGCCCAATTGCCACATATTGCTGTCTCTGTTTCAATAATTACTCCACATCTCAGAACACCTGTCAGTAAACCTAGCTTTTAAATCAATTTGCTATTAAATTAAAATAAAGAGCTGCATATCAACCCATTAGACAGAACAACATGATTAAATGCAACAAAATACTAGATATAAATTATTAATAAGCAAGTATCGTATACATGCACATAATTTGAACATTGAAACTAGAAGGTTTTTAAATATAAACAGAAACGATAGAATATGTAATGTTTGCAACTCTGATTCTGTTGATAATGAATATCATTTTATTTTGGAATGTATTGGAAACAAAGATATTCGTATGAAGTATATCAAACCTTATTATTGGAGAAATCCATCAGTATTCAACCTTATACAATTGTTATCTGTTCGTAATATAAAAGAACTTAATAATTTTGGGAAGTATTTATGTATTGCCGAAAAAAATCGTAATCGTTGAATGTGTATATCATTCGTTAATTAAGATTGTAAAAAGTGCTGATTAATATCATCCTACATTTGTTTTTAATTTTAATAATTGCATATTAATGAATTACCGTATTATAAAAAATTTTGCTTACTGTATTTAATGTAATATTTATTGTATTTGATACCTATAAGCTGTATTGCTTTTGAAATAAAGAATATATATACGTGTTCTCCAGTTTTTTACAGGCATTTTGAATTTTTGTTCGAGAGTGATCCCTACGGGTCGGGCATCCAACAGACGTTTTTATGATGCAATGCAAGGAATATCAAATCCTCGGCACCATATAAGGCTCACTGCGTCAAATAAGGAGGTCGTTATATTTAGATTGTTTTAAGGCAAATTTTATTTTTCCGATTCAAATTGGATATGTATAGGCTGCACCAGTACCGATAAACTTGATTTATTATTATTTAATTTAGAACATTAATCCATTTCTTCATTTACACTTCAAACGTACTTTTTCATGTTGATTTTGAAATCTGTTGCCAGGGTTCAATTCAGCACACTATTAATTCATAATTTCATTACTTTAAAAGTTTAATTTTAATTTTAATTATATATTATATTTTGAAGATTTGATTTATATTTTAATTTACGGTTACCCAAAGACCCTTTGTTCATGGGTTGGTAACCGACAGAAGCCGTGATGTTACTTCGCCAATACATATATGTCATTTTTAACATGTGTTATCTCTTATAATCAATTTAAATTTAATGTAAAATGAATGAAAGAAAGCTTAAAAAAAATATTTAACTAGACGTATTTTAGCGGTTCTTAAAACATTAACCTTAAACTGTTTTTGAGATGCTGAGGTCATACAAGATTTTTAAAGAAAGGTAAATCTTGTTTTTATAAGTACACATATAAATATGTGTATTAAAATGCCGTTAAGCAAAAGTGTAAGTGATATAATGAAAGTACACATTTGTAACTATAACACGGAAGTTATTAACATCAAACTCGTCCAGCGAGATAAAGCGTAAGTACACGTTTAGTTCTTGATATAATTGCTCACGTTTATATACAGTGGATTCATTAATATTCGTTGGATACCAATTTTCGTGGATTTCGTGGGCACAAGAGAACCACGAATTTAAATGTTCAACGAATTACAAATATTCTAAAGAAATGTATGCGGACTTTGTTAAAACCACGAAATTAAATATCCACGAATATACAGGTTTTCCTCAAACCACGAAGATTGATATCCACGAAAATAAATGAATCCAGAGTATGTTGTCCATATCATGTTGTCCTTGTCATGCTTGTCAGTTTTGTAGAAGAACGTCCGTCAGCTGTTTATTTGAAACTTACTTATCCGAATATAAGAGCAGACGGATGATGTTAGTGTGTAACAATGTATAAGACCGTAATTATACCTCAATCATCCAATTTACCTTGCCATCATGGCCATAACAAAATATCCTTCAGTTTAAGTTTTTCAAATTTGGAATTAAAATGTTAACAATCAACCCCGAAAGGATAACTTCCGTTCTTCAACCCAATGTTCCACAAGAATCACACACTTCCTTTTGCAGGACAAAACATTTGGATATGTGTGTATACAGAGCACTCGCGAGGCTCTTTTTATGAGCAATATCATACTGTTAGTACTTTACCCTCCCCCTATTTTTGTATGTTCTATTTGTCGTTCTTTGTTGTCCTCCCATACAATGCCGTTATTTTCTCGTTTGAATTGTCTACATTTTTCATTTCGTGGCCCTTTATGTTGACTTGGTTTGTTTATTGTTGAATGGGTGTAAGATGTGAGAGTAAGAGTGACAAAATACCATTCATCAACCTTGTATCAAACTGCATCTTACTTGCATTTAAATTATGAATTTCAAAATTTTGTTTTTGAAATGATTTATTAGTTTATGTGAAGCATGAACGAACAAATAACTGAGAACGTATCTAAATTGAGCAGAATTCAAAGCTTCACACAGAAAAATTGGCAGTGTCTAAGAGTTTTTTGGGCCAACAAAAGCTGTGCTTTCAGGCAAAAGAAAATACTTTAAATGCATTTCGGTGATGACGTTTTCTTATTCCGCATTTATGACAATGAGTGTTCAAACATTTTCATCTTGCTACAAACTAGTAATGAGAACCTTTCTGTCTATTGGCTAACTACAAAATAGAATTGTTTTAATATAATACATGTAGTAAATTACTTTCAAAATACGTTGTTTAACAGTAATTTTCGTTTTTATCAATTTGAATAAGATTATATCCAATCCATGCAATCGTATAGCAATATCAATCTAGAAAAATGAATCATAACAGGACATATTTCATGAAATACACATCGTTATCAATTGGAAATTCCCCTATCTTCTTCCGTTATTTTTTTAATTTAAATAAACCTTTATGTGAACTAGCTGGCATCAACATTTTCACACTTAACATTATGAGTGGGTACATTCGTATCAAGTGTTCTGTTTCTATTTATCTTCTTTAAAACTACACTAGAACATACCCGCGAAATCGCGGGAATTTAGAACCTGCTTAAAAGTATGTAATCTGTTGTAGGATGATTTTTTGTAAAAGATTTTAAGAGTGGATAATTACAGGAAAGGTATCAAAAGTATCTTAAACATGAACTGGTATCAATGTAACGTTTTGAATTTTTCTCCACTTACGTTTTGTCATGAACTTCATATATATGTAAAAATGTGTGGGCTATAGAAGGTATCTGAAGAATTAATAGTGTGTTCTTATGTGAAAAATGCATGAGAATGTAAAAGAGGAAAAACTGCGGAAATAAGTTTGACGTTAACAGCTGACAACAACAGGCCAATGGCCTGAAATTGTGACTGTATTGAAATGAATCAATATTTACAATGAAATCCGTAAAATATTACTTGAATTCCATTTAAAAAATAGATGTGAAATATGACAATTTATTTATTGAGTAGTCAATGATGGATGACGCCTTCATAAACTATGTTGTCTGTATAGTATTGTCCATCAAATAGAGAATCAGCAGCAGGTAAAATGGATATTGATTTAAAGTCTCTAACTCTTGAACATAGAGCTGGCCATAAGAGAAAACAGGTTTTGTTAGATCTAGTCCTATTTGTCCTAAGGTTTGTCCTTGAGCTTTGTTAATTGTAATGGAGAATGCTGGCCTAATAGGGAACTGACGTCGTTTTAGATTGAATGGCAGTCCTGCATCTGATTGAATAATGGTAATTCTCGGAAGGAAGACAGTATCTCCTGCATGTGTATCAGTGAGGATTTTTGTGTCGATAAGGCGAGTTCCAAGATTTAGAACAGAAAGTCTAGTCCCATTAAGAAGTCCTGCAGCTGGGTTTAGGTTACGTAAAAGCATAATAGGTGCACGGTTTTTTAAAGTCAATTTATGTGGTGTAATAGTGTTGAGGAATTCTGTAGGATATAAATATCCAGTAGATTCATCTTCAACAGTATCAGCACTGAGATAGGTTTTACTAACAGTTGAAGGAAACATGTCCATGACCATTGTATTAATTGTGTCTACATCATCATTTGTTGTTGTTAAAATGGCGCGATCTGTAAATTTTGAATAGTGTGATGATTCTAAAATATCACCATAAAGTTTATGTGTAAGATTCTTTAATCCATTTTTGTCTTGGCATATGCAAAGGTCTTTAGGGAGCTGTAGTTTTGCAGATCCAACGTTTGGATATAGTTTTTCCTTCCCATTACCAATACGTAATAAGAAGTTTTCGAAATCTGCTTGATTGTTTGAATGTGCGTTACTACGTACTCTTATGTTAATTGTTAACTTGAACATGGTAATGCTATCCCAGAGGAAAGACTGCATAATATTACTATTAATTATTTCAGCTTGTGTTCCATGGCGAATGACAGGTAATACCTGCCTGAAGTCTCCACCTAATAAAACAACTTTACCACCAAATGGTTTGTCTATCTGTGTTATAGCACATAATGTTCTATCAACACACTCTAACACATGCTAATGTATCATTGGCGCCTCGTCCCAAACTATAATTGCAGTATTTTTAATAAGATTAGCAAGTGCACTGTTTCTTGAAATGTTACATGTACTTGTCTCTGAAATTGGAATGGGTATTTTGAATCTGGAATGTGCAGTTCGTCCACCTTCCAACAATTCAGCAGCGATTCCTGAAGACGCTACTGCCAGTGCAATTTAACCTTTAGATCTAATACGGGCTAAAATTGTATTATATAGGAATGTTTTCCCCTATCCACCAGGTGGACCATCCACAAATTAAGCTGTATTATTTGTGTGCTGTTCTAAAGCATCAACTACTTTTTGGTAAACATGATGTTGATCTGAATTGAGAAGGGATTAATTTTTGTCTGCTACCACAGATTGTTCTTCAATTTTGTACTGACATTGTTCATGTAATAAACTTGATGTAAAAGTAATATTAGATTCATCAATGTTTGGAAATCCACGAAAATCTGCCAAGTTTTTACCATGAGATTTCAACAGTTGCTGTATGAGACACAGGACTTTGTTGCATACAAATTGTTTTGAATCGGGTGTTAGATTATTGTTCATGTAATGAACAATGTCTTCTGACATGCAGTCTTTAAATTGCTCCCACAACTTTGCTGGTTCAGATGGCTCACAAAAGAGAAGAATTGTTACAAAAAGCAAACGAATCTGTGATGGGGTTGCAATAGCAGCAGCTTCTGTAAGACATTCTACCCATTATTCATCATGTTGTAGAAAACCTCGTCGCATTACAGTTTCTTTAAAAGTAGTACAAACAGTACCATCTTCCAACTTTCTGAGGTCTTCATAACATGTGGCACCTGGACAATGGTGTAGTAATAGCCTCAAGAAAAAACGTTCTCCTTTTGCTGGGTTTGCCCTATAAAGTCGTCCAATAACATTACCTTTTTTTCGGGGTGCCCATGTATGTGAAGACTGATTCCATGTAAAATGTTCCGGGAAGAGCTGATATGGTATTGTCAATGTAGTGTTTTATTGTGTTGAAGAGCCTGTTGTGCTTTTCCCTCACTATAAATTACCTGCTCCTGCCCTGGCAAATGAACTGCAAGTCTCTGAATTGCTGGCGAATGCGTATGTAAATCATAGTGGAATATGCGCCAACATGCCTCTGATGCTGAAACATACCTAGCATCAACATAATGAGTAATCTCATTATACACATTGGTTCCTTTCTGGTCAGAATCACTGATTTCTGCTTTTTGAAGTTCTACCATTATCTTGTCATGTCCTTTATAAACATATTTATAAAGATATTAGAACATATTTCAACATTTATATGAGCGGAATATTTGGTGCAAAGATAAGGATTATAAGGCACAACCCATCTATTGTCCAATATTACACCATTTTTCTCTACACAGAGTCCATTATCTCTACGTTTATAAAGTGGATAGCCATCTGATGTTTGTAATGTTGCAGGATTAAAATCTTTTGGAAAGCCTTTTGAGCATTTTCCATCGTTCATGCATGGAGATTGTTTATTGGCTTTACCACATGGTCCATGAATCATATGCTGTGTAACAATATGATGAAGATTTGGCAATAATGCAGGGTTCGGTATTTCAGCGGAGACAAAGTCATCGAAATGATCAGGAGTTAAAGGTTTACTGTTGGGTTGTAATATAAGAAGAATGTGTGAGTGGGGTAAACCACGCTTTTGAAATTCAATCACATAGACATAAGCAATAGTTTTGCCAAATACATTGTTTTGTGTAATGTCATGAAGAAGCATTTGAAGTTTTTGTTTGAATACTCTTGTAATCAAATCAGGTCTATCTGCTGGGGTTTGATTTATAAGTAAGCTATGAACGATTTCTTGCCATTTCGGGTTGCATGTAAAAGTAATAAATAAATCGGGTTTTCCAAAGCGACGTACTATGGACATGGCATCTTGATAGTGTTTATACATATTTCTTGGACCTCCAGTGGAAGATGATGGCAAAATAATTTTTCTGCCAACTGTGACGCCATCAACATCTCCTGCATGAACAGCATCATTAAGTCCCTGATATAGTTCAGCTCGTAATTCGTTCTGGTGGTAAAAGCAATAATTTAGTCTAAGTTGCTCAATCTTTGCAAACAAATCTACAATATACTGTTGTAGTAATCTCCCTCCTCGAAGCAAAATGTTAAAGTTATCTCTCTGCATGTGATGGTATGCATAAAATTGCATTGTTGTTACATGAAAATTAGCATTTCCACTATGAGAATTAGCATTTCCACTATCAATTGTCCAACCACTATGTCCATATGGTAGAAAGAGAACATAGTGCAAAGGGTCATATTTCGGGTGAGTTTCATTTATATGTATGATTTCATACCCCTTGGGGTGATTTGATGAATTTTTGTAAAGTACAATGTCTCCGTTTGTTGGTTCTTTCATTTGAGAACCTGGTATGATGAGTAATACTTCAGATGCTGTTGGTAAATTATAGCGCCGTGTGTCTTTACTGGTATCTGCATGTAATACCAATTTAATATTTTGATGTGATGCATTATGATCATCATGCATTATTTTTGCTGCATTTTAAAAAATGTCAATGAATGGATTGCAGTCGTGTAGTATATTTTGTAATGTTAATAGCACAGACTTATTTAAGGAATCATTCCATTGTATTCTATTACACAATTCATTTTCAGTATCATGTATGTATATTTGTGCAAATTTAGGTGCTTTTCCTTCAGATAGAAATAAATGTCCAATTCTATGATGGACAGAACCACAAATACGAAAATTGTATGGTCCATTATGTGGAAGGACATCTTCATGAACACCTAATGGGCAAATGCTAAGCTTGAGTTATATGCTCTTATGTTTAACCTGAAATGTTTTGCCTGTTCAGTATTCAAAATGAATAAATTTTGCAAAGAATGTGGTGGGTCTTTAATAACAGGCAGTACAACTTTGCCTTGCGTGCCACAGGTGGAAAATTTAGAATTTATATTTAGTTGACCACTATGAATCTCATTTTTCCACATAAGTGCTTTGCAACATTGACATTTATATTGCATTTACCAATGTCACTATATTAATTCAGGCAGTTTTATGTTTGTGGAATAATAGTCAATCAATGATCCTAATGCACTGTATGGTCTTTTTCTGTTTGGTGCCACAACAATAGCCTCTGAGTTGGATTTACTTTTGCGTTTTAATTCCCTTTTTTTGTCGTAGAGTCTGTTCTTGGGGTTTGTGTTTTTTCGGCATGTTACTGTACTGTAAAATGAATTGTGTCATATTAAATGAAAGCATTGAACTTACCTTTAACATGTTTCATCACTTCAGCATATATTGTAATTATTTAGTGATGATAAATAACAACCTACATTATAATGGTAAGTAAATGAAGCATAAAATATACAATGTCTTTCCCGGGTATTTGCATTTAGGTTTATAATTTGTGAAGTATTGTTCATTAAGATTGGTCTTGAAAAAAAGGTGAAGTCAAGCAGTATCTGTACTTATAATTAGAATGTATAAACCAACATATATTGTTGTTCTACCTCTTTGATTAAACTGACCTAATTATCAAAATGTCATGCAAGTCACATGACCTTGAACACTGGATAGTGAAAATGAGGTGAAAGTTATGAGAAACCTGCCAATCTTACATTAACTCCTGCCAATTCTGCATACCAAATACAGTTCACTTATCTCTACTAACTACTGCGAAAGGGACATAGTTACTAAGATGTGAATCAAACTTATCTTAGTTAATGAATCATGGATTTGAAGTCAAGATCATGTGACAGACAGGCACGTCATACCATTATGGCATTCAGTGTGTAAATAAAATAAGGCTGGTCTAATTCTTCAACCTTGTGAGATGTCTTACCTCCACTAATTATACATAACAGTTGAGACAACAATTAGTGGTGCATTATATATAGGCTAAAATGTCCAGGTATTGGTTTGGTGCATATAAGAACATATGAGAAAGTTGAATTACAATCATATTTATTATTATCAAATCTTCGTTAATTTATACACAACACAAAAATTACATGTCCTTTCTGAAGTTTTATAAAATAAAAAATTGCTAAAAATTATTGTTCTTTAATAAGTGTTGAAAATGAAAGTACTGAAGAGCCATTCCCTATGGTTTGTACGGAATTGCAATTGAAAATAAAATCGAGCAAAAATATGACGACTTTTTTGTTTATGGGTGTGTGTCCATATCTGCAGATTTCATTTTTTCATTTGATGGTAGTACAACTTTCATTTCTTGGGATTTATTGTGTGTATCTTGTAATGCAGATTTATTGACTGAAGATAATTTGTCTGCTTGTGGGTTTTCACTCTCTTGAATATCTGTAATTTCATCTGTTATATCTTGAAATGATAAATCAGCCATTTCTTTTTGAAGTTTTGTAATTTCTTCATTCAGATGTTTGTTATTACCTCTTGCTTCACTCAGGTCATGAATTAAATGTGATGATTCAGATTTTGCCTTTGCTAACTGATCTTTAATGTTTTGGAGATCTGAGTTGAAAAGTCGTTGGAGTTCATCAGCTTCTGCTATTATCTCTGCAAAATTTCTTGATTTGGTCCATGTTTTCATGGCTATGGAACTTTTTATACCATTGTGTTTGATTTGTTCAAGTTGGTGAATGACTTTCATCAGGTGACATGTCAATGGCATTCTGTGATAATCATCTAAAAAAAGTTCAAGACTTTAAAGATATTCTATGTTTTTAAAAAGCAGTTCGGTTTTAAGATAGTTGGTGTGTTTTCCTTGGGTTTAGTTTGTAACCAAGATTTGTTTTCTGTCAATCAAATTATGACTTTTGAACATCAGTATACAACTATTGGTATTATTTTTCTTAATGAAATTGTATTTAATGCTTAATGGACTTTTGCAGGAGTTGTCTCTGATGATGAGATTGGATTTAAAAAGTTTAGAAAGTATATTGTTTTTCTGTAAGTGGGAATTTTCTCTGTATGTGATGGAGACATTGCAAACAGAGTTTTATTGGAATGCCCATACAGTATACCCTTCATTGGACAAATATTGTGTTAATAAAAGTATTTTTTATAGGTAATAAATTACTTCTAAAAACATTTGTTTGACATAA
Organism: Mytilus trossulus; assembly: GCF_036588685.1. NCBI lineage: Eukaryota > Metazoa > Mollusca > Bivalvia > Mytilida > Mytilidae > Mytilus > Mytilus trossulus. The sequence goes on from NC_086374.1 coordinate 69,282,221, forward strand.
AAAGAAACTAATTTTGTGTTGTGAAGTGGTTGCAATTACATGGTAGAAAAATATAAGTAAACAAATGCACCATGAGCGCATGATACGCCCTTTGTTCTGTGTGAGAAGTTTTATGCAATAATCATAAATATTTTTTACGCAATATTCATAAATAGATACTTTTTGTTTCATAAAACATGCAGAATACAGAATAATCGATATGCTTTTTGTTTCGTAAAAGGATTTGTTGAAGTAAAATGTTGATTAGTAGGAAATTTTGGCAATCAAAATTTAAGTCAGATGTTGCAACATATGTAAGGTTGCGACGAAGCGGTTACTGAAAACAAATATTTGTATGTGTCATAAAATACAGTGTAGAATCAAAACTGTATATATTTCAATAGTGTGATCGTTTTTTTTTTATATGTAGTTGACTTTTTACTCCTATTGTGGAGGTGTGCCTAGATTGGCAGAAGACAGACAATACAGCTACAGTCACTCGAAATAGATTCCACTAATAAAATAAAGTTTACCTAAAAATCAAAATAATTCATGCATTCTGTAGATTTTTTTTTATTCATTTTCATTGGGCCTGTGTCGTTAAATCTTAAATAAAACATGATTATATAGGCTATGCCTGTGTCGTTATTTATGTGACGATAATTGAATGACAAAAATGATTGTGTTTATTTTCACATTGCCTGGGTTGTTGTTTACACTTGGGACAACATTAAGTGAACGACAAAAATGATTGTGTTTATTTGCACATGGCCTGGGTCGTTGCTTACAGTTGGGACAACGCGAATGGTTTGCATGAATCTTAAATAGAACATGATTATATAGGCTATGCCCGTGTCGTTATTTATGTGACAATAAGTGAATGACAAAAATGATTGTGTTTATTTTCACACGGCCTGGGACGTTGTTTACACTTGGGACAACATATAACGATTCAGGCAATGTGAAAAGGGCTTGCCTAAGTCAGGAATCTGATGTACAGTAGTTGTCGTTTGTTTATGTAATATATACGTGTTTCTCGTTTCTCGTTTTGTTTATATAGATTAGACCGTTGGTTTTCCCGTTTGAATGGTTTTACACTAGTAATTTTGGGGCCCTTTATAGCTTGTTGTTCGGTGTGAGCCAAGGCTCCGTGTTGAAGGCCGTGCTTTAACCTATAATGGTTTGATTTTTAAATTGTTATTTGGATGGAGAGTTGTCTCATTGGCACTCACACCACATCTTCCTATATCTATTGCATGAATCTGAAATAAAACATGATAATATTGGCTATGCCTGTGTCCTTATTTACATGACGATAAGTGAATGACAAAAATGATTGTGTTTTTTTTCACACGGCCTGGGTCGTTGTTTACAGTTGGGACAACGAAAATCTTAAATAAAACATGATTATATAGGCTATGCCCGTGTCGTTATTTACGTGACGATAAGTGAATGACAAAAATGATTGTGTATATTTTCACACAGCCTGGGTCGTTAGGACAACATATAACGATTCAGTCAATGTGAAAATGGCTTGCTTGAATCTTAAATAAAACATGATAATATAGCCTATAGGGTATGCATGTGTCATTATTTACGTGACGATAAGTGAATGACCAAAATGAGTGTGTTTATTTTCACATGGCCTGGGTTATTGTTTACACTTGGGACAACATTCTTATATAATGATTCAGGCAATGAATCTTAAATAAAACATGATTATATAGGGTATGTAATGTAAATTTACCAAACTTCTGGAAATATAAACGGAAGAGGAAGTTGTCAATGAATAAAAGCCGGGGTGATGACGGACACATATTCGGACTTCTTTTTTTCCGTTTTTCTCCCAAAATAACCGAAACTGAATAATCATAAGAATGGATGACAAATGCGACTATGCATGGTACCTATAGGACATACTGTCACAATGATCAATTCATTGTGGAAGGAGGAGAAGCGACACCAAAAATGAGGTCTTCTCGTTTAATAGTATAGATGTTCATGTATCTACGGTAATTGAACTTTATACCTTAAATTACAAAATCTATGTTCACTTCTACGCTTGCAGTGTAAGTTGAAATATTGATATGCTCGTCTGGTGGTTGACGTATTTTTGATTTAATAATAGACATTAAACTTAACAATTTCGATGAATTTACAGTCTTCTGTCTGTTCCACATCTTCGCTAGCCAAGGGTTACGATCCACTCCCGCTCTCTTCACCCTTGGCGGATTGAGCCAACATTTGTGATAACAATGTTGCGCCATCTATCGGAAGATAAAAATCACGCTCATTCCGAATACATTATTCTTTACCAATGGTAGCACTTTAACTCTTCAATTTGGAGGTAAAAACACGGAATCGTGTAGATTCTTCAATCTTGGTAAAGCCGGAAATGAATATATACGTCAACATTCATGCATTTGTGCATGAAACATACACAGGAACTTATATTGGTTGATTAAAAACATTCAAGTTATCATTAGTCGTATGTTAGGGATGTCAAGACTTTTTGCACAATAAACACGTGGTAATTGTTTACAAACACTTTCTATATTTACACATTATCATGTTTATATAGGCGCTTTTTGATTGGATGCAGCGATTTTTGACTGCAACCAATAAAAATCCTTACCTTGTGTTTCTGAAATGTTATCTCAATCCGCCAAGGGTGGAGAGAGCGGGAGTGGATCGCAACCCTTGGCTAACGAAGATGTGTGTTCCATTTAACTTGTCTTTTGTGAAATTGCGCTATTTATGGTATATGTCTATGTTCAACGGCGAAATGAAAAATTACAGATCGCAAATATAAGTATTTCTTTTTCTAATTATACAATTGACCGGATTCAAATGTACACAATTATGACCGGAAAAGACTTATACCCTTTGAGAGAATTTCTCTTAGGTTAAAAATTCAAAATAAACAAGTTAATTTTTAATATTCATTTCCGCATAATTTTAACAAAGTATGTGCCATATGGAACATGTTAATGAATACAATAAAAAATAAAAAAGTTAATTTTTCATGAACAATTGAAAGGTCTTTCTTTTTTTCTTTTATTAATTGCCTTCTTAGTTAAAAAAAAATATATGGTTTCTGATTACTTTTATGTTCATAACAAGTGGTTGCTAATGACAAAAATCATTCCCAAGGATAAAAATATTACTACCAGTATTAGAAATGTCATATGTACTATTCATACTATTTAATGTTAAGAAAAATAAGTGCTAAAAATGAGTGGTAAGGACTTATATGTCGTTACTAGGGACAAATTTTAAATATTAAAAATTTCATATTTATTTTATCTATAGCCTTCTAAGCTCAAAAATATATGGTTGCTAAGGTGTTTAATGTTGTCGCTAGGGACCTGACCTTGACCTGACTTTGTAGATCTCATTATGCAGAAATTTTTGCAATTCAAAATTTTTTTCTATCTCTAACCTCTTTTGAGTTATAAGCAACCAATCATCATTTTGGACCCCAAAAACAGTTTTGGTGTCTTAGTTCCATAACAGTTGGTCCAATAATTTTGAACCCACACACCAAATGTAGATCTCGACAAGACACACATTTTCTCCAATACATTTTATCAGCCATCTTTCACCGTTATTGAGTTTATCCGATAACAAGCCAATGTCAAAATCTAGGTCATGACCTTGACCTTAGGTCACTTTTCATGGTCACGTGAATTGATGATCAGAAGAAAAACAGTAAGATCTTTCCTCATTGAAAAAGTATTTTTTCGGGAGCAACTGTGAAATCGTCCGGATGTTTTTACAGAAAATTTGAATAAGAAAAAAGGTATTCTGGACTTTAAAAAATGACTTTTCTAGTTTAAAACTGTAATTAGGTGAAGGACAATATCATATATACCCAATAAATCATCAAAAACATATTACTACGTTGATCAAAACGACGCTTTTTTTTAATCTAATGCAGATTTTCTGTTCGGAAAGCGTTCTAAAACAATTTTTCAGTGTTCATTTAGAACTTACTTGATCTTTAACAAAGCGGTGTTTACAAAATGTAGAACTATAGAGCTCACAACAGCAGAAGGTTTCCAACAAACGTCTTCAATGTAACGAGAAATTCCCGCACCCGGAGGCGTCCTTCAGCTGGCCCCTAAACAAATATATACTAGTACAGTGATAATGAACACCATAATAAACTCCAAATTGTACACAAAAAACTAAAAGTGAAAACTATACAACCCTTACAAAGGCCAGAGGCTCCTGACTTAGGACCGCGTAAAAATGCGACGAGGTAAGCATGTTTGTGAGAATTCAATTCTCCCCCTATTCCTCAAGCCAATGCAAAAATGTAAACGCATAACAATACGCACATTAAAATTCAGTTCAAGAGAGGTCCGAGTCTGACGTCAGAAGATATCAGATAGCTGATAATATAATGCAAGTGTTAATACACCATGTGCCTTGAAATTACTTAATTGCAAACTTTATTGTATAGTTCTTAAACGTAAATACACCAACATATAACAATTTTAACAATACGAAATGTGAGGCATCACTCGATGAAACAAAGACGCAATCGAATAAGCTCGGACACGAAGAAATGAATTTAGTCTCAAAATGTCGTTATCCATGCAAGAAAAATATTTTTTAAATTGTCTGAATATCTTATGATATATAGTTTCCATATAAAAAAGAAGATGTCGTAATATTGCCAATGAGAAAACTGTCCACAAGAGACCAAAATGACACAGCCATTAACAACTATATGTCACTGTAAGGTCAAGCATGTTTACATTCCCGTCCACATTTGCATTGGTATTTGTGTGAAAATGGCTTTATTCTGTATTTAAGAATAAAAGCATTGTAAGGCTAAATTTAACCTTTTTTTTTTGGCGAAAAACAATGTCAGAATGATAATATATTTTTTCTTTCAAATACTAATATACCTTGTATACAATACAATACAAATATGTTTATTATAGTGACATTGTGTATAACAAATTATGTACAATATTGAAATATTTCAATTAAATTACACCCGGCCCAATGGACCTATAAGTCACTTCAAATAGATACTATATATTTATAAATCAGATTGTCATCAGGAATTTTATATACATGTTAATTATTTAAATATAAGTGTTGTCTGCGTTTTGTAAATGAATGTTCTAAGAATCGAGCTGTTTTTCGAGGATATTATGACAATAATAAATTTAACTTTTCACTGTTATTTAAATTTAATTCGGTTTCACTAAGTCCAGAGAATAATTGAATACGTAGTACATTGTAAAACTGGCATTCAATCAGAAAGTGTAGTTCATTTTCAACATGTCCGGCGTCGCACATTTTACATATCCGTTGATATTCTGGCTCACCAACAACACGTCCTGTTTCCAATCTTAGCGGAAGAATACCACATCTAGACTGGGCCAGTACTGATCTTTCTCTACGTTTTAAATTTTGTTTAACATACGTTTCTGTTGAATATGTTGATTTAAAAGTTCTATATGTACGTAGTTTCGGAAAGTTAGATAAGTTTGTATGCCATTGTGTTGCACATATATCCATAGGATTGTTTCTGACGCTATTGACATCGCATTTTAACATTTGTTGAAAGTTATCATCCATACCAACTAAAGACATTATTGTTCTTACATTAGATGACCAATTGTTCGTAGATTGTTCGTAGTCCCACAGGAACACCCTTTTACAAAGTCTACTATTGTCCATATCTATCAATCGGTTCCAATATCTAACCATATTACACCAGCGACGTTCTTTTGAAGGTAGCCATCCAACATCTCCATTGATAGCCAGCTTTGGAGCAAACGTGTGAACTCCCAAAAAGTATAGTATGGCCTTGTTTTGAAAAGTGTCTACACAATTTAAGTCTTTAAAACCCCACACTGAAGAACATTAGTCGAGTATTGGCACAATACAAGAGACATACAGTTTTTCATAAGTCTTTATACCAAATTCTTTTAAACTGTGTATCTTCGATATAACAGCTCCGAGTACTCTTCCACCAGCTGCAGAAAGATTTTCAGCATTCGATGTATTATCTTTTTTCTCGTTGAAAATAACTCCAAGGTATTTCTGTGTGTCTGTAATTTGCAAGATGTTCCCTCCGATTCTGAACTGAAATTCAATCCTTTTTTTGCGAGATGCTCTGAAGTGTACCACTTTTGACTTGTCTGTATTAATTAAGACTCTCCATTTTTAACACCAATCATGTAAGTTATCTAGCATCTTTTGCATATCAAATTCATTCTCGGCCATCAAGACAATATCATCCGCATATAGAAGTAAAGACAATTTTGATTCTCCAATATTAAAGCCAAGTCAAAGTTGGTTGATTTCATCAACAAGATCATGAATGAAAACAGAAAATAATATCGGAGATAAATTATCACCTTGTTTTACACCAGAGTTACATAAAAACCAATCGGACATTTTATTGTTTAATCGAATACTTGCGGTTGTTTGCACATATAAACTTTTAATTGAGTTATATATTTTCCCATCAATATTATTAAGCAACAGTTTGTACAGCAACATATCACGATCTACAAAATCAAAAGCCTTTTTTAGATCAATAAAACACTCTATTGTTTATAAATCCACTGTACAGCTTCGAAACACATGACAACAAACTGATTCCTCGATAGTGTAGTGGAATGCGTTTATCTGATGATTTGTCTTTAAGTATCGGACAGATAATGGCCTGGTGCCATAATGATGGTACAATGCTCGTGTCGAAAACTAGTTGAAACATAGAATATAGGACGGCGATAACGTTTTCTGTCTTCAGTACTTCTTAAGGGATATGATCAATTCCACACGATTTACCGTTTTTTGTTCTTGAGACAAGTCGCCTAATTTCATCTATAGTTATAGCTGAATTCAACTCTTCATTTTCAATAAACAAAGGATCAAGCATTCTTTCTTCTAATAAAACTTTATGACTAGAGGCAAATTTTGGAAGTTACCATCGAAATCGTCTGCTGAATTATCCATATTATATATTTTGAAAATCTGTTTTCCATTTTTCTAAAACAACCTGTTCGTCACTAACAATCTCACCATCTTTGTCATATACTTCCATTGGAATTGATGAATGTCTACGAGGCCCAAGCTTATATTCCACATCTTGTCAGAAATTAAGTCTGTTTGTTTAAATTTTTGGTCATATTCACTCGAAAAAGTGGTCACAATTTAAATAAGCCCGATCAAATCACGATAAAACGCGGTCCGATTTGGTCGCGCACTTTACCTAACGTGACGATCTTACAGAATGAAGTGCACAATTAAATAATAGAAAAAAAATTGTTAGAAATCGTGTCTTCGTGATTCTAATTAAAACCTGTAATTATATGTATTGAATGCTTCTTTTAGTAATTGTAAAGGGTTCAAAAAGCGTTGACTGCGCGCAAAATTTGGAACTTCGGTCAACGCTTAAAAACCCCAACAAAAAAACAAAAAAGGAGGATTCAATTAAAACAAGAGAAATCAACTGGGATTTGATTCAGACAGACAGATTCGTATTGATAAAAATATATTATAATTCATTCTTCTAATTTTAGGTATAGACCCAATATCAGAGAATGAAGAGAACGTATAGACGGAGAATATAGTGCATAATATTATCAATTTATAAAACGATTAATATGATTAAGATGATTTACTTCCTAATATGGTACTATTACGCATTCTATTTGATAATGTTTATCACTTGTACAAGAAGAACGTTTTATCAAAACGAAAGTGTAAATACAAATAAAATTCCGGCATACTGCAAAATACTAAAGAATTCATTTGTATGTGATGGGAATAAAACAATGAACAGAATACCATTTATTCCAAGCTATATCAACAATCTTACTATACAAAATGGTATTTTTTCTAATGTAACCGGAGAAACGTTTTATAACGTGGAAAACAGTTCAGTTAAAATTCTGATATTGAAAAATTGCATGATACAACTCATAAGTAAAGATGCTTTCAAAGGGTTAAATAAAGTGATTAAATTTGATTTGTCCGGTAACAATGGACTTGTTTCTGAAGTTATTGCTGAAAGTTTACATACTATGTCTGTTTCAAGAATAGAAAGACTGTATTTAACACATATGGAATTGACACACTTGCCAATGAACATGTTTGCCGGGCTTATATCAACACACATATCTGAGATTTATCTTAATCACAACTTTATAAAGTCTCTAGATGGTGAAGTTTTCAGGCAATTGATCCACTTACGAATACTAGATTTGTCATGGACAGGAATTTCTGACTTCAGCTATAACTTTGCAGGATTACCAAGCTTAGAGACGTTATCACTCTCTGGTACATGGTTTTCTAAGGTCCCTAATTTTTGCAATGGAAACCAAAGCTTTCTTCCGAATTTGAAACGACTTGATTTAGGTTACAGTAATATAAACTCTTTATTTACTTCTTTTGCATGTTTGGATAATTTAAGAACTCTTCATCTAATGGAATTATCTCTTCGTTTACTTAACAACAACACCTTTTCAAAGCTGAGATCCTTGGAAGTATTAAATTTGGATCGACTTGGAACCCATCTTCAAAGGATAGAACCTGAGGCTTTTAGTAGTAAATCTCTGAAAAAACTGACGTTTTCCGTCACTAGTATTTTGTATTTTAATGAATATAATATTGAAAGATTTCATCCAGAATCACTTTTTTTAAATTGCAATCAATTGGAATTTCTTGACCTGTCTAATACTAGATTTCAGTTATCCGAATTTCACTGGTTTCAAATTTTTAAACCATTGAAACGATTGAAGGAACTCAGACTAAAAAATGCCAAAATTGGAAATTTACCAACCTTCAAACAAACTATTTTCCCCGTGTTGGAAAAACTTAATTTAGCTTCAAATAGAATATCATCTTGGAAAGATAGTGACACTTTTAATGAAATAAAATATTTGAGTATCTTAAATCTACGTGGCAATCGTATTTCTTTAATCAACAAAACATCTTTTCCTGAATCATGGAAAAACGGGAAAGGATCTTTAAAAACACTATTGTTAGTGGGAAATCCGTTTTCCTGTACCTGTGGACAGGCATGGCTAAGACAATGGATGGATACTACTTCCGCAAAAAACATAACAACAGACAAACACGTATGGAGATGTTCTATTTCAAATTCTAAAGTATTGGAATATCATCCAATGCGGACATTTCCGTGTTTAGTTACATATATTATACCATCGTTGATGGCTCTCTTTACAATATTGGTGACATCGTTTATATGCTATATATTTCGATTTCAAATAAAACTTAAACTGTATCGGTGTAAATCGAGGAGAGATTGTTATAACCTGATATCAAACAAAGGATATATCTATGATAGTTTCGTAGTATATAGTTATAACGACCTCGATTGGGTAAAACAACACTTGATTCCCAAACTTGAGACCCTGCATCATTTACAGCTTTGTATACGGGATCGTGATTTCCGACTAGGGACAGTGTTTTCAGATCACATAACAGAAAACATTGAAGCAAGTAGAACATTTCTTCTTATACTGTCCGATAATTTTGCAAGAGACAAGTGGTGTAAGTTTCAGTTAGATATTGCAAACCATATTGGGATTTCCAGAGGAGATTTGGCTATTATACCTGTTATATTAAAAGACATAAGCTTTAAATCCTTAAATGAATCAATTTATAACGTAATTAACAATACGAATTGTATGGTATGGTCAGAAGATGGATCAGCGTCAGAATTATTCTGGACCAAAGTTGTCGATTGTATTCATTGATGTTACACTTCTAATGAAAATCGCGACACAGAATATTGATTCTGAAATTCTAACGTAAAAACCTAAAATTTCAGGATGAGTTCCTTGAAACATTACAATTTTTTCTATAAATGTTCGTTGTTAAAGGTTATATATAGTTTAGCTAATGTATACGTATTGGCATGAAAACGGACTATGAATCAAAATATATGGGAAAAAATAGAAGAAATAGTTACACATGTATACAGTCAGACTCTTGTTGATTTCATAATTCCTTAGTCAACCAGACCCGCATTTATTGCCATCACTACTAGAAGGATAATACAGATACACAAAGAAAGAGGTAGAAACATATTTCACTTTTAGTATCTGATAAAAGATGCTACAATACATGATTACCAGGAAAAAAAACCCACCACATCCTCGATAGAAAATACTGATGTAAAAGAAGGTTTATAGATCAGCAGGTTTTCATTCAGCAAGGATGCATTTGTCCTTTACAGACAATTTTGAATTCGAAGTGACCGTATTGGACAGCTCCGACTGCTACAGAGAACAAAATTGGCCAAATACGCATGAACATAATATAATTCTCAATGGAGACCGAAGTTGCAGAAATCAGTACTAAAATCAACGTCTTTGACAATTTATTTGCCAAGAAAGCAGTTCCGACTTTTTCGATACTGCAACAGACTGCATAGAGACACGTCAATGTTTATGCAATTTGCGGGCGGACATACTCTAAAACGAGGCGATTAAGCAAAATAAAACGTGTTTTGAATTCCATATCAACATCAGAAATGGCTGGTTATATACAAACCACCACTATTTGACAAATAACCTGGACGAAAAAGATTTAAATGATAAATAAAGGAAGTAAGTTTATTGAAATAGATGCGTATTGCAAATTAATGTCTTTTAAGTGATGCACGAGTCATCCAGAATCATCTACAAACGTTGGAGCTGATCAAACCAAAATAGGACAAATAATCAGAACTGTACACGAGGTAGATAAATTGTAGATGTATAAATATTTTGACTTAAAATTAATTTTAAATTTTAGGACAGCAAATATCAAATAAATCTGTAATGGATTGTTGTTTAAGATCATTTAAATTTTGATATGAGCAAAGTATTATCATTATTCCCAGGCATGATATATGTCATTGTTCAAACATCAACATGTTTTATGACAAACAGTACACCGTCTAAAATTAGATCTACACCAGAACTGGTACTTACAGTTCTACCATCAAAAAAATATTATCATATCTACACTAGAACAGTCTTGAACTATTCATTACACATCCATGACAGATTATTCTGACAGTTCAAAAAAAGAGGTTAGAACTAGCTATTTATAGTATTATTCCCAATGTTTTATATCCATTGTTTCTTACGTTTTACTGTTTGATGACCACTTTTCGTTTCATTTATTTCAAGATATGGCGATATTTTTATTAAAGCGTTTAAATTCCTCACACTACGATATTCCCGTTATGTTATCAAGATTTTTTATTTTTGCCATAGTTGTATGTTTAGTTGTTAATTTGTTATAAAATAAAGTTGTTCCTCTTTGAATATCTAGTATTTGTGTCGAATACGATGTATTGTATTGTCAACTATCAAGAAAAACCAATGACAATGTCCATTCTAATTAGTTTACCTTGTACACTTCGTAGTATTGCAGATCCAGTTCCATCATCGGGAAAGAGAAAGAGAAACATAATTTTTATATACTTTACCTACATCGTCTACTGTTACTTGAAAAGTTAAAGGTTTACGATATAAGTATCGGTAAATAAAGTCAACAGTAGTATATCGCTGTTCAAAACTCATAAATCCATGGACAAAAAGCAAAACCTTAACCCACGTAGATAGACAGACGAGAACGCATAAACTAAAACATTACAATATTCCTGTAATTAGGGGTTACAGGAGAATTGGCACTGCACCAGTGAAAAAAATAAGCAACAGGCCACCTACCATGTAAGTTGAGTTAAAAAAAGATGTTTTTTCACGAGGCATTGGATTTAACGTCACCAAACTTACTTTATATATATATATCACCATTTAAATTCAGCTCTTAAGCGTATATATATTTCTCTAATTCTTCGTCAATTTATCCTTTTCTTCACCCAATGTATTAAAAATTTTAATCAACGTGTGGTTCGTTTGATCTCAGTACTTCATTGGTTTAAATCCGATTATGTGTGACGTCATCAGGCATGGTCGCCTTTTTTCATGCCGTCACAATAGGAATTTCAAAGGAAAGCAAGAAAATTCAACGTCATAATTGGATTTTAACCAATGAAGTACTGAGATCAAACGAACCACACGTTGATTAAAAATTTTTACACAATGGGTGCAGAAAGGGATAAATTGACGAAGAATTAGAGAAATATATATATATACGCTTAAGAGCTGAATTTAAATGGTGATATATATATCGTATTATATATATATATTATATATACCTGAAGATGCGTTTGGTTGGATGAATTCATTAACATGTTTCATTGCTTGCAGCATAGAGTTTAACCAACAGTTATTACTCTTGTTGACTAATCCATGTTGAGCACATGGTATGTTTGGATCTTCATTTTCAATTTTCCTTCTGGACCCTTTCATGAATGCAGACTCTCGGTTTTGAATCACACGACTTCTTTTCATTATATTTCTTGCTTTCATATAGTGGTGGAAGTCTATCTGATTCTGAGGATTCCCTTTTCTTTTCAAATTGTTTCGATTTAGGTTTGTCAGTTTTCCCCTTTTTTATTTTCGGGCCAGGTATTTTAGACGTCGGAGATAAACACTTAGAGGTTGTTTCTCTTGGTTTTTTTCTTTGCCACTTCTCTTCCATGTTGTCTATAACATCCTATTCTATTTTATTACTGTTTTTTTCTCTTTTTTCCTTCTTAATCTTGGCATCATTCATGGTTGTAAGGCATTCTCTAATTCTACCTCTAATGCCAGTGCCGAAGAAATACTCCAGCAGGGCGATGAAGCTTCTTCTTCAGTATAGTGTTTTTTACAATGTTAAACCAATTTTCCACATAGCAGTTAGTGTCTCTTGTTATCAATTGACTGGCACTTTCTGTAACTAACAAAAGTCAACTCCCCAAAGGAAATCAGTACAAATAGGATTCTAGTAAGTCCTGTACTTGAGGACAATAATACACATTTGGTTTTATAGTATCTGTGTTTGAGACTTTTTTTTTCATCCTAATTTGTGCAAAATGTTTATGAAAAGGTGATGATGCTTTTATAGCTCTCTGTGCTGACACTGTCTCAGGTTCCTCTTCATCCTTCAAGTCCGTCTCTAAATCATTAATTTCTCCAGGAGAAGGAGATTTCTAATTTTCTGATTAAAATTGTCCAATGCTGTATTTACATTTTCGCTGTCATATTCACTTTGACATACCAAACAAATGTCCTCATACAGTGTAGAAGCTGTCTATAAAGTTGAAGCATTTCGACAGTCCAAAAACATATGTAAAAAAATCCCCTAACCCTCTATCAGGTGTTAATTTTGAAACTTAGTAAAAGTTTCATTAGGACCTTTGTTGGTAGCTACATTCCAAGCTCTATTTAGATATGAGGCAATGCTTTCTTAGTTAAAGATAATTATTCAATGGCCAAGAGAAATCAACTTCGACGCGCAGAGGGTTTCCACCTGTGAAACAATCGTATGCACTCTTGCTTCAATTTAGACAGGCCCAGCATTATGGCAGTTGAGGTTTTTTTTATTACTCAACATTTCCCAAATTGGAATTGGCGGATCCTTCGGTTATGTGCCTTTAACAACAGCTGCATAATAAAATACTGCCTTCTCCTTGTTATTTGTCCTCCTAACAACTGACCCTGTTGCCTTTAAATACAGTTCACCTTCACCCAATTTCACTTTTTCTCGAAATATTTTCAATTGGTCTTCTTTGAAGCATATATTCAGCAACAAATGGCGAATAGGACAGAAGTTGAATGTATCCTGCGATGTTAGGAGATTCATAGTTATCCTTTATTACTTCTTTTGTTATAACAAGATCTCTTTAATCATCAGCATCCAATTTTTTGGCTAAATTGCTTTCATATACCAGGTTACGAAGCACTGCCTTCGCAGATGCCTGGGTTATATTGACAGCAGAATATATTGCTTCACTCATTTCTCTAAGTGTTTGATAGTGGAGATTGCTTGAGCCAAGTTTGCTAGCTTCTGCCTTGTACTCCTCTCCTCTCCAGATAGATGTCGTTTACGACGCTCATTTCTTGGACGACTAACATCGCCTGGTATGTCTACATTCACATCTACAGTTAGGTCTGTATCTGATGTTTTTTTCTGTATGGTAAATACAAGTGACAAGCATTTGTCAAAGGTGCATTTTGCTTTGCCATAAAAGAAAGCTGCATTCTTTTTTCTTGTGTCTTTCCTTGCTATACGATTACAGGTGAAGCACAATACACAGGATTGGATAAATCTCTCAATTCTTTCAGAGAAAATATTTGTCTACTGTTTGGCAAAATGTCTTCTTACAAGGGATTCATCTGGTTTTATTTTCAACCATTCTGCAGAGTTGAGAATGAATGAGAAAGATGCAGATGGAACAGCAGTATACTCCTCCTCTAAATCTGACTCAGTACATTTATTCCTATTTCCCTCCTCTGACATAGCAAACGGAATATATCATCTGGATCACTGAGTTATATGCCTTCTATTTCATTATCTGATTTATAAAGAAGGCAAAATTAACTGAAGTGATTTCTCAGAATTTTTCTGTTCTTTGAATTTCCTAGAATTTGATAAAGACATAATTATCAAACAGTTCTTCTATAAAATGTTAGATATACCAGTACTTAAAACGGCCAAGTACTGAAGATAATAAATTTTAAATTGTAGTTTTGAAAATCAACAGTGTAAATGGTATTATAAACAATTGAACTTTTATATTGGCATAGAATTCAAATGAAATTTGTAAAAATGATCGTACCTTATTTGTAAGACTCTGATTATTCCATGTCTTCAAATCGAAGAACTTGGTTTTTTTTTTTACTTCAAATCATTCTCTAAGTTAAGTTGAAAATTAAAATAGGAGAAAGTAACTACCAGTACTATGTTACCTCTGTTACCTAGTCTTTATCTTCTTCCTCTAGCAGGAGCTTCGCATGTTAAAATGGCATCCATCTCCACTCGGCCCATTTAACGCTCGCCAAATATTTACTCATCCATTTATTTAAAACAAATGACTTTGACTTGCTTCGATACAGATAATTTATCCCAAAGCTGACACCCGTGAAATAGAGAAGAAATATGTCAGGTATACGAGATACAATCAGAAGCTATAAAAGACCCTTTCATAAAAGCATAAAAAAGAACGAATGAAATATAACAGGGTAAAAACCGAGCACTGAAACGGGTACATACGCACTACTGGGGTTATTTTCACATATAAGAACACATAATTACCACTAGAGACATGAAAACAATTGATGAGCGATTAATTTTAAGGTGCAACGTATACTACGCGTATTAAAAGCGAAAGAATAAGTAACAAGGTATTATCCGAGCGCGCTGGAACGGGTACATACGCGCTAATAGGGTTATTTCATCTCTAAGAATACAGTGTTGCCACTGGAGACATGAACGCGATTGAAAATCGATGAATTTCAATGTTCAACGTATATCTCGCGTATTAAAAGTGAATAAGGAGCGAATAAGTAACAGGGTATTATCCGATCGCTGGGACGGGTACACACGCGCTAATAGGTTTGTTTTTTTGGCACATTATAACCACCAGAGACATAAACACAATTAAAAATCTTTTTTCTAAAGGGTGCAACGTATAACAAATGTATTATAAGCGAATAAGTAACAGGGTATTATCCGAGCGCTGGAACGGGTACATACTCGCTAATAGGGTTATTTCATCTCTAAGAACACATTGTTACAAAATCAAATCAAATCAAATATTTTATTGTCATATAAACTTTACAGTTTGTGACCAACATATATCAACACAATAAACATATTTACATACATATTAAACATTCTTAATAACAACATCATCAAATTTTAAAAAAAAGCAAACAAGCTGTTAAAAGTCCACTGCCCTCAGTTTTAATGACTTTTTCAAAAAGGATCCTAAACTTATTTGTTTGTAAAGGCGATGATGGATTTAGTGAATAATTAATTCTTTCTTCTTCATTTAACATGTTTAAATTATTAAAGTTATTATTTTCAATACATATGCGATGAAAAAAAATTATTTCTTAGAGTTTTATCATACTCACAATAGAGTAAAAAATGTTTCTCATCCTCTATAATTTTACATTTATGGCAAAGTCGTTCCTCTATTGGGGTTTTAAAATATCTCCCCTTTTTAATCAAGAGGGAGTGATCACTTATTCTGAAATAAGTGATTAATCTCCTTATCTGAAAATTAGATGTATTCAGATAAGATTCTAGTTTATAATCTCTTTTAAGTTTTTTATAAATAAAAGAGTTACCACCAGAAACATGAACACAATTGAAAATCCTTTTTAAAAGGTTCAACCTACAACGAACGTATTATCAGCGAATAAGTAACAGGGTATTACTAGTAACCGATCGCTGGAATGGTACATAAACGCTTATAGGGTTATTTCATCTCTTAAAACACATTATTACCACCAGAGACATCAACATAATTGAAAAACGAGTTATTTCAAGGTGTATCGTATAAAAATCGTATTATAGGCGAATAAGGAACGAATAATTATAAGTAACAGGATATTATCCGAGGGCTGGAACGGGTACATACGCGCTTATAGGGTTATTGCATCTCTAAGAACACATTATTACCACCAGAGACATTAACACAATTGAAAATCCTTATCTAAAAGGTGCAACGTACAAAAAACGTATTATCAGCGAATAAGTATCAGGGTATTAACCGAGCGATGGAACAGGTACATACGCGCTTATAGGGTTATTGCATCTCTAAGAGCACATGTTTACCACCAGAGACACGGACACTATTGAAAATCCTTTTCTAAAAGTTGCAACGTATAACAAACGTATTATAGGTGAATAAGTGACGAATAAGTAACAGGGTATTAACTGAGCGCTGGAACGGGTACATGCGCGCTTATAGGGTCATTTAATCTCTTAGATTACATTATTACCACCAGAGATATCAACACAATTGAAAATCCTTTTCTAAAAGGTGCAACGTACAACAAACGTTTTATAAGCGAACAAGTAACGAATAGGTAACAGGGTATCATCCGAGCGCTGGAACAGTACATACGCGCTTATAGAGTTATATCACCTTAAAGAACCCAAATCTACAACCAAAGACAACAAAACAATTGAAAATCGTGTTTTAAAAGGTGCAACGTATAATACACGTAGTATAAGCGAGTGATTGAACAAATTAAACAAGGTAATAGCATGCTATAATAATAGTTGTTTGAAATTATTTGTTTATTTCGAAATGTAAGTCAATAACTCATTGATTGTTAGTAAATGAACGTCTTGTGGCAAATACATTGAATGGAGACAGACATTATGCTTCAGAACAAATCACAAAGACCACTCAAAGTGTTGTTGTAACAGTTCTTATGTAGAGAGAGTGGCACTCTTTGTTTGGGGCATCATATTTAGTGTCTCCATTCTCACTGGACTTAGTTGGGTGTTTGTACATCCCGAAGAGTCAAACGGACACCTCAAAAGGTTTAACTGTCGATTGAAAGAAAACGAAGGCTATTTCAATTCCTCAGTCGCCCTTAGGGTAAATCAGGCATCAATGAGGATCAATAAGTTTGCGCAATGTAAAATTGTTTTCTTCAAAGGTGTTCATTGTTTGTTTTGTATTATAAAAATATATATGTTTGTAGATAAAAATGTCAACAGATGAATTGTTTACAACAATAGGGAGTTTTATTAAAATCAGTCACTTACTATAAATGTATGGCAGTAAATAGTTTAACCCTGTCTATTATCTGGTTATGAAGGAAATAGCAAGTTTGTTGTTCCTTCACATTTAACTATTGAAATCGGATTCGCCTCGACCAATAGTCCCAATGACAATACACTTGTTCATTAAGTGGTTATAGCGATCAAAACATCTTTCGAAAAAAAATATACTGTCTGTGTAAGGTAAAGAATATGACAGTTCTTATCCATTTGTTTAATGAGCTTTTGATTTTGCATTTTGGTTAGCGACTTTCCGATTTGAATTTTCCTCGGAATTCAGTATTTTTTTATGAGTTTACAATGAAGGACAGAATACAAAAAAAAAAACCAGAATATTAACATATGCTTTAATTTCACAAAAATCTTTCAATTCAAGCATAAATAACTAAAGGAAAAGTTGATGGGCTTAGGTCAATATTGTATGTATTTAATATCACAAAAAAAAAACAATACTTGTTTCCCCATTCATATTTTTCTATAAGCATAATAATAATTCAATGCACAGTTTCTCTTATGCATGAGTTTATGTCAGTGAATGACAAATATATTTAATAAGTAAGAATTTTCCCATCAGTTTCTCAGGCAGATTCCCAGAAACAGTCTTCTTCAAACACAATTCTAAACATTTTCTGTCAAATTCATTGAAATTTGCAGAAAATAACTACATAACAGTCATCTATTTCAGATATTTAATATGCACCTATTGCAGGTGTGAAATAATCGGAAAAAAGCTCCCCTTTAAAAATATCATTAAGTTCTTTGCACCTGCCTAATTTCTTCGTTTGGCTCTTGCCTCTACTTTCAATTGATTTTGTCTTTTTTCTTAAATTATATATATTGTAGTTGCCCTTTACCTGCAGGTCTTCTTCCTGATGTTAATATTTTGCACTGCTCTTAAAAGTTTTTTTTATTTAGTTTTTACTTCTTAATATTTATAAACATATTAACTTCATGAAAGCTATAATATTCTTGTGGATTGGAACTTGCAACCTCACAACAAAAATTGACAAACACATACAGCTGACCCACGATATTCCAGAAAGTTAAAGTTAGATTGATGATATAGCAAACCGTCTGTCAGAATGAAAAGCACAAATACAGGCACGTTATCAACGCACAAGTGTTATACTTGAGAGTCCGCCTGTTGTATTGTAGCTTAAAACGACATAAACGACCACCCAAATCCTACAGAAGCATTTTTAGAACATCCTACTAGACTAGAACATCATATTTATTACCTAAATTTGCTTATCAGGAACAATAACAACAAAAACCTGAAAGAAACGACAAAAGCCAGACAAAGTAAAATAGATTTAAACAATAACCAAGAGGAGGCAGATAAAACAGTCGTTAAAACAGTTAAGACCATACTGAATCGCTACACCTCGCTCAACTTCACCACCAACGTTCTACGTCAAACAATGTTTCAGACAAAGAACTAAATATTACGTAGACCACAAAGTATACATAGACGGAATTCACCCATGTCCAACATTGGCAAAACTATATGCTAAGAAGAATTTGCAAAATAATTGTACAACTCTGATATTAACAGATCTATACCTAGCAAGGCTTAAGCTTGCTAAGAATAAAGAACATTTAGGCACAATATCCACATATTGTTGTCTCTTTTTCAATAATTACTTTATATCACAGAACACCTGTCAGTAAACCTTGCTTTTAAATCAATCTGCGATTAAATTAAAATAAAGAGCTGCATAGTAACCCATTAAACAGAACAACATGATTAAATGCAACAAAATTTTACTTTTAAGCCAATATAGCAAGGATAACTCTTGCTGGGTACATACCCCTTAGTTTACTTTAATATTCACACACACTTTAAACAACAGACAATAACCTATATGGAAATGTCTACAACCAGACGTCCATTTGAGCCTCAGGAAATTTACAGCAGTAAACATCAAAATATCATTGTAGTATTTGTGTGTGTTCACGCACATTTACAAGATCCAATATTTTCTGTTATGACTAATATGGACCAAGGAAAATGAGTGGTGATATAGAGGTATAGGTCATGTAGAACATTCAATTTGGTAAATACAAAGAAGTGAATTAACGTTTTGACAATAAATCTTATTCATTGTTTTTTCTGTTGTTATATGTATGATTTATAATTTTTTTCGTGTTTGTAAAGTATGGTATATTTCCAAAAGATGTTTAGACAGTATTTTTTTCATTTCCGAATACAGGTTTCAAGGAACACCATTGAGTTTACATTATGTTTTTAGTGCGATTGAAAGAACAATTAGCTGCTTTATTGGACAGTTTCCCCCAATATATCATTTATTTTTGAAATATTTGTTATGACGTCTTTAACAAATCATGCCAATTTCTAGTTTGCTAGAACCCTCATTAACCTCTGTGCATGAATACAAGATTGACAAGATATATTATTACATCTATTTGATTTGAGCGTAGTTTTGCGTACAATAATTTAAAACTCGTATCTATTAGGATTTTATTACTCACACTTAGTAAGGTTTGATCCAGATCCAAATTCTTCCGAGTTTTTTTCTTAGTAAATTTTGAGATTCAAAAACATAACAATAAATAAAATATATGTTCGTCAAATGAGTCAGTGCCGCCGCTTTCCTTTGAGAGTGCGGTCTTAATATTCGGGTTTCTGAAGCCGATTGGCAAAAGTCTTTTGAAGCTGATGAACCAACCAGTTTTTTTAGGCGCAAATCTGATTAGAAACGGATAGAACTATACTTCTTGATACTTTTCGGCTGCGATGCGGAGGAATACACATATGCAATGCAACACCAAAACGTACATCGTAGATACGTGTCACAAACCCTTTGTGCATTGCTAGAATAGATGTATAACAGACATCAAAGAGTTTGAATGTCTCCTGGGCTGACATAAATGATCTTTTCAATGATGCAAAAATAAAATGTGAAACATAAAAGCATGGAAAAAAATGTCAAAATATGTCATAAGTAGACTGGCTCTTAACTTTGTAAGTTTAATCATTCAATTAAAACAACACATGATGTCCTTCAACGTAGCACGGTCACTCATGTTTCCAAAACCTTCCAATATGTGTCTTTTTAAAATTGTTATATTAAAAAAAAAAAGAAAAACATTTGCCACTGACGGTATTTCAGACAAGATCAATGCCATTTTCCTCATAGATATTACGTGTTTTCAAAAGTAACGATACAACAAGAATTTTCCGGAGCATCTATCAAAATCAAACACTGTTTTAATTAAATGCTGATATATGCAGAAACGTTATTAGGAATGCATTGATGAATTATAATGCTTGTATCAATAATATATGCCTCGAGTTGAGATTGATTACAATGTACATATTGATAACTTTACGTCCAGCGGCAAATATTTCATGCATGTTAAGGAATAAGAAAAAGGAGTTAATTCAAGTATTTGACATATAAACAAGCCCATAAGGTTTATTCTATAAACTAGTCTCAAATATATGTGATATAAATGTACAATGACTCTGACACCTGGTATTCATACTTTGTCTCCATTAATTTTATTCATTAAAATTAAGCAGTTCTGCAAATTCTCGTAAAAGAACGCTTAGAATGGACAGATTTGCCGAATCTGATCCAACGAATTAACTTGATATCACCGGGTTTATATTTATAATTACATGAACAACAAGATGGGGGTCGTGTGTGTAACAGAATCTGAATGTGAACACTTTCGGGTCACATGAGACTTTCACCGATTTTTTGTTTGGTTCGTTTTTCTTTAACTTTCTGTAATGTGTTTTGGTCTTTTCTTTTTGCCACGGTCTTAATAGTTTATTTTCGACTTGCGAAACTTATAAGTTTAAATTTACTTTTGCAAAACTTAAAAGTTCATATTTTTTTTTAAGTATTGATTTATTTGTGTGTGTTTCTTCTATTCAAGATGGCTGGTAAAACCAAAACTGGTTGGTAGTATTTGCCAATGCTTTATGATAATTGAAATAACCTTTTGATATTTTCACATGGAAAGATTTCTAGATATGATGTTTATAGTTTCACTAACACATTGATTGATTCCACTACTGCTTAAAGAGAGCCATGGCGTAGTGGTTAGTGCATTGGACTACTAACACAAAGGTTCCTGTTCCGGGATAAAAAAATTAGGGACTTCATTTTCGTCTCTCCCTTGACACCATTTGCGAGTATATTCTTCAGGAAACGGTGATAGTCCGTCGGAAGGGGACGATAAATGGCTGACCCGTGTTAAGAGAGAGCCATATATCTTGCACGTTATAGACACCCTTGTAGATTACGAAAAGAGCAGGCTAATGCCGCTACAAGGCAACACTCGCACTCTTAGAAATGGGTTAATATAAGTTACAAATCTTGTTTCCTAATCCGCTATAAATCAATATGTTTAAACGAACACATGGATTAGATAAATGTCGTCATAGGTTGAATATATCAAAACCAAAGCTATCGTATTCACAAACTTTGTCAGGAACGTGTAAAAAACCATTTCTGGTTGACTGAATAACGTCTGGGACAATCGTACTTTGATGCATTGCTATGTTATAGTGATACAGAGACAACTTTTTGATATGTTTTTATGTCCACCCACTAAACTACTTTGCGATAAAACTAGTGTTTTCTTAGGCACTGATTTGCATGGAGATGTAAGAGAAGCATATTAGGAATGTTTACCGTGTTCTCTACTAGAACGTGACTAGCAAGTAGTTTGAGGAAGATATTGTGTGAACCTCCTTGAGATGATTTACTGATGACGATTCATTGAAAGGTAGACGAAGTTCTCCTGACACCGTCACTGCCATCTGTCCGTTTAGTATAACTTTATTGCAAAAAACATGAAACCCTGACGGGTTAAAATGCAAACAGTAGTACCCCCTCAAACAATAAACAAAAAAAGAACGACGGGAGTTCTCGTTTTTAAAACCATTGAAGTTTGAATCCGTGTCAGTTGCATAGCATAGTGATGGAATGGTTGTCTTGCCAACTGGTATGGGTAAATCGCTTTTTTTTCAAGTGATCATGAACATGAAAAAGAAAAAATGCATAATCATCAGCCTATTGAATGCCATTAAACTAAACAGAGTAAACGGCTTGGCTCGGAGAAAAAGAAGGGTATTTTATAAACAACGTTGCTCCATATAATAGAAATTTTCGTTTTTTTTTATATGAAACAAATAAAATGCAAACGGCTGCTCGTGTAATTTAATATATTGTCCCCTTCTAATAAATATTCGTCGGACATAAATCCAAGTACATGTATAATAAATTTTATGTCTGCTGACACTTATTTCATAATTTTCATACAGATATACAGCCCCTAACAGAGAAGTGATCGAATGTGCGTTTCTTTACCGTCAGATTAAGTTACGTTGTCGACAAACTTATTTCAGAAGTGACATAATTTAATTTTCTTCATCGACTAAATATTGTATGTCCAATGTGTAAGTTTTCATTGTTTTCATACTTTCGTTTCCATGAAAAGGCAAATATAGCTTACGTTTACATACAACAAGAACGAATTGCACTGCACATGCTGTAGTTTATACATTTTTTCTTTGAAAGTTGTTACCAGTATAAAGAATTATTTGCATTACTTTATCCAGGTTCATTTAATTTTAGAAATCGCCGATTACTTATTATACACTGCTTGCACTGTGAATATTTATGGGATTCACCACTGTTATAGTTTTTCTTTCGTCTGATACAGAATACTCCATATCTTTTCTTTTTCATACCTATCTGTTTATTATGTCCCTAGGATTATGTCAATCATACATTGTTGCAATACCGACATATAAAAAAGAAGATGTGGTATTATTGCCAAGGAGACAACTATCCACAAAAAGACCCAAATGACACAAACATTAACAAATATAGGTAACCGTACGGTTATGCTATGCTTGTACTTTGTCACAGAAAAACTGAAATAAATTTCTTTCAAATCGAAGCAAAAAATACAAATGTATCCTTTTAACATTCGAAAATTGCTCTTTATCTGAAGTTATTGACGAATATTTGAAATTTAAACCTCTATATAAAGATGTGATGAACGGCATTTCATTTTATCATTGGTAACGATCCATATCTGACAAAGAAGAAATATTCATAATTCTCAGAAAGTTTTCGTAAATATTGTAAGATACCACTAATCGTTCCAACAATCAAGACAACAGAGACAAACAGGGGAAAAAATATGAAAATGAAATGATATGACTAAAGTGTTAGCATGTTCAGGGAGACGGCACCCAATTTACAAAAAACATAATTGATGTTTTTTTAAGGAACTGTAGAGAACAGGTTGTCAACAAGGGTAGAATTCAAAACCTTGAATATGAAAGCCTCGATGATCCATGATACTTTTTCTGTGCGGTAGTTATATCTACAAAATCCAATCATGTACACGACATATATTATATGTACAAAAATAAATGGCACAAGTTCACGTAGTCATAAAAAAAGTCGTATAATTTACGTTACCGAACAAAAAATCAGAAATATGGAATATTATAAGTGAATGGTTAGGAAATCCGTTTTCCCTACACGTTTTAAAAGTCGAAGAAAAATGTTTTCCCTGATACAAACGTTTTTAGAACTAGCTTTGTGTAACCTATAGACAAATTCGACTGTATAAAAGGAAGTTAATATGCTTACTCTGATCTGAAACTATCTGATAGAACTTTTTTTTTAGTAATTGAGAACCTATGTTGTTTATGGGTAATAGGTGAAATGTTGCATGTCTATCAAAATGACAACAAGCGCAGTTTTGCGGACGATTTTTATTTGTACACTGCTAAAAACTGTCAGGTCTTGGCCATGGTATATTTTGGAGAAATTATTTTTACTGATTTTTACTAAAAAAATATTCTCTGTGTGTGCCATTGCAAGAAATAGTTTGTTTTGCTAGTTATTTTGTCATATTAAAAAAAATTCTCAACAAAATTTTCCCGTTTAAACTGCACTAGAAAAAAGATTGGCATGTGAAACGTACGAAGACATATTCTAACAAAAGTACAAATACCAGTCCTCCCTTTTGTGTATAAATATGAGAAAACATTTCAAAGTTATTGTTTGAATTCAAATCCATCACACATAATAAAGGACTTCATTCCTATCAAACACCTTTTTAATTGTTTACCAGTATATTTCTTTTAGTTTTGGGTAAAATTGTAAAGGAAATAATACTATCAAGACGTCCTTCCATACACCTGTTTTTTCTGTTCTGAGTTTGAAGAAATGACTACTTTTCGCCCAATCGAATTGATGCATGGACATATTTTGTTTCATATTATTAGAATTATTTTCAATATTATCGGTATTAAACTTGATTAGCATTGTCAATCTTTTTAACCTTAAAGTATCAATAGTTCGTTCACTACTCAATTAAGTTTGTCGATAACGTAGCTAATTTTGACGGTAAAGAAACACCAATTCGATCACTTCTCTGTTACAGGCTGTACTGTCCAGGACACTATTTTATCGTTATATATGAATTTTTCCTTTAATTTGTACTCAATAATAATGTCAGCCACAGTGTACTGTCCTCGAAATGTAAATGATTGGGTCAGCTCGTAACTGACATGCGCTAAAGTAGTGCGGAATGGTATGATTTTTCTTTTTTTTTGGATCCAGCAGAACTACAACAAAGGCTTCAGTATGTATATTAATGAAATTTATCCTGTTCAACTTACTTTAAATAAAGCTAATACTAACAATGACCACTGCCCGTTCTTTGATCTTGATAATTATCTATATCACTAACGGAAAGCTGAATACTAAAATTTATGATAAAAGGGATGATTTTTCTTTCCTATCATTAATTATCCGTTTTTAGATTGTGACGTTCCCTTGTCACCATCTTACGGTGTATATATATCTCAACTTGTACGATTCGCTCGTGTATGTGACAATGTTTACGATTTTAACGAGAGAAATTTATGTATTACTGAAAAATTATTACACCAGGGATTTCGATATTACAAACTAGTCAAAACATTTACTAAATTTTATCAACGGTATAAAGACATCATTCTTAAATATAGCTCAACATGCAGACTTTCTTATACGTACGGGTATTTCACATTAAATTTTTTATGGAAATATCCTTTATAAAGCACAAAGGTGTCAGTATTCACCTCAGAAACTTACAAAACCTATGAATAGACTTATTACGAAGGGATATAATTACGATACTGTTGTCAAGTCATTAAAGATTGCATATTTTGGGGTTAATATTGAGTCACTGATAAGGTCTTTGCATCGAAACTAAACACATTTATTCTAAAAACAGTTGTTGGCATGACACAGGTTATGTTCTTCTCATATATTTTACGATGGTATGATACTAAACCCCTAACGGGAAGGATTGTGCCTGATGTTCATATGATGAAATCATAATCTTTCAGTCAGTTTAATTGAAGTATGGAGCTGGCATGTCAGTTAACTGCTAGTAGTCTGTTGTTATTTATGTATTATTGTCATTTTGTTTATTTTCTTTGGTTACATCTTCTGACATCAGACTCGGACTTCTCCTGAACTGAATTCTAATGTGCGTATTGTTATGCGTTTACTTTTCTACATTGGTTAGAGGTATAGGGGGAGGGTTGAGATCTCACAAATATGTTTTACCCCGCCGCATTTTTGCGCCTGTCCGAAGTCAGGAGCCTCTGGCCTTTGTTAGGCTTGTATTATTTTAATTTTAGTTTCTTGTGTACAATTTGGAAATTAGTATGGCGTTTATTATCCCTGAACTAGTATATATTTGTTAAGGGGCCAGCTGAAGGACGCCTTCTGGTACGGGAATTTCACGCTACATTGAAGACCTGTTGCTGACCTTCTACTGTTGTTTTTTCATTTGGTCGGGTTGTTGTTTCTTTGACACATTCCCCATTTCCATTCTCAATTTCAATTGATGGATCGTTGTGAGATTTGTAGTAAAGAATTGCGGTTTACAAGAGTTGTATCTGAAAAAAGTATGTGACATGTGGTCGATCTTATACATCACTTGCGATTGTGGAATATTGAATAAAATTAATTCAGGCAGAGTGCATGATATAACAAAAGGAAAACAGAGAAAAAGCCCAATATTTAACAACAATACAAAGATTCCCAAGACAGAGTATTAAACAGCACACATTTCTGCAGCAAAAATTAAAAAAGTTCCGTTATACACAGGACTATTTATTAAAAATAATCGTACATTGTCTCAGAATATAAATTTCATTTGTATCATAAGTATTGTACCTACACAGAACAGAGTTAAATCAACTTTTTAATGAAAATTTCAATAGTATACCCTACATACATTTGTTGTTTCATGTACCCCCCTGGCATAACCGAGGAACAAGTTTTCAACAGAGTTGATTATAAGGGAAGCAGATGATGAATTAAAGGGAATTTACTTTCCTTTATACATCAACCACATAATTATATTTTAAATTGAAGGGCAGATTTTCTTTTGATTATCTAAAAAATACATAAAATTAAAATACGAGTGCATACTTGTTATTCTACTACATGTAACTTTGCTTTTATATTATAAAAAGCATGCTATAAAATGATATAATTTTTTTTTTCAGGGAAAGATACTGAATTAAGAAGTGTTTACGACATCAAACAAGAACCTGCCTAGTCCTAAATTCTTGCTATTCCTTTAGGTACCGTAAATTGTGAATTGTAGGAACCTGATAATTAAAGATTAAGGGAATTCAGTAATGCACATTGTTGGGACATTTCCAAAGATTAAACATAATATCGATACAAATAAAGGCAACAGTAGTATACCGCTGTTCAAAACTCATAAATCCATGGACAAAAAAACAAAATCGGGGCAACAAACCAAAACCGAGGGAAACGCATTAAATATAAGAGGAGAACAACGACACAACACCGAAACGCAACAGCACACAGAAACGGACCAAGCAACAGACAATACACCACGAGAATAACAAATATAACATCAAAACCAAATACATGAATATGGGATAGACAAGTACCGTGCCACTTCTTATCTCAAAAATAAGAGAAAACAGAAACGACTCAACGTTAAAATGCAACACACACACAGAAACGAACAATATTATAACAATAAAACTCTCCGAGAAATTCTGACAGAGCTAACAACTTTCAGAGGTGAAAATCTGCATTCTAGCTAATTCAACCTAAGTTTTCAAAACTACTTTTTATAATACCTCAGTTACCCTGAATTGAGGATGTTTAACATTTAATGTTTTCCCTTAAACTTGAAAACTATAAAAGATTCATTATTAAGAATATGTGATTAGAAAAATGATTCAACAAAAGTGTTCTTAAATTCTTTTCATAATGTATTGTCCTAAATTAAATGAGTTTTGAGTTTTGAGAAAATGGCCATTATTATATTATGGTTAAATTTGTGTGTGTTACATTTTAGTGGTTCGGCTGTGTCGTTGTTCTCCTTGTTTATATGATGTGTTTCTCTCAGTTTTACTTTGTAGCCGGGACTTGTTTTTTTTCTCAATCGATTTATGAATTTCGAAGAGCGGCATACCACTGTTGCCTTTATTTGAATCCCACGTAACGCATTGCGAGGACATGGAATCACCGGGAGTCCGTGTGGTCTTGGAGCGCTTTCGTGAGTACAATTATTGCCGATTTTAATTAAAACTTATACTTTAGGGACGACATCAAAAGTTCAATGTAGGATAAAAAACTCAATTCACATAGATTTTTCACTGACCCCCTTACCCCCGTTCTTAACTTAATTTGGGAAAAATTGATTTACCTATGTGAATATATGTAAAATCGATTTTAGATTAACAAATTTTGCAGCAATGTTGACCCCTACCCCCGAACTATTCGATTTGTTTTTTTATCCTACATGGATCTTTTGATGTCTTCCCTTAGGTTGATGTCAGCAATATCTCAAGCAAAAAAGGGGATTAAAGATTTTAACTTAAAATTGATGAACTCTGGAAACCTATATGATGAGCTGAAGACAGTGAGACACATGTAAATAAATTTCATTTAAAATCTTGCTTTTTTTACTTCTATTTAACAATTACTCTCTTAGATCTTATTCTGGTGCATTTTATAGATTTTAACTATTTACATCTGCTCCATGAAACCTACCTATGTTGGTAAGACACATTTTTGGGGTGTTTCAAGCCAGACCTCGGAAGAGAGACAATTTAATTAACAGCTCATCTAGAAAGTTTATGTTATCAAACAAATAATCTGATGCAAACATCAGTTGAAAAATAAGTAAGCAGGACCAAAAAAGGTGTTAATTTCATACAAAAATTATGAAATGGCGGCCATTTTGAATTAAAAAAGGCTGCTATTTTTGCTCTTAACCGGGCAAATTGAAAATCACATGCTTTGATAACTGCTTTATGAATAGTACAATACATAACTTGTTGTAACAGTTGTAATATTGGCTGCGGTACCATTCATCATTTTACTATCAAACAGACAGAGAGAGCAAACAGAGAGCCATTTTTTAGCTCACCTTTCCTAAAAGGAAATGTGAGCTTATCTCATCACTTGGCGTCAGTCGTCGTCGTCTGTCGTCGGTAACAATTTTTCAAACATCTTCTCCTCTGAAACTACTGAATGGATGTTGATGAAACTTAGCATGATTGTTCCTTAGATTATCCTGCATAAAATTTGTGCTTCGATTTTTGATCCGTCAAAAAACATGGCCGCCGTTACTTAAAATAGAACATAGGGGTCAAATGCAGTTTTTGGCTTATATCTCAAAAACGAAAGCATTTAGAGCAAATCTGACATAGGTAAAAATGTTCATTAGGTCAATATCTATCAGCCCTGAAATATTATATAGATAAAGATAAAATGTAAACAGCAAAAATGATCAGCAAAGTAAGATCTACAATTAAGTTAATATGACTAAAATTGTCAATTTACCCTTTAAGGGGTTATTGTCCTTTAATGACAATTTTTCACAATTTGTTCATCATATTTGCTAACTTTAAAAAATCTTTTCCTCTAAAACTAAATTCAACCAAACTTCAACTGAATGATCAGTAGGGTGTATAAAATAAAGTTTGTGTTTTATTTTCTATTTCGTCAAAAAACATGGCCGTCATGGCTAAAAATAGAACACAGGGTAAAATACAGTTTTTGGCTTATATCTCAAAAACTCCAGCATTTAAAGCAAATAAGACAAGAAGTTAAAAGTATTTATTAGGTCAAAGTCTACCTGTCCTGAAATTTTCAGCCGAATTGGGTAACTGGTTTTTCAAGTATAATACCCCTGAATTAATGATTTTAAAGAAATTTTGCAGTTTTTGGTTATTATCTTGAATATTATTATAGATACAGATAAACTGTTTATAGCAAAAATGTTAAGCAAAGTAAGATCTACAAATAAATCAATTTCACCAAAATTGTCAATTGACCCCTTAAGGAGTTACATGTATTGCCCTTTAAAGTCTTTTTTGACAATTTGTTCATCATGTTGACTTACTTTAAAAAATCTTTTTTTTTAAACTGCTGTATCAATTTCAGCCAAACTTGGGCTAAATGAGTTTCAGAGTATCTAGTATAAATTTTATATTTCATTTCCTTGTATGTCAAGAAACATACATGTAGCTCCTATGGCTAAAATAGAACATAGGAGAAAATGATTTATTTATTTTGCTTTTGAAGAAAATAGGACGATTCAAAGAACATTTAAATAAATTGAAAAGCCAAAATAATCATTGATGAGAGATTTAACCAAAAAAATTAAGGTGAGCGATTCAGGCTCTTGAGAGCCTCTTGTTTGTTGTTCTTTTACATACGTTCAAATTTTCATATTTGTACCATTTGTATTGAGTTAAACTATAAAATTAATCTAGAATGTGTTAAACATTGCATATTGTTGATCTATAGATGGAGCAATACAGCTATCCTGGCCCATTAGGCCATAGTTATTTTATTAGTTTTACGAATCAACCGACCCTAACTTTTGCCGAATTGGAAAAATAATAAAATTGGAAAAATACATTTTTTTTTAATTTAAAGCCCGCCGCGGTGCTTTGCTGTAAAAAAAACAACTAATTTGGTTTTAAGTTGTTTTTTTCGATCCGATTCTGTACAGCGCTTGAAAGAATAGGAATTTACGATAAGCGATCGATGTTAGAAATGACTTTAATGTTTTGGGCCACCATGGCGCGGTGTTTCTGCATGTATAGTTGTTCTTGATTTTGATCTTGCGGTAATCAAGAACAAATTTAAGAAAGGGGAGTCTGATACATGTATTGGCCAAATAATATCAAATGACTTTGAAGGTGTAAGTGAGAAGCCAATCAAGAGTGCTTATGCCAGTGGATCGTATTAGCTAGGACCATGTTGCGATTAGGTCCTCTACAGAACTTGACAGTGACACGGAGGGTGTGTGTATCAAGACAAAGTCATTATCAGGGAATCCTTGTCCTGTGAAAGTCTGATGGAGGTGACTTATAATGCAGGTATGTAGTTTTAAATTGGAATTTTATCAAGATTATACCAATTATGAAAGAATGCAACATTTGTGTGTTGGTGAAGTGCATGACAACAACATTTATAGCTGAAATTTGGCAGTAGTTTCTATCTGAGATTTTTTTCTTTTTTAAAAACATATTAGTAGCCAATAGCAAACAGTCCACTCTCGACTGAATCTTAGTTACTTAGGATAGTCTGTCCAACTTTGCCACCGGGTATATTTGAATTGTCTCTTAGAGGAGGGAATCAAAACCCTCATTTAAAAGAAATTATTGGAGTCTCAAACAATTTTAGAATCTAAATTGTATTGTTTAGTTTAAAACAAAATTCCTATTATATATATATATATATAAATATAGTAAAAATGTACAAGGCAGAAAAAGTGGTATGAATTAAACAATTTCTGAGATTTTTTTTCATTTAATTTAAATAGGTATCACACAGGTTTTCAATGATGTTTGCTTTTTTGGCGGGTACTTTGAAGACATTACAAACAATCCTGAAATAGTTTAGCTCAAGGAAGACTTCAGTAGTGTGAGGCCCATATGTGAAGGATGCATTGGTAGAGGAATGAAACCTGTGACCAGGAATGCCAAAAAAGTTAAAAAAAAATCAAAAAAATGAACATTGAACTGTCATTGTCATGTCTGTTGTATTGCAAAAAAAAATTAAAAAAGTATTTATACTTATAAATTAAAATTTGTTTTAATTCCAGATAAACACAAAGATACTGACATATCAAATAGTATTAAATCAATTCATGATCACAGTACAAGCGCATGTCATCATTTGTGAAGTTCTGCAGTTTGTTTTAGGAAGGTTTTTTGTTTGTTTTTTTCCCTACCTACTACCCATTCTTTTCTTTATAGGTGTCCGTAAAACGAAAAAAAAGGAACTCTTGAATTTTATGTTAATTTTGTTTCCTCCTGCACTTTGGTTTTGTAAGAAAATTTTGTAAAACTATAAATATAATGACTATGGCCTTATGCAAAACATAGACTAGCTTTTAATGGAAATGTGTGTATGGCAATTTTTTTATTAGAGCAAAACATGTACACCTCTATGCAGTATTATAATAACCAACATGGTACACTCTGTCGAAAAACAAGCAAAAAAGGTTAAAGATATGCCTAGTACCTTAGTCAACATTAGCCTTCAAAGATAGACTATGGTGCCTTTAAAATGGCGACCATCAAAAAGGGGGGGATTAATTGGAAATGTTGAACACTTATAACTTTTGAACCCGAAGTCCGATTTAGAAAAGTAAAAGTCCAAAATGTTCGTCTCAAAAAGTTGTATCCAATGAAAAACACAATTTGCAATATATTCCCTGTGAAAAAAATAGGCCTGTTCTATCTATTTGAAGTAACAATTCATCAGCACGCACTTGCTTTTCGAAAACTGTCTATCCTAGTTGCTGTGGTTTGGGTTAAACTTGGAGTATTTTCAAGTCTATACAAATGGCTTGAAAATACTACAACAGAATAGGTTTGTTAAGATTTAAAATGTCAAATTCACTTGTAGCATACCTGTACACAATCGGCGCAAATGCAAAACGCTGGTGTATCAAAAAGGAAGATGTGTATGATTGCCCATGAGACAACTATCCACAAAAGACCAAAATGACACAGACATTAACATTATAGGTCAACAATGCGAAGCCCATACCACATAGTTAGTTATAAAAGGCCTCGATAAGACAATGTAAAACAATTCAAACGAGAAAACTAACGGCCTTATTTTTGTAAAAATATGAACGAAAAACAAGTATGTGAATGTTTGAAATGTATTTGAATGGTTCAGAAAGTAAAATCACAAAAAAACTTAACTCAGAGGAAAATCAAATCGGATAGTCCCTAAACTCAATGCAAAATCAAATGACAAAACACATCAAAAACGAACGGACAACAACCGTCATATTCCTGACTTGGTACAGGCATTTTCAAATGTAGAAAATGCAGGATTAAACTTTGTACGACAGTCTCATCTACCACCGTTATGTTTACAATAGATGCGTGAACTAAACAGACGTGATAAATGAAATAGTCAAGATACTGGTACAGCAATCATCATCGTGTCACAATTTTAAAACAAACAATTTCGCCTGGTTGACGTCAGAAATTTTTTACGTCACATATGTTGTCGTCGTCGTTCAATGTTTATACAAACTCAGATATGTATTTCAGATATAGAATGCGAGATTTAAAATAGTCCAAAAGTTTTATAGAATTTATAAGAATCCACAAATGGTTCATTCCACTACGTAATTAAATAATTGTGACGTTTGTGGTTCCACGTCTTTTCTACTTAATAATAATAGAAATATAACACAATGACATATGAGCCAGTCCTTGCGAAAAGGTACAAAAAGTTCTTTTGGTTAACTTTACAGGACACGTTATCAAAGTTTGTTATAGTATTTTTTTTAAAAAATTACATTAATGTAAGCATTCATAAGATTGTGAATTTTATCCCGAATTTGTCAATCAAAACAGAAAAAGACGTAGAAATATCTGAATTTTTGGTATGTGAGCAAGTGTAAAATTATTTGTTCCCCCGACTAATGCTATACCGACCAGAAACTTTAAAAAAATATGATACTACAGGGACAAAAGTCAACAATTTTAGTCAGTTCTACAGGATCAAAGAAAGTAAGACAACATTAAAACATGGGGGAAAATACAAAAACTATGACATATTGTGTTTTAGAAATTGAAATTTAAGTAAAGTTATTTTATATTATATAAATCAACCTCAGTTGCACGGAATTTGAACCATTGCCCGATTTAATTGCATTGATATCGGCACCATAAGCGAGAGCCTTATCCCCACTGCTACCGAAGTTAACATTATCAATTGGCAAATCAATCCATTTAAACCTAACTTTCAAAATGATTGAAATTTATGTAATAATTCATTAAAAATCTTGATAAAACTAAGGGGGGGGGGGGTCTTAGTACTTGCAGGTGCGTGTAGCTCACAGCTTGATGATATGAGGAAAGGTAAATGTGTTTTAGAAATCACAAATCTTCTACCAATAATTATGCACACTTTTAGGAATTTCGTAAATTTTTCGTTTTAGTACCTTTTCGCATGGACTGGCTCATATATAAAAGAACAATAATATACTGACATGATCTTTTTCAGTACAGAGTCACGTTATAAGAACCAATGAAACACAAAAAGTCTATATACAAAACACACCAGCAAAAATGAAAGATAATACAAACACATTGAAGGGATGTATAAGTACCGAGCCACGTTAAATGGATATCACAGAAAACAATCCAACAGTAAAAGTAATATTAATAATAGAATAAAGACAAACAAAAAAACAAAATATAACACGTTGTTCTGATGATAAACAATGTCAGTACCAATAATCTATATCTTATTTCAAAGATCCCAACTTGAGATGATATTTTTAAATATTAATAGATTCGTTGCAACAATGAGGTACAATTGATTCATTAAGTTCAGGTCAAGTTCGATGACTCTTATAACTTTAATTTCCGAGAACGTTCGTAATTCCTTGTAGTTCGTTTTGATGGCAGATGAGACCACGTGTGTATGCAATAGAGAACAACGGTGGATCCGGCTCTATGTCAGGACCAAAATGCGGCGTTCAGAAAAGAATTTGAGAATCAAAAGCGCTGTACAATCACAGGCGTGGTCATCGTCTCAACCTAGCATGCTCGGATATTATTAAGAGGGATAAAATTGTTGTGATGATTAACATACAACCTAGGAAATAAACAAACTGGTAAAAAAAAACATCTTGCCAACGTTACACGCAGCTCGAAAAAAAATCCGAAAGCTGCACTGTTAAGTGTCTGAAGATGACTGAATGTATGCTGGAATATGCATAATGTGTCCTATCCGATAAACCGTCATGCTATAAGAGTAACCATAAACACCTATGAATAATGGTAAAAATAAATTGTAATGGTCATTACAGAAACTTCATGATACAGATAATAAGGAGAGACTATTCGGCTTAGAAGAAAACATGCAAATATTTGACTTTTTCGTTGTTCTGAGTCGCAGGGCATGTCTTCTACGAAAAGCAGACAGTCTGCAGACCAAGGATTTATCGTCTGCTGAGGGACGAGTAAAGGCATTTGGACTGACAAAGGCATTTTATCTAATGAGAACTGACAAGGCAACTTTGCCTGGTTGAAATGTGTGGACTAACCATGTCTACCCAGACAAAAATACGCCTGCTAAATTCGGAGACCGTGAATGCAGTATACTATTCCAATGAAACTCCGAAAGGATATTTCCGGCTGATTTATATAGAAGCCATGGATCATTTTGTACTGGTATTAAATGCTTTTAATGATCGGTTCGACAAACCCAACTTCCGTCACCGGACAATGTTTAAGAGTGAACGAATATGAAGATAAACTGAATGTCAACTCGACATTCCACGGGGATGACTTCCAAAAGGATAATTTGCTGTACCCCATATTTTGACAATTTTACCTGTTTTGTTCACGCATCGTTGTAAATATAATCCAATTTGATTAGATATTCATACATGTGTGAGGTTAAGCGCTATAAAACGAGGTTCATTTCACGATTTTATACATTTGAAAATGTCTGTTCCAAGTCAGGAATATGACAGTTGTTGTCCATTCGTTTGATCTGTTTTATCATTTGATTTTTCCATTTGATTAGGGACTTTCCGTTTTGAATATTCATCGTTCATTTTTTTTGTGATTTTACCTCTTTTTTTTTAGATCCCAACTGAAGATGATATTTTAAAATAATAATACATTCGTTGCAACAATTGTCAGAATGTAAGATTTTGCACAATGAATCTCAAATTGTCAAAGGCCTTCATCGGCCCAGAACCCCTATCGATTAAGCGACTCTGCGAGGCAGGATAAGTCGTTTGGTTGGCACTTTCAATTTGAACATTACGTCTCTGATGACATTTATTTGATCGAACGAATGGATATATTTTTATTCCTGACTTGGTACTAGCATTTTCTAATGTAGAAGATGGTTGATTACACATGTTACAATAGCTAAACCTTTTATTTGTATTAAAGTCGTTTAAAATTTAATATACAGCAGGCATAATCTTCACCACTATAAAACAAAATATGTCAATGAAGAAAAGTATAAAGGCAACGCACATTAGTAAAAACAAAAGTCGAAAATAAAAAAACGTTTAGATACAACTATAACACATTGACAGGATGTAAAAGTACCGAGCCATGTCAAGTGGATTTTAATATAATAAATAGACTAAATACACTTGTATCTTTATCTTTCTGGTAGATAAGCCGTTGTCACCTGATTTTTACTGTAACACCACTGTCCCAGGTTTGGAGAGGGTTGGGACCCGGATTACATGTTTAATCCCGCCACATTCTGTATGTATGTGCCTGTTCCAAGTCAGGAGCCTGTAATGCAATGGTTGTCGTTTGTTTAAGTATTAAATAAAGACAACAGTAGTATACCGATGTTCAACACTTGTAAATCTATGGACAAAAAACAAAATTGGGATAACAAACTAAAACTGAGGGAAACGCATTAAATATAAGAGGAGAACAACGACACGGCATTAAATGTAACACACACAGAAACGGACTAGGCATTAGAAAAAAATCTGATGAGAATAACAAATATAACTTCAAAACAAAATACATGAATTTGGAATTTGTTTTTCTTTCATTTGTTGTGCATAGATTAGGCCGTTTTTTTTCTCGTTGGAATTGTTTTACATTGTCATTTCTGGGCCATTTTATAAGTAAATAGTAAGTTTGACATTTACGTCGACCAAACAAAAGTTTTTGTCGTTGAAAGTAATCACCGTATTAAGTAAAAAGTAAAACTACAAAAATACTGAAATGTAGAAAATGGTGGATTGGACCTGGATTTATAGCGCTAAACATCTCACTTGTATGACATTCGCATCAAACTTCGTTATTTTTAAAACGATGCGTGAACAAAACAAGACATAATCGGCAAATATGGTAATAGCAGTCATCACTGTGTTACAATCTCAAAACACACAACGATGCGTGAACAAAACCGACATAATCGGTAAAATACTCCAAATATGGTTACATCATTCATCACTGTGTTACAATCTCAAATCAAACTACCATTTACAAAAAGCATCTATTTAATTAAATTAGAGACTCTAATGAGCCTGTGTCACAAGTTATGTTAGAAATAATTTCAAAATTGACCGATATGTTAAAATATCCACAAGTAAACAACTTCTCGATCGACACATACTATTTTTTGGTTGACGTCGCGTCATTGTCAAAGTAAATGACGCGGCTCTGTATTTATCTAAAGATACTTATACATCCCGTCATTGTGTTATTGTGCTTTGGTAGATTGTTGGATTCTAGTTTTCCGTTTTCACTTATACATGTACTTTATGTACATGTCTGATTGTGTTTCTTTGATAAGCAAAATTTAAGTTAATATAAACAAAATATAAACGCCTTTTTAAACACACGTTCAAGCGTGCAAGACGGCTGCTCGTTCAGCTTGGTCTGCTTAATCAACTCTTCGGGCAGGCTTATTTTGTTTATTATTAATTTTTTTCAAATAAAATGCGAAACACTAGAGTTGTCATTTATTGAAATACTTTGTCAATTATGTGAGGTTCGAACTCGTATCTTTCTATTATCTCCTTCTTAATGTTCATTATCTATTTGACAATGATCTGTATAAAAGATGTAAACAATTTTATGTCAGTTTGATTCCCCTGAAATAGAAGATTTCATTATGTATGTCATCATTTTATTTTTTGCACTCTCCTCACTATTTATAACTGTGACTTGACATGAAAATAAAACTTTTCTAAAAAATCAGCGGATACAATATTAGACATGTGCTCTGAAAGAAACAACAGATGCAGACATGCCAATTATTATCACCGCCACCTGTGGCACTATGTACAAATATAGAACAAGAGTAAAATTTTACTGAAGTATAATTATATATTTATATTTAAACTTCATTTTAAAATGAATGAAACTATAAAACTATATGTAGGTTATCAGATTATTAAAAAAACAAATAATCTTAAATGAATGGTCGAAGCTTTTCCAATTCACCAATATAACCCCAAAACTGGCGTCAGTATAATATATTCATATTAAGAAATAATTTAAGATGATGTAACAGTATAACAAGGTTATCATATTATTAATAAAATCTGTATAAATAAAAGGTAGAAACCGTGGCTTACATCAGTTTATATCATATATTTAGTACAACATATAGCAATTTTGTTTATCTAATAAAGGTTCTTTTTTTCAGTCTGTATCACAAACCCTGTATCGCATACCCCGTATCGAAAAGCAAAACCCGTATCGCATACCTGGCGTCACGTCATAATTTGCTGTAGTTTCTTGCACGATGTCTTCAATTTTTACGCTAATTTTACCTTTAGAATGTTTAAACTACTTAATTCCACGAACATTCAGCTTTTGATCAAACCCGAAAATTGATACCCGGGAATGAATGTACTTTCCACGTTGCAAAAATGGGGTTAACAATAAATATTAGAAATATAATAACACAAATAAAAAAAATTATGACACCTTATTAGAAAGATAAACAATGTTAGTACACATAATATATATATAACAAGACCATAAATAATTTATGATGTTCATACGGAATATTAATTTTAATTAATAAGATTTTGATATCTTCTTATGACTTTGAAACCAAATTTATGTCATGGACTGGATTTTGATAGATGCTCTCTCAATTATTAATTGATCATTGATATATATATTGACACTAATTCGACGATGCCGGGGACCACAACTCGTTTAATCGATACGTTTAAACCAAACGATATCGAATAGTGTTTTGTCGGTACATAAGTATTCACTAGGGACAAACTGATGGACAACAAGTAGACGAAAGGGTTTAATATGGGATTTTTTATACACAATTTTGCATCAAAATTAAAAAAGTCATGAATATCTATATATGGTGATATAAAACATATGAATCATTATTCTATGATCGATATTTCATGTAGTAAAAACTGAATTTGTTTCATTTTATAGATCAAATTGTATGATTTTAGTACGGATGTTCACTCTGTGAAGATTTACAAATCGAATACTCGTTGAATTTACCAAGTGAAACTCGAGTACTCGCTCGGTAAAACATTTACAAAATTGAAGATACATCTAATTTTATGTATCGTGGTTCCTTGTCTTATGGTTGTAAAATTCTTAACTTTATACATGTTATATTTACCTAGGACAAGATAAAAGTCTAAGGAATTTAAACCTATATTTCAATACATGTGCTAATTATGTTAGTTGGCAGTAATCTAATCAAATACTTAATCAATATCTATCGAATTTTTTTTACTTAAACAACAAAATTAGAGAACCCTAAAACAACATATTTAACTACCAACTAATGGTAGATGATTAGAACTTACTTATTCTATAATCATATTCAGATGGTCGACACATGGTCCAATAAATTTGTTCTTTTTTAACAAATGTTTTCTTGTCAACTTTTTTCTACCGATTTTTCAGATTTGAAAGTTTCTAACAGTCCTGCTGATGAAAATATTTTAATTTACGGAAAAGAGGCGGATTTACCAAGATTAGCTAAAAGTGTATGCCTAGGAAAAAATGCTCTAGTTCATATATCCTACGTGATTCTTTTAATTTTTAATGACAGTTAAAAGCAAACATTCAAATCTTATTTTGATTTTGAATAATCGATACTCAGGTCGAAGAAATTTCAACTGTTTGTTTTCATTTCATAGATGCTGGTCCGTTGATCATAGCAGATATAAATAAATCAGTTGTAAAACATTAATGTCAGTAAGCATTCTCAATGAATAACAAACCATCCTTTTAAAATGCAGTCAAGGAGTCAGGTTTCTCTAATAAGTTAGTGGTACACAATTAAATTTCGTCTAAGGTTAATAGGCAAGATAAGTCGGGACTGAGATTGGTTGGTTCTTTTTAATTTGGTAGTTGTATACATTGTTGTGACCCTAACAAAATTACACTTGTCAAAAAATTGTTCTGCAATATAATGTGTTTTTATAGACTTTTTCGTCTAGAAATAGTTTTTAAATTCTTTAAATATTAATTTGTTTTCGAAACTTATTCAGCTATCAGTATATGTTCCTTAATACAATAATCACAGTTTATAATTATTTTTTCAGGTGCCGGTCGCTGTTCTACAAAGAACTGGACTTGTGTTATAATTTTGGACCAGCTATACGAGTAATGGATGTTTATGAAGAGTTCGTGTGTAAAGGAACTGAGCTTATGCGTATCGATTCTGACGCAAGACAAGATTATATCAAGCTAGTTACAGGTGATAACAAACTAAAAGGATGAAACCGAATTGTTTAAGATTTGAATGCGTACACAGCGCGATTCCGTGCTTACCTCCATCATGACCACCAATGCCGAATATTTGAGAGCCAGTGATTTACCATACCAAACAGTTACTAAGAGTTTTGAGAAAAAAACCCATCTCAATTGTACGTTTTCAGTGAAAAACATTACAAAGTAGGGTACAATACAATAATTTGGGTACTGGAAAGTATACTGTGTAAAGTGAAAAAAAGAAAAACAAACAAATGACTAAATAAATGAATTTATAAAAGTTTTAAAAAGAATTTAGAAAGTTACATTAACAATGTTGATTTTTCCCAACAGTGGTTATTATGTATATTGTTGACTTATATTTGTTACCGTCCATATCAAAATATATCATACTGCTGGTCTTTTTTCTGTTGAGGAATATGCTAAAGAGATTTGATATCGAATTTACACATTTTGGGGTCCGACGTCCATGCACTTTTCACTTTCTGAATCTTTTTGTTTTTCTCCATTGTGGAAGCATATGGTAGAAATATCATAACATGTTATTTTCCATATCGCATGAATAATCAGCCCACGGTCAATATCAACCGTCGAGCCATAATAATACATGCGATATGAAAAATGCCATGTAATAATCTGATAATATATCCTTAGAATGTCTGTTACAACCTTGACAATCTTTATATATCGGTAGTTTTTTTTCTATAATGTTAAATCAAATTAAAGAATAATATAAGATACTCCAACAACAACTTTATCTTGACAGTGCCATATACTTGATACACGTTTTCAAAAGTAATATCTTGACAGTGCCATAAACTTGATACAAGTTTTCCAAAGTAATATCTTGACAGTGCCATATTCTTGATACAAGTTTTCCAAATTAAAACTAAAATATCCTGAGGATAATCATACCGTCATTAGGATATTAGTTCCTGAGAATATTTAGATGAAGAAGTAATTAATATTTATATATATAAATATCATCTCGATTCTATTGATTTAAGAAACATGTGTTCAAAGATTAGGATGACAGTGACTATGCCAGGACTCTTTTTTTTCTTTTTTTTTTTTAGCAAAAGAAGGACTGGTTATGAGGTTTATCAGAGATCTAAACTGAAGTTATTGGATCGAATTTCAAAGTTTCGGAAGCATTACTTACAGGTTTTCGGATAACACCTTCTGAACCGTTCGTTGAATCAACACTTAAGTTTCATACAATGTCTCAGTATCACTTCTATTGGTTATTTATAATATTCTAAACTTTTCAATGATATTCATATTTAGTTCAAGATACTTATTTAATGTGAGGCAAAATTTTAAAATGTCAAGGTCACAAAAGCAAGTATTAAAATAAAATCTAAGCAAATAACGGTTAAATGGTCGAATCCCTGAAGATTGGATATCGGGTTATGTAACCATGGTGATTCTGTTGTTATTTAATTTTGTATGATATAACTATAACGTTCTTGAAGTTTTTACTAAATTAGATGACATATTTTTATCCTCAGGGACGCAAGTATGGGTACCGTCTGAGTTCAAACAAGAAATAAAAAAGTATGGGGAGCTCGTCAAGATCGTTGTCTCTCACGTCCATCATTTGAATTAAGTTCTTCCAGGACTAAACAACAACTAATGAAGGCTTTCTATCCCTTACCTTTAATTATTACAGATATTTCATTTCAGATAACATTGGAAGTGTGTACCCTTTCGGAATATGCATACAAGGTAAAGAGACACAAGGAAACTGGACATATATCGATGGATCTAAGATGGATTATTTCATGTAGAAAATCAAATGTTATTAGCATGATTCGGTATCTAAACTACGGTTGGAATTCTGCAACTCCCGAAAACAGTTGTACCTACATGTGTGAACATAGATTATAAAAATAAAGATGGTGACGCTATTAACTAATGGGAAAAACCTTTCTTTTCTTTAAGTTTTACTTTTCTTTATCATGCAAATCAGATAAATTAATTAAGAATAAACTCATGTATATTATGTATCTATTATACTCAATTCATAGACTGAATAAACAAACTAGTATCGGTGGTTAAGTTTTTATTTGTACCTTAAACGAGCAAACATGCCGTTATAAAATCATTTTACCCTGTAAGATAAGCTCAAGACTAATAAATTCAAATTAGTCTCTAGTTCGTGTGAATTATTTCTAAAAAAAAACCTCGATAAAAAACATTGATTTATCTTGATTATTCCTAAAAAACGACATTGCATTTTTTTTTTATTTACAATTGATTTTTGCTTACTCCAATTTACCGGTGAATCAACAGTTAACGTAAGTAACTATTTACTTGATGATAATCAGCATTGTGCGAATTATCCCCCAAAAATCTAAAAGAAATCTCAAAACTCTCCATTTTAAAGAAATATTTTTTTCAAAATTTGTTACATGGAAGTAACTGGACAATCTGTAGCTTGCGATGTTTTATTCGTATAACATCATGTTTTGCCATGATGTTTATTCGGTGGTTAAAACAATTAACAGAATTCCGCGGAATATTATAAAAATTCTAAAAAAAAATCAAATCTCTGCCGAATTATTTTGATAATTTATTTTTTTATGCATCGAATAGAAACAAAACAGTTTAATAGGTTGTTTTTTATTTCAATTACGGCGAAATCAACAAATAAAGGCAACAGTAGTCTATCGGTGTTAAAAAGACAGAATCGATTGAAAAAAAAATCCGGGTTACAAACTAAAATCTAAGGAAACACATCTATTACAGAAAAACAAAGGATCAATAGGAACACTTAAGTGCAAAAAAACAAACGTCAGCATACAAACAAACAAACTATTAGTATTTGATAATAACTGCCATATGCCTTACTTTCACAGGAAATTTTGAGAATACATGGTGGGGCGACATTAAAAAAATGAAGTATATGTAGTAAAGCTGTCAATTAAATAACTCTTCACAAGAGTCCAAATGACACAGAAAAGTCAGTTTTAAAAGGCCCCGAAATGACAAATGTAAAACAATTCAAACGAGAAAAATACCGGCCTTATCTATGTACAAAAAATAAACAAAAAACAAACATGTAACACATCAACAAAGGATAACAACTGAATTACAAGATCTTAATCCTCTTCATAACCTGGGAAAATGGTGTAACAGTACAACATCAGAACGAAATATAGCAGTCAGTAGATTAGGCTTAACTTTCAAGTGGATACTATACAATTTGTATACCACGGACTACCTTCAACAAAGTTAAATAAAACGTTGTTATGACGTCGTGTGCAAATATGAAAAAGATCTTGTATGAACTAACGTATTTCTACATAATAATACTCATATAATTTATTGAATAGATTATTAATTTTGAAAAATATCAATGGTATTGTTTCTCTAGATGAAAATAGGATTTTTTTCAAGTGATGACCTTTGACCTTGATTTTCGGTATAATTGTACCAGATTTTATATTTACGACACATATTTTCAAAAAGTAAAGGATTTCAGCTTTCCAATGAGCAATTAAAATCCCATGAGGTATTTTGATAATTTAAATTTCTAAAATTGTCCCATCCTCCGCTTCACTATATGTATTTCTGAACATATACATTTTAACTCATTATCTTCCTTTTCTTAAAAAAAAAAAAAAAAAAATCGTCTGTTTTTTTATCATTTTACATCAGAAATTTCTGGCATATACAGTGAAAATTAAATTTTAGGATCCGCTCTTTACATACACTGTTTGTGTTCACAAAAAATCTGTTCCTCTTTGTTAAATTAAATCTAGGTAAAAGAATGCATTCATGGGACACTGATTTCCCCGTTTGCAACACGCTTCATATTTATATTCCTGAAGGGGATGGACTACGTGCAGCCACCACTGCCAAACAGACAACCAATTGGATGCGTTTTTTATGGGTGAGTGAAGCATTTGGTCAGTCATAACATTTGTAAGTGAAACGGCAATGATAATTTCATAATTTAAAACTCTTTTTCCAGTCACACAGGTGTGTCAGTAGTGCAAGCGAATAGGGTGGTGCTAACACGGTCATATTTGTCAACTCCTTCTGGTGAACCCTATACGATATATTCTTTTGAAGTTGTCTTCATATTGTTGTTTTTAATTGTTCAGGTAGTAGATAAACTTAATTTGAAAAGCTCAAATTCATCTCTTCGCTTATTTCTTAAGCAATGACGTATTAAATGCACCGTAGAACCTTTTTTTTTTAAATTTTTATAAGCATTGTGAAAGATATAATATAGCGTCTTATTGGTCATTATTCACAACTTATATCTACAACTGTTGGTGATAAAGTCAGATTTCAGATCTACCAGTATTGTAATTAAAACTCTAGTGCGCATGTTTCAGGCTTTCTGCAGTATCGATAAAATTGGCAATCTTGAAAGTAAAGACTCAAAGAAGAACATATTAATTTTAAAGATACTACAAAATTTGAAGCAACTTGAGCAATCGTTTTCAGAATTATGACTGTAA
The DNA here is from genome assembly GCF_036588685.1 of Mytilus trossulus. NCBI lineage: Eukaryota > Metazoa > Mollusca > Bivalvia > Mytilida > Mytilidae > Mytilus > Mytilus trossulus. The sequence goes on from NC_086374.1 coordinate 69,327,176, forward strand.
TCTTTAAATAAGAAGACATATTTACTACTGTGTATTTCATGTAAGCAGTTCTGTTAAATAAAGGCAACAGTAATATACCGCTGTTCAAAATTCATAAATCGATTGAGATAAAACAATTCCGGGTTACAAACTAAAACTGAGGGAAACGTATCAAATATAAGAGAACTACGACACAACACCGAAACGTAACATACACAGAAACGAACTATAATGTAACAATGGCTATTTCTCCGACTTGGAATAGGGTATTTTAGGAAAAAATGGTGGGTTGAACCTGGTTGTGTGGCATGCCAAACCTCCCGCTTTAATGGCAGTGTTAATTATAACATTAACATGACAACATTTCACGACAGGGTTACAATAAATAAACAGATACATGGGAGAAAATATAGGACAGAGAAACAAACAAATAATAGCCAACAAAAGGTAACAGGTTAAAAATATTTTGGTTTTTCTTATGACAATTTATGAATGAATGTGAAAAACTGTATCTCGATTGAACGCGATTGATAGTTTAGATTATTTTTAACGATAACCACTACGAATTTCAGCTGACGGCGACTATAGCTGTATTTGTCAAAACGTTTGATAATGTTTTGACCTCAATGCTCTTCAACTTTATTTGGCTTTTAAAAAAAAACAATATTCGAGCGTCACCGATGAAATGACGAAACGTGCGTATTGCGCAAATAAAAAAATTAATATTCGTATCTCTGATGAGTTTATTTACAAATTAAACAAAATTAAACAAATAATAAATAATCTATATTTTCAAACATATACTTCAATACTTAATAGACCTATGTTGGAATAATGAGGGGAAGAAATGGACAATGACATGCTGTCATGGTCTTCTTATGTTCGTGGAAAAAAGTAAAAAAAAAAAAAAATACCGAACTCGGAGGCAAATTCAAATATTTCGTCATCAAAATTAATGACAGTCAATATCAAAAGCCACTCATCAAACTAATGGATACAAACTGTAATGTTCCTGACTTGGTGCAGGCATTTTCTTATGCTAAAAAATGGTGGATTAAACCTGGTTTTATAGCTAGCTTATTAACAACCTGTCACTTGTATGACAGTGAAAACGATGTGTGTCCAAATTTTAGACATACTAGGTAAACGTACGGCTACAGAAGTCAACATTCGGTTTAAACTTTATCACAATAAAACAAACGAATATGTTACAAAGAAACCTCAACAGGCTTATAGACAAAGCACTTGAGAAAAATGAAAGACACGGATAAAAATGTAATACCATGATAGAACGGGATGCGTTAGTACAGAGACACGTCGAATTGATATATAAAACAGACTAAAACAGAAAAAGTTATATTCATCAGGACAAAATAATAGCATATTTTATTGCTATTAAGATGTATGCCCATAGATAACAAGAAACGTTTCCTTATAGTGGAGCGTCGAATGTTGTAAAAGTCGCTTGGTTAACGATTTTACATTACCTAAATATCTCATGTAATTTTAAGGTATAAAATTGTTTATCATATACCTAGACTAAATAACATATAAATTTTACTGTATGATAATAGCATTAAATTGAAGTAAATTTCATATTTTTCGAATTGGTGCTTAGCGGGCTGATATGAAAAGTTTATCACATGCTTCGATTGTTATCACATGCCTTTCCGTAACGTTATCACATGGCATTCCGGTGATACTCGGCCAATTCCGGAAAATACACTTCAATGCTACGTTTTCAGTGAAAAGCATTATAAAGTAGTGTACAAAAGAATTATAAAGGAAAGTATATCGTGTAAAATAATATAAATAATTAAAAAACAAACAAATTATTAGATAAATGCATTTTTTTATTTTTTCTGAAACATAATTTAGAAAATTTCTTTAAAAAATTGACTTTTTCAAACAATGTTCATAATTATGTATATTGTTGAATAATTTTTTTTGTCGATTCGTTTATATTAAACAGTTATTTTTTTCTCTCTGTTAAGGCATATGATATTGAATGCATAAAATTTTGGGTCCGAAGTCCGTGAACAATTTTACTCTTTAAACTTCGGGAACCACGTAAAAGGATCAATACATTAATCTCTTATTTTTCTTTACTGTTCAAGCATATGATAAAAAGATCATAACATGTCATATTTCATATCGCATATATTATCAGCCCTCGAGCCATGCGGCTCTTGGGCTGATATTAAACCTAGGGCTGATAATACATGCGTTATGAAAAATGCCATGTAATAATCTGATAATATCGATTATTCAGCTTTAGAAAAATGTTTGTCGTAAATATCAAATGTGGTACAAATTACGTTTACAATAGCCTTAACTGGCGTCACTCAACGTGCATCGAATATCGCACTGTTGATTCGATAGTCAAATTTCACAACAAACCCGTTCTAAAAAATAATTTACGAAATTGGTAAATACAGTTGTTCTTGAATTCGAACTTAATACAATGTAAGGGCATTTCCAAATGCATGTGTAGTCCTAAATATAATTCTAAATGCATCTAAACAAATTTAAAAATAACACTGAAAAATCATCTTCTTTATCTAGCATTATTTGCACTTGCAGTGTAGGTGTATTTTCAACACAACAGTGAAACCGCCGTACAATACATTAATCGACCTGATTTACTGTTTGAGGTTAATTCCGAATAAGGGAGCTAACATTTGATTTTTAGGGGGACTAGGATGAAAAAATGTGTCCTGCATTTTTTTTAAGCTGTAATCTCTGTCCTGCCTTTTTATTTTTCACTCTGTTCGGTCCTGCCTTTTTTTTCCGTTTATCCTGACTATTTTTTACCTAAATTGTCGTCCTGACTTTTATTTTTTGCCAGTGTCTCATCCTGCCTTTTTACTCTAAACTCCTGTCCTGCCTATTTTTTTTTCAAATTTCATCCTTGTCCCCCCATAAAAATCAAATAGTAGCTTCCTAAGATAAAAAAAATATTGGCTAAATATTTGCTTTTTTATTGTGGTTTCTAGTTTATATAGTCCCACGTTCAGCGATTTATCGATGGTCATGTGTAGTAATTTTTCAAGAATATTTTTTGTTTATTTTATAATTTCCGAAGCCTTGTAATTAATTTATGTTGTTTGGTATTTTTGTTTATTCTTTTTTGTTGCATTTAACAGGGAAAGTGAATTTCATTGAAAGGTCCGTTTGGTTTTTAGGTGTGTTTAATTTGGTTTTTATTCAACCAAATGGACAATTTAAAGGGGCACTAGCTGTCAAATTCATGGTCACCGATTCGACTCAAATTCTCATATTTGATTTGTTTCAATGTTTAACATTTATCCAAACTACCAAAAGTAAACAAGAAACAGTTTACAGAGCATGCGGTAGATAATATGTAGGTTCGGTTCGTATGAATTTTAGTTCAGACGCCATCTAATAAAATATCGATTTAACCTCAAATGACTATATAAGCGATGTATATGTTACAGTAAATAGGTGAAATTAGGAATTACATGTAATTACTAAAATTTAGGAATTTCAGGTAATCCCTGATGCGCTTAGTTAATACAAGTAATTCCTGAAACGGCCCAGTTATTACCAGTAATTACTAATTTTAAAATGATTTTTTACAACTATTTACTGACTGCTAAAACAATGTTGTATTATGGTCAGGTGATCAAAAGTTATGGTAATACTAACTAAAAGATGTTATAGTACAGTACAGTAAATTTTGAATGGTTGATTTCTATAAAAAAAAATATCTTGAATAGATATGGACTTTCAAATATTTGGTTAAATCCGAGTAACTTTAGTTTGAATCCAAAATGGTTCAAGTTGAGCATTAAACAGATAATTTTTGACCAATTTCAGCAGACATGGAAATCAGAAATGGAAAATTCTTCTAAAGCATAATGTTTAAATTTTTTTTTTTAAACTTTGAATTTTAAGAATATTTAGACTTACTACCTTATACAGATAAGACAACGTTATGTAGTTTAAGAACTGGTATGAACTGTTATGTGCATAAGCTTCGAGATATAAAAAAAAATGAATATATATTTTTTGTTGTTAAATCATTAATAACAATGATATAGTGAAATTATAATTCACTGTTACAGATGGGTGCACTCCTAACCTGTACAGCAAGTTAACTTGATAACCAGTCATTTGGACTGGTCAAAGTTAACCTGTGACCGAATATAGGACTGCTCTGACCAGTCATAGGACCAAAATCTAGTTAACTTGAAAAGCGGACTTGGTCCTAGGACTGTTTTTATGTCTGCCAAAAAGTTAACTTGGAAACAGGTTCGCTATTGATATAAGTTAACTTCTAACCAGTCCTGTCATAAGTTAACATAAGGTAACTTGGAAAGCGGTCCTGTCACAAAGTTAACTTCTGCTTGGACAAATCCGATCAAAACCAGACCTGTTCCCAAGTTAACTTTTGACTGGTCTGCTCAACACTAAGTTAACTTGTAACCAGGACCGCTCTTCGTTGATTTAAAAAAAATAATATCTTTGTTTCGTAGTATAAACATCGAAAATAAAGTATTGGAAAATTAATACTTCCGTTTTATGAACAGGATTAAATACAAATATTTTAAAATAAGTACGCACAGAACGTAACACAAATTTATCTGTGATCTGACAATCAATCTATTATAAAAACGATCTCGGTTACAATGATAACATGCACTCAATATATATATATATATTCCGAGATCAAATTCAATCATATTATGTATATTTTTGAAAAGAAGTATATTTGATGTTAGGTGTATACGTCCTTGTTAGTTATACATCCTTGAACTATGCAGCCACAATCAGCAATTATAGTTAAATTCATTTAAATAATGACTACACATTTTTGTTCGTCTAAATTAAGGGTGCCAGCATGTCCTCTTTTTACTCAAAATACTGATACGTAACAAAATTTCAGTAGTTTTGATGCCTCCAGTTGACTAGTACAACAAAATTATTAGACCGCATCCACCAAAACTGACCATATGTGCACTTTAATTTGTAAATCTATATACTTGCATAGTAAATCAGCCATATTTTTTATGTCAGGATTCAATGTATAACGCAATCATGACACTGGACAGCAAAATTGCAATATAATAACAAAAAAATTTGGTTTGCATAAATTTAGGATACCAGCATGTCCTCATTTTATTCAAAATATTGATACGTAACAAAATTTCAGTAGTTTTGATACCTCCAGTTGACTTGTACAACAAAATTATTTGACCGAATCCACCAAAACTGACCATATGTGCACTTTAATTTGTAAATCTATATACTTGCATAGTTAATCAACCATATTTTTTATGCCAGAATCAATGTATAATACAATCATGACAATGGACAGCAAAATTGCAATATAATAACAAACAATTTTGGTTCGCATAAATTTAGGATACCAGCATGTCCTCATTTTATTCAAAATATTAATACGTATGCATGTGACCTTCAATTCAACCTCTAGCTGAAGATGCGCCAGTATGATGTATTAAGCTATTAAAGTTGTAAGGGTTTTGCAGAACAAATAGCCTACTTTTGCTGTTAATCGCAGGCTCAACAAAAATGAGGAAAAAATATTAAAATTTTCCTCTAGATACTATCTTTTGACTAGTACTGTAAGAAGCTTCTGTCAAAATAAGGTAAAAATCCAGGATGTTTTATTAAACCTAATGTTTTAAAAACTTTAACTGCATAGTGTATGAAACGTTAACTGAGGAAAAAACTCCTAGACTAGTCCATTTATAAGTAATATACAAAAAAAAGGATTCTTTTTACAAACTCTACTTTTGGATATTAACTTTTTACTCTTAAAAATTTTGCTTCTGTAGAAATCCAGGATATTTGGAGAAAGTTATTTTAAAGTTTTAAAACACAGTGCAGGATGGAGATTTTAGTTTAACCAAATTATGAAAATCAATTTGAGATAGATATCATTGTCTTGCATGCATATATTTACAGAGTTTCAAAACCTATAAAACAACCATTTTCCAGTTTCAATTCACAAACACTAAAGAGTATGCACCTTTGATGTGCCTTATATTCTTACATCCTTAAGTAAGCTCCCTTAAAATCCCTATCCCTTTACTTTCTTATTTGGTATCTTGAATTATGTTTTTAATTTTAAAACAAAAACATCAAGTTAGTAAATAGCTGTAAAAATGACCAAAATAATCAGTGATTACCAGTAATCACTGAAACAACTAGTAAATACACGTAATTACTAAATTGGCTAGTAATTACAGGTATTTACTGAAACGTTTAGTAATTACGTGTAATTCCTAATTTCACCTATTTACTGTAACATATACATAATAAAGATATAAATAGATTTAACCAATACGTGAAATTAGATTTTTATAGGTCTGTTTGATTTTATTCTATAGATTACACATATATGTTTCTAATTGTTTTTAACCGTATAAGAATGATTTTTCATGGATCGAATAAGTAATAAAATGGTTTACCGTAGTTTCACTTTCATTGTTGACATTCTTTTTCTTGAAAAATAACCAGTACACGTAGTACAATGCATGCGTTGTCAATCTCTAGCTAGGTGTTAAACTGAAGTTCACATAAATACGGATTTAATGAGGTCGACTGATTCACTTGCAAGTGAATAAGAAAATATCAATGTTTCTTCGCCTAATTTGACAAAATTAAACTATTTTGGCTGCTAAAAACGAATTAGTATTTCTCTATTTCACTTTCATTATTGATTTAACAAACAAAATCTTAATTTAGATTTTTTATATATCTGGAAGCTAATACCCCTTTAACAATCTCGTTAAAACTTGTCCCGCCAGATGCCAGAAAATAGAAATGTGGAAGTTTGTGTTGACAAATGCATAATTTGCGAATCTGTTCTTGATGAAATTATAATAACATCAATACAATCTGAATGAAAAAGCTGAAGAAAAGAGACGTGATGATTTGTTTATTTGAATGAATTATGCAATGAAACAACAAGTCAATTACCCGTACTTAGGTACCATAGGTCATGCTGTAAAAGCTACACAAGCACAGGTGTTTGGTACAAATTTCCGGGTTTACTATCTATACGAACCCCTAAAAAACACAAGAGAGAAAGCTCATTTGCGACACTCCTTCAAATTACTGTTGTAAAATTTTTCTAAGACTTTCACTAACTTTGTGACCTGAAAAAAATCTGTTCCCACTTGAATTATCTCAATGACATATATTTATTACCTAAAGTAACCTCTCTTACTATTGTTATCCTTAAAACAAACTCGACATTCCTGAATTAGAACGAATCGAGGCCTTACATATTAAAATGAAAGTACTAAAGCGACACCTACCGGAATATAAATTTTCGGCTCTCTCTGGAGGTTACCAGAATATGACGACCAATGACTGTATGTACCTAATAAATCCCACCAAATTTTACATTTATTTATTGAATTCTAAAATATCGTTGACTTTCGAAAACCATAACATTTATCCGATAATCCACTCGTATCAATATAGGATTCTATGTATATTATCAGTAATAAATTTGTATTATCAGGACTAGGTCTAGTTGCATGTAAGCTATTTTTGACCTGATTAAATCAAATATGTAATAAAAAAATATACCTCAATGTGCTACTTTTTGAGTAAATTGAGGTTCAAAGGAGTAGGGGCAATAAGGCCTTTATTTGGCCCAAAAATTTCTGCAAAGTTAAAACATATCATACATATTTGTAAGTTACTGAACAATATCTAAGGTACAAGGTACATGTATTCACAAAAACATACCAATTTCGGACATTGAACAAGTTACCATGGCAACAAATCATGACTTAATTTCCATATTTTGTAAAGTTTCATGATTTTCTTTGTTATTTATCAAATTTTTTAAGCATATTTTAAATTGCAAAAGTATGTGCACTCCAAAAACAACTTTATATTTCATAAGATTTTGTCAATAGTTATAATCAAGCTTCTGTTAACTTATTTTGTTGTTTCTTGGCTGCGCACGATGTTTCCACAACAAAATTAAAGATAGATCACTGCATAAATTCTGTATTTTATATAATTTTTATGAAAACAGTACATATTATGACGTCATCACATTAAAATCTTAATGTTTTTCATTGATATTTCCTATGAAGTTCTAAACAATTTGTGCCAATTTGAGAAAATTATCAAACATTTCATTTTCTTTGGGCAAATTGTTATCAAATGTACCAGGATTATGAATAAGTACGCCAGACGCGCATTTCGTCTACTCTTCAGTGACGCTCAAATCAAAATATTTATAAAGCTAAACAAGTACAAAGTTGAAGAGCACTGAGGATCTAAAACCAGGCCTTAATGCCCTTACTCCTGTCAGATATTTCCTCAAAATACGGCCGATTTGTGGATGTATTTTTCCTATCGATAGAAATACAGAACTTTTTTGTTTTAAAAGGTAAACACGATCTGTTATATTTGTTATATAAATATTGCATAAATTTGTACATTTTATTTCTACAAATAACCTAAAAAATTATCAAATATTCATGAATGTAAGAAAAAAACGTCATTTTTTTGCTTCATATTAATCAAATTGAAAGCAATAATTATTGCACTATTTACGTTTTCGTGAAAATTGGTACACATAATCTTCTTACGTTATCAAACCAAATGTCATTTTAAAACAGAGGGGTCCATGAATCCGTTTTCATATTAAATCAGTTTGAATGATAAAAATCTGCCGAAAACTGCATCTTTTTTCCGATAAGTCACGTTTGACGTCGCGAAAATAACAATTTACGTTAGCAACGTCATTACCCCCCCCCCCCCCCCCCCCCTGTAACTGTATCGTATGCCCTTACTTCGCTGATATGGCATGCTTTTAGATGATAAAACTATTTTATTCATAATTTCATTATACAACAAATCCAGTTTTCAGCGATTTTTCATTAAAATTGCGTTTCTCCTCCAAAAAAATGTTTTTTGGGGCAGCTTCGTTTTCTTAGGACTTTTGATATTTGATAACAGACATATCCTGTATAGCTTTCAAATAAAACGAAATTTCTTTAAGGTTGGGCCAAATTTCACTTAGATTGACTTGACTATGTATATTGTGTTCAGAAAAGTGCCTTTAAATTGGATATATTAAAGTATTATTGTATTCTAGTATATTAAAATTATTTTAAATTTATTTAAATTTTGCACTGGAACATTTACATACTCAATTTCCCCTTAGCTTTTAATGTAAAACAAAATCCCATGGAAATTAATGCACTTTATGTGTTGCATGTTGTCCCCCCCCCCCCAAAAAAAAAAAATCTGACATGTGATACTTATATTTGTTTTCTAAGAAACGGTTAACGACAATATGATCAAAATATTTTATCTGTGTTTTCAAGTCTCTCACGTATTTCCGGTTTATTAAAAGGTATTTACAAAATTAAATAACAATACAATTTTAAGTACACTATATATCGAAACTTAAAATTGATGTTCAAAGATATGTTACATGTAAATACCGGATGCACAAACGATCGCAACTGTATACCCGGAAAAATTGTTTTGATTAAATTTTTAAATATATACAACTGTTTGAATGGATAAATCTCAGAACCAACTTCCGACATCTTTAGGTATTTTCTTTCTAGAAATTTGTTACAAGATAAACAATATTTTTCAAAACTAAATTTGTTTCTGATTTTATTTGGTTGATAGATTTTTGACACACAATATATACCTGTGAATATTACTTTTTGCAGTTAGTTTAAAGTTATTCTTAGTTTATTTCTGGTATATTTTTTAATGTCAAATTTTATAAAAAAAATAATAAAGGTCAATGTTGAGATTTTATTTATATTACACTTTTCAATTCAACGATTATTTTCTAAGGAAGGGTTAAGTTTTCAAACAAATCTTGCTCCAAAAATTTCACGATCAAATATATAATTTCTGAGATAATATGTAAATTTTGTAGAATATTTGCCTAGATGGTCATTCATGACATACCATATTGAATATTTATTGATCCAGAGAATCGAAAATTGCTCTGTCAAAAGTAAAATCACAAAGATAAAGAACTCAGATGAAAATCTAATCGGAAAGTCCATAATCACATGGCAAAATCAAATGACAAAACTAAAAAAAACCACGAATGGACAAGAACTTTCATATTCCTGACTTGGTTCAGGCATTTTCAAATGTACAAAATGGTGGATTAAACCTGGTTTTATAGCATTAAACATCTCACTTTGTTGACAGTCCCATCAAATTCCGTCATATTTATGTAAACTGTTTGTTAATGAATAAGACAATTTAGCAAGTGTTAAATATGAAAATACAAAATTACATTTTGCAAACCTATCTCAAAGTTTTGAAAATATAAATTTTGACTATATATGTACTGGAAATGGCGCATACACTTGACAATTCTATTTTAACTTCGATTATTAAAACTAAAACCAACTCCATATATGTAGAAAAAAAGACTTTAGAATAATAACAACTTTCGCTGGAAAGTGATAAAAAATAATTGCGGTGTCCGAGACCACAATTTTTTCGTAGTGCATTTCTTTTAAAACATACATGAAAATTAAAAAAATCACATCTGCGCTTTCTCAATGAAATTTTTACAGAGTGTTGTACTACTTTTGGGACAAGTTATGTCAAAATAATAGAAAACTTCATCGACTCTAAATCAAAATATAGACAATTTTATGTTTAGGGCGTCTTGAAATCTTTTAGCATCCAAATTGCTAATTTCTAACCTTTTTTAGCTGGACCAAGAAACTACTTTCCTAAATTCGGGACCCAAACTTTTTTACATTGTAATTTCACCCACTTCTTGCAATTTGAGGCATTAAACATGGAGAAATAAATTAAGAAGGGTTATAAAAATTGATGGCAAAAATCCTACTGTCAACGCTAGGAACTATATTTGTGAACAACAAAAATAAAGGGACGACTCTTATGGTCGCGGACCAATAGTCATGTGTCATTATTTAATTAAAATATTTAAGCATACGTACCGGAAGGGTAAGCATCCATCCCTCTTTCAGCACCCGTCATGTGACTCATTGTAAGAAGACATTTGGTCATTGAAATAAATCCATCGCTTACCCTTCCTGTGTTTTTGCTAAATATTGACTTTAATTATACTATTGCAAAGAGAAAATTATTTTTATCATTTTCCAGCAAAGTTTTATAATTTTAAAGTTCTAAATTTATTATACATGTTTGGAACATTTTTAGTATTGATGACCAAATTAAGAAGGACTGTCAAGTCTATGTGCAATTTGCAATCAATATAATTATATTTACAATATTAATAAAAAGTATTTTTAATAATGGTTTGCTGTATTGACGTAAAAATTTTAAGAAAATTTAAGTCCTCATTGCTCTTCCACTTGGTACTTTATTTGGCCTCTTTAACTTTTTTTTGGCGTCCCTGGAGAGACTTATGCAAAAATGATAATATTCCTTGTTTTGTTTGCCCACGGAAGTCCCTTCTATAAATACGCAGCTATATATTCAGTCTTCTTGTTGACATAATCAATAATCCCGGAAGGAAATTGGTTTTTTTTTTAAAACAAACAGTCAATAGATATAGGAAGATGTGGTGTGAGTGCCAATGAGACAACTCTCCATCCAAATAACAATTTAAAAATTAAACCATTATAGGTTAAAGTACGGCCTTCAACACGGAGCCTTGGCTCACACTGAACAACAAGCTATAAAGGGCCCCAAAATTACTAGTGTAAAACCATTCAAACGGGAAAACCAACGGTCTAATCTATATAAACAAAACGAGAAACGAGAAACACGAATATATTACATAAACAAACGACAACTACTGTACATCAGATTCCTGACTTAGGACAGGTGCAAACATTTGCAGCGGGATTAAACGTTTTAATGGGCCCAAACCTTCTCCCTTTTTCTGAAACAATAGCATAACATCACAACATATAAAAACATACGATAAAATATCAATTAGCAGACTTAACTCAATCAAAAAACGTATGATTACACAAAGAACGAATAAATTTGATCTGCGATATCTGAAGTATATATATAAAAAACTGGATAAAAACCACGGGCTGCAATACATTTCAAAATTTTAACATGTTTTCCGAGTGATAAATAAAGAAAATTGTATTTTGCCACTTCTGTGATATATGCAAGACTGGGATCTTTATTTTCTTAAAAGTGCAGAGAAAACAAATAAGTTTAATATACTATTTCCTCATGTGGGTTGCTTTAGTAATGTTGGTGGTGTCAACATATTTTTTAAAAAAAGAACAAACAGTTAAACGGCATTTTATAAATTTCATGCTTCAGAACTTATTTCTTAATTTACTTTCATTAATAGTAAAAATCCAAATATTTAAAAGACTATGATAAATATATATATTTCACAACCGAAACTGTGAAAAAACAATTTGACAAAAAAATCTAAGCATCTAAAATAATAACCAAAAACCCTTAGGTCATATTTACATGAGGGAGTTGAAACCTTAGGCAGCAACCATTTGACTTTCTGGAGGGGGCTAACGAGGAAGGTAGCCTAAAAGATCCAACCAAAGACGAGCAGGGTAGCATGGGAGATCCTATCAAAGACAAGGAGGGTAGTCTAGAAGATCCTATCAAAGGCGAGGAGGGTAGCCTAGAAGATCATATCAAAAACGAGGACGGTAGCCTAGAAGATCCTATGAAAGAGTACAAGGGTAGCATAGATGCTCCTAAAAAAGACGATGAGGTTTGCATAGAAGATCCAATCAAAAATGAGGATGCTAGCCTAGAAGATCCTATCAAGGATGAGATTTGTGGCCGAGACGATCCTATCAAAGATGAGGAATGTAGCCTAGAGGATCACATCAAAGACGAGAAGAGCGGCCAAGAAGATCCTATCAAATACGATGAGGGTAGCCTAGAGGATCATATCAAAGATGAGGAGAGTGGCCAAGAGGATCCTTTCAAATATGAGGAATGTTACCTAGAGGATAATATCAAAGACAAGGAGAGTGGCCAACATGATCATATCAATGATGAGGAATGAAGTCTAGATGATCCCATCAAAGATGAGTAGGGTGGCCTAGAGGATCCTATCAAATATGAAGAGTGGCATAGAGGATCTTTTCAAAGATGAGGAGGGTGGCCTAGACGATCGTATCAAAGATGAAGAGAGTTGCAAAGATGATCCTATCAAAGATGGGGAATGTAGCCTAGATGATCCTATCAAAGATAAGAATGATGGCCTAGAAGATTTTTTCAGAGATGAATAGAGTGGTATAGTAGAGAATCCAATCAAAGATGAGGAGGGTGGCCAAGGGGATCCTATCAAAGATGAGGAATTTAGCCTAGAGGATCCTATCAAATATGAGGAGGGTAGCCTAGAGGATCATATCAAAGATGAGGAATGTAGCTTAGAGGATCATATTAAAGATGTGGACGGTGTCCTTAAGAATCCTTTCCAAGATAAGGAAGGTGGGCTAGGGGTCCTATCAAAGATGAGGAGGTTAGCATAGAGTATTCTATCAAAGATGAGGAGATTAGCCTAAAAGATCCCATAAAAGATGAGAAGTGTGGCCTAGATTATCATATCAAAGAGTGTGGCTTACAGGAAGATAAATGTACGCGAGATACTATCAAAGATCAGGAAGGTGGCTTAGAGGAAGATAAATACCTAGAAGATCCTATCAATGAAGAGGATGGTGACATTGAGATAGATGAACACAAGGGAGCTCTAATGAAAGATAAAGGTACATTGAGTCGAAACATAGCATTTAAAATTACCATTTTGTTTAAAACATAACCATACTGGGATGTTCTTTAAATTTGCTTTGCTTATGATGTTTATTTATAGATAGTCTAATAATCCATCGGAATCACAGTTTTTTAGCATCCACATACAGAAAATCAAACATTTAATTAAAAACCATACTTATTCAGATGATTGTGTGCATTAACATCGTTTTTTTATAATATCATAGAAAGCTCTGTTTGATTTGTATTGAACTGTATATGGTTAACTTATTAATCAAAAATCAGCCAAATATTGGAAGGCATTTAGAAAAACTCTGAATAATGGTTTGACAGAATTATGGACAAGGGTAAAACTATATGGCAACGACAACATTATTAAGGGAGCCGTGGTGTAGCGGTTAATGCATCGGACTACTAACACAAAGGTTCCTCGTTCGATTCATGTTAGGGATGCAAATTTCAGGAACTCAATTTTCGGCTCTCCCTCGACACCATTTGCGAGTATGGTCTTGAGGAAACGATGATAGTCCGTCGGAAGGGGACGATAAACGGCTGACCCGTGTTCAGAGAAAACCATATCTCTTGCACGTCCTTGTAGATTTCGAAAAAGAGTAGGCTAATGCCGCTACAAGACAGCACTCGCACCCGAAAAATGGAAAGAGATAAATATAAGTTGCAAAACTTGTTTCCCAATCCACTATAAATAAATATATTTAAACTAACATTATTAATTGGTGAATTCAATGATATATTTGACATAATAAAAAGATACCCATAACAGCGGGTGAAATAACATAATATCAGACAGTAAGGGGACTTACTTAAACAGGTTAAATGAGTGATTTTCTAAATCACTAGTTCAAGTAACATTATTTCCATTAAGGTTAGAAGTAAGAGTTGTCTTTCTTTAATAATCACCTATTAAAGTAGTACAAATTTATCACTAAAAGAAGTGATTTAATTTGATTGTAACTTTAAATACATTCTGTAATTAGTTTTTACTTCAGTTTCATTATGTTATAGATAATGCATATTTTAAGGTTTTTCTTGTCGTAGAACACACCGAGGGGTGTCAGGATTGATCAAATGAAAGACCGACCGGAGGGAGGTCTTTTTGGAACAATACTGACACCCCGAGGTGTGTTCTACGACAAGAAAAACCTTAAAATATGCATTATCTGACTTATATACCGTCAAAAAATATTAATTTTATAAAGATTTGTAAAATTAAGTATCCTTTTTTACCGACAACACTTAAGTGGGATTTCTAATGCGTTCAGGTTTAAATACGCCCTGCGGCTCATTTAAAATGTGAAATAAAACTCACTAAATAATTTAGATATAAACCTTTTAAAAATTATTATCCGTACACAATAAAAATATTACTGTTACTGAATGAAGTAAGACACAAATGTATTGTTGCCATCCGATAACGGTGTATGACAAATACAAGACACATTGTAAGTTATTTATTGTACCACTTAGCTTATGGAAAAGGGGAGGGGGTATGTTTTATTCTATTTGTTATGTTACTTCTATCGCGGAAAAAGTTGTTATTTATTTAAACATTTTACTTGAATCGAAATAAAAATTCAGAAAGATTGTCTCTCGAATAGCAATACATTGTATTTAAAGATAATCAGGATAAAATTATATACCCTCCGCACCCGACCCTTTCGTGAGTTACGTTAATGTTATTCTATAGAATATAAGCTGATCATTTGATAGAGTAAAAGGTACACATACATTTTAAAAAGTTAAGAACTGACACGAATACGAATATAAATACATGTAGCTATATAGGTCACAGTATGATTTCCTATTCAGTGTGTATCGTTCTGAACATGCCTGAAATATTTGCCACTGGACGTTAAGCAAGCAACCAAAAATCAATCAACCTATTCAGATTGACTCAATAGGATTTTCAATATCTTACACACGAATGTGTTTAATCTGGATTTATTTTATGAAAGTCTACATTAAAAGAGGGACGAAAGACACCAAAGGGACAGTCAAACTCGTAAATCTAAAACAAACTGACAACGCCATGGCTAAAAATGAAAAAGACAAACAGAAAAACAATAGTACACATGACACAACATAGAAAACTTAAGAATAAAATTCATCTGACCTATATGATAATGTTTCTTTATTATAGCGATAAATCAACTAAACTTCACGTTATTTTGTTTCTAAAATTAAATTGCGGGTTAACACAATGACGATTTCTTTTACATCTATCATCGGTTGAACTTTAGAAAACAAATTTCCAAATCGGCAACAAAAAACTATTAGACGAATAAAATTTTGAAGTAAATTATAGATTGCATGTTTATCAAGGAAAATAATGACCTTACACAGGTCATTATTTTATGCCTTGGAGCATATACCATTGATACATGGTATCGTCCGGGTTGATTCTGAAAAAGAATGACCTGACGTTCTGAAAGGAAATAACTCCATATAGGTATATAAGTATATCTCTTTCATATTCATTTGTTAAAATTTACTGTTTGCAATAGCGTGAATTGTTTTATATAATATGAATGTTCTTATCCTGGGCATACAAAAAATGCCGTATTTGGCAAAACCTTTTCAACTTTTGATCTTCAGTGCTGTGTGTACAATTTTGTATTTTTTTCACATTCGATCTTTTATATCTAGGCGTCACTAGTGAGTCTCGTGTGGACTAGACGCGTTTTTGGCGTATTGAATTTTAAACCTGATGCTTTTTGTTATCTATTAATCATGCTTTTATTTGTCTAATATGTTCTGCTTTTTATTTGTATTGTAGTCCTGTAATATTTTGTTTTCATTTCAATGTTATATTTAACTGTGCCATTAAAGTGCGAGGTTTGGCATGCCATAAAACCAGGTTCAACCCACCACTTTCATTCCCCTTTAAAAGTGTCCTGTACCAAGTCAGGAAGATGACCATTGTTATAATATTGTTCGTTTCTGTGTGTGTGTTGCATTTTAACGTTCAGTCGTTTGTGTTTTCTCTTATTTTTGAGATAAGACGTGGCACGGTACTTGTCTATCCCTTATTCATATATTTGGTTTTGATGTTATATTTGTTATTCTCGTGGTGTTTTGTCTGTTGCTTGGTCCGTTTCGGTGTTGTGTCGTTGTTCTCCTCTTATATTTAATGCGTTTCCCTCGGTTTTAGTTTGTTACCCCGATTTTGTTTTTTGTCCATGGATTTATGAGTTTTGAACAGCGGTATACTATTGTTGCCTTTATTCATGTATAGAACACCAATGATCCAGGGACTAATTACGTTTTAGAGATTATCAGAACCAACATCTGTGTTTATGGGATGACAAGGTCATTTCAGGTGATGACCTTGTACTGAATCTTGGATAATATCATAAAAATCATTTATTTAAGTATCACACATCAATTTCCTTCCCAAAAATCACTTCTTTAAGTATCAATATTTTAATAACCCCCACTAATTTCAACACCTAGAACCGTTTTTATTGTGAACAGCAGAATTTTATTATATAATCTGAAAGATAAAACCTTGAACTTTACAGGAAAAAAAAACCCACTGCTGGGAAAAATCTGTTAAAAAAAAAGTATCAGTTCATTATGTAAAGCCATCATTATAGCATTTTTTTCAACAAAATAGCATTTGCAGCTAAATGATAGCATCAAAGGCATAAAAATCTTACTACTAAAAAGATGCAAAAAATTTCATGTTTTTCAATTTGACTAATGAAAATATTTTATTTGACCCTATGTGTTTAAAACTTTGGTAAAACTACAAAATCACAATTTGTGACAAAACTTCGAAATTGCTACTAAAAAAAATCATTTTATTTCAATAAGTCCCCTGACTGTTAGAACTAAACATGGTCAATTCTTGGACAGTGCATTGACAAGTTTCTCCATCAAGTCAATTTTCTTTTTTTCATTTTTCATTCTATCACTATGTTGTTCTTTAATAGCATTTATCAGCTCTGTTTGGTCGTTTCATGCTGCCCACACATCAAATAATTTCATCGTTTGTAGAGGACTTTCGTTTGCCAACGGGTAATGATGAACTACTAGTATCTAGCTCTTGTTCATCACTTGTAATTGTAGTGTTCAGAAATGTCATTCATTTTGTTAAGAGATGTTTTCTCCCTCTTTTGATCAAGAGCTGAATCAAATAACCCCCTTCTTTTCAAGAAGTACTTGCAGAAATAGAACTAGTACTAGAATCCAATGTGAATACAGGAGTCAAATTGGGTCATATATAAAAAAAAAAAAACCCGAGAAACACGTATAAATTACATAAAAAAACGACAACTACTGTACATCGAATTCCTGACTTAGGTCAGGTGCAAACATTTGTAGCGGGATTAAACGTGTTAATGGTACAAAACCTTCTCCTTTTTTCTGAAACATACACGATTAAATCTAGAAAAGGACAACTGCTGATGTTTATGTTAGATTTAGTTAAAGTAAGATCTTTTGGGTCGGAAGTATATTTAGAGAACTCTGGATTATTCAACGAACAAATATCATCAAGATAACGGTAGATATTTTTGAATGTATATATTATTTGGCCTTTCTTAATTTTTTTTATTCGAGCGTCGCTGGTGAATCTATGGTAGACGAAACTTAGGTATTGCACAAATATCAAATTTAAATATTCGTATCTATGATGAGTTTATTTACAAATTTAAAAAATATACAAATAAATAATCTATTTTTTAAACATTACTCTTCAATACTAAATAAACATGTTGGAATAAGGAGGGCAACAAAATGGACAATGACATGCAGGCATGGTCTTCGAATGATCGTGGAAAAACGCAAAATACCGAACTCGGAGGCAGATTAAAAAAAACGTAATTAAAACTAATGACAGTCAATATCAAAAGCCACTCATCAAACTAATGGATAACAACTGTCATATTCCTGACTTTGTGCAGGCATTTCCTTATGCTTAAAATGGTGGATTGAACCTGGTTTTATGGCTAGCTTATTAACAACTTCTCACTTGTATGACAGTGAAATCGATGTGTGTCCAAATTAAAGACATACTAGGTAAAAGTATGGGTACAACAGTCAACATTTGGTTTAAACTTTAACACTTTAAAACAAACGAATATGTAATAAAATAACCAAAACAGACATATATACAAAGCACAAGAGAAAAATGAAGAACAAGGATAAACATGTATTACCATGATAGAACGGGATGTGTAAGTACAGAGACACGTCGAATGGATATATAATAGTTATCAAAGGTACCAGGATTATAATTTAGTACGCCAGACGCGCGTTTCGTCTACATAAAACTCATCAGTGACGCTCAAATCAAAATATTTATAAAACCAAACAAGTACAAAGTTGAAGAGCATTGAGGATCCAAAATTCCAAAAAGTTGTGCCAAATACGGCTAAGATAATCTATGCCTGGGATAAGAAAATCCTTAGTCTTTCGAAAAATTCTATGTTTTGTAAACAGGAAATTTATAAAAATGGCCACATTATTGATATTCATGTCAACACCGAAGTGTTGACTACTGGGCTGGTGATACCCTCGGGGAAAAAACCTTAACCAGCAGTGGCATCGACCCAGTGGTGTTAATAGTTATCAAAGGTACCAGGATTCTAATTTAGTACGCCAGACGCGCGTTCGTCTACATAAGACTCATCAGTGACGCTCAAATCAAAATATTTATAAAACCAAACAAGTACAAAGTTGAAGAGCATTGAGGATCCAAAATTTCAAAAAGTTGTGCCAAATACGGCTAAGATAATCTATGCCTGGGATAAGAAAATCCTTAGTTTTTCGAAAAATTCTATGTTTAATTTGTAAACAGGAAATTTATAAAAATGGCCACATTATTGATATTCATGTCAACACCGAAGTGTTGACTACTGGGCTGGTGATACCCTCAGGGACAAATCCTTCACCAGCAGTGGCATCGACCCAGTGGTGTTAATAGTTATCAAAGGTACAGACTTAAACAGTCTTAAAACAAACTTAAACAGTAAAAGTAATATTCATAAGGAAAAATAATAGCATATTGTATTGTTATTAAGATATATGCCCATAAAATCCAAGAAACATTTCCTTATAGTGGAGCGGCGGATATTGTAAAAGTCGCTGGGTTAACGATTTTAAATTACCTAAATACCTCATGGAATTTATAGGTCTTAAATTGTATATCGATTATTCAGCTTTAGAAATATGTTTTTCGTAAATATCAAATGTGGTACAAATGACGTTACCCAACTTGCATCGAATATCGCACTGCTGATTTGATAGTCAAATATCACAACAAACCCGTTCTAAAAAATAATTTCTAAAACTAAATTAATAAAAACTATTTACGTACAGGTACACTCTATACCGCATTCACCCAATGCAGCCAAATTTCATTCTCTTAGAACGTTCTACCAAAGTTAAATATGGATACCAGATGATGAAGCAATAAACACAATTGATTTTGGCTGGTATACATCAGGAAATAAACTGCTTCCAATTCGATCAACATTACCACCTGCGTAGGACAAACTCTATTGAAAGTTATTCGATGTAATTGTAAGCAGAATTGTCATAACAAGTGATGCACCTGCAGGAAACATGGACTTGACTGTTCAATAGGCTGTGGTGAATGTTGAGGTATAAACTACAAATTCACCAAATCACTTACGCAGTGTGACTTAGATTCAAAGTAAAAATTGAAATAGCAACGAGTCGACCAATGATATTTATTTATTTGAACAATAATATTTATGTAAAGACCATTGTACAGCCTTTTGACTTTCATAAAAGAGGGACGACAGATACCATAGGGACAGTCAAACTCATAAATCTAAATCAAACTGACAACGTCATGGCTAAAAATGAAAACGACAAACAGAAAAACAATAGTACACATGACACAACAAAGACACAACTAAAGAATAAACAACACGAATCTCATAAACTATGAGTATACATATTAAAATGATATGCTGTGAAAATTTGCTTTAAAAATTCATTTCAACTTAAAAATACCAATTTTCAACGATTCTTTTGCAAAATGATTTGACTTTGGTTTAATGCCTTTTGATTCGCTTAAATGACAGGATTTGAAAAGTATTTGAAGATTTTAATCATGATTTCATTATATACAGCAAATCCACTTTTCAGCAATTTATTTGACAAAATCACCATTTTGTTTACACCAAACCTGGCTTGACTTGGTATATTGCCTTTTAAGGGCATACGATACATTTTTTATCCCGTATTTACATTGATGAAAAGTTGCATGTAAGCTCTTTTTGACCTGATTAAATCAAAAATGTAATAAAAATATACATGTAAAAAAGTAATCAACCAAATGTCATTTTAAAACAGAGGGGTCCATGAACTTGTTTTCATGTTAAATCAGTTTCAATGATAAAAATCAGCCGAAAACTGCATCTTTTCCTGATAAGTCACCGTTTAACATCGCGAAAATAACAATTTACGTTAGTAACGTTATTACCTCCCCTGTAAATGTATCGTTTGCCCTTGGTTCGCTGATATGGCATGAGTTCAGAAGTTAAAACTGTTTGAAATCATGTAAGCTGAAGATTTTATTCATAATTTCATTATACAACAAATCAAGTTTTCAGCGATTTTCATTAAAATTGCGGGTTTTTTTTTCAAAAATGTGTTTTGGGCAACTCAGATTTCTTAGGATTTTTGATATTTGAAAAAGGACATGACATGTATAGCTTTCAAATGAAACCAAATTTATTTACATACTGGACTATGTATATTGTGCTCAGAAATTGCTTTAAATTTGATATATAAAGTATTATTATATACTAGTATTATAAAATTATTTAAAAATTCATTCAAATTTTGCACTGGAACATTTACATACTAAATTTCCCACTTTGTTTTTTATGTAAAAAAAATCCCATGGAAATTAATGCACTTTACTTATTGCATGTTGTATTCTAAAAAAAAACAGAAATTCTGATATGCGATACTTTTATTTGTTTTCTAAGAAACGTTTAACGACAATATGATTAAAATATTTTATCCGTGTTTTCAAGTCTCTCACGTATTTCCGGTTTATTAAAAGGTATTTACAAAATTAAAGAACAATACAATTTTAAGTACACTATATATATATCGAAATTATTATTGATGTTTAAAGATAGGTTACATGTAAATACCGTACGCACAAACGATCGCAACTGTAAACCCGGAAAAATTGTTTTGATTAAATTTTAAATAGATACAGCTGTTTAAATGAATAAATCTCAGAACCAACTTCCGGCATCTTTACGTATTTTCTTTCTAGAAAAATTGTTTCAAGATAAACAAGATTTTTTCAAAACAAAGATTTTTTCTGATGGATAAAATTGAGAATGGAAATGGGAAATGTGTCAAAGAGACAACAAGCCGACCAAATAAAAAACAGCAGAAGGTCACCAACAGGTCTTCAATATAGCGAGAAATTCCCGCACCCGGAGGCGTCCTTCACCTGGCCCCTAAACAAATATATACTAGTCCAGTGATAATGAACGCCATACTAATTTATTTGTTTGATAGATTCTTAACACACAATATCTACCTGTGAATATAGTTTTAAGTAATTCTTTAAGTTTATTTCTGGTATATTTTTTAATGTCAAATTTTAATAATTTTTTTTTTTAATTAAGGTCAATGTTGATGTTTGATTTAAATAAGACTTTTCAATTCAACGATTACTTTCTTAGGAAGGGTAAAGTTTTCAAATAAATATTGCTTCAAAAATTTGACGATCAAATATTTAATTTCTGAGAATATATATAATTTTTGTAGGATCTATGCCTAGATGGTCATTCATGACTTACCATACTGAATATTTATTGATCCAGCAAATCGGAAATTGCTTTGTCAAAAGTAAAATCACAAAGGTACGGATCTCAGAGGAAAATCTAATAGGAAAGTCCATAATCACATGGCAAAATCAAATGACAAAAAATGAATGGACAAGAACTTTCATATTCCTGACTTGGTACAGGCATTTTCAACTGAAGAAAATACTTAGTGGATTTAACCTGGTTTTATAGCGCTAAACAGTCTCATCAAATTCCGTCATATTTATGTCAACTGTTTGTTAATGAATAAGACAATTCAGCAAGTGTTAAACAAGAAAATATAAAATTATATTTTGCAAAGTATTTAACCTATCTCAAAGTTTTAATATTATAAATTTTAAATATACATGTATTGCAAATGGCGCATAGACTTGACAGTTATATTCTAACTTCGATCATTAAAACAAAAAAAAATCCATACATACTATAGATAAAAAGACTTTTTAAAATAATAAAAACTTTCGATGGAAAGGGATAAAAAATAATTACAAAATGAGGACAAAAGATATTAAAGGGTACACTAGTCAGGTGACATTATTGAAGTTAAATATTTTAGCATATGCAACGGAAAGGTAAGCATTCCATCCCACTATTGGCACCCGTCATGTTACTCATTGTAAGAGGACACTCTCTGATTTCAGAATCTAGGGAATATATGATTGTAGCCGTGACTATACAATTGAAACAAATCCATCGCCTACCCTTCCTGTGCTTATGTTAAATATTGACTTAAATAATGTTATATGACTATTGCAAAGAGAAAATTATTTTTATCACTTTCCAGCAAAAGTTTTATAATTTTAAAGTCCTATTTTTTCACATGTTTGGGATTTTTTTTAGTATTGATGATCGAATTAAGAAGGACTGTCAAGTCTATTTGCCATTTGCTATAAATATAATTAGTTTATAATAAAAAGTACTTTTATTTATGGTTTGATGTATTTGCGGCAAAATTTTGAGGAATGTTTTGTCCTCATTGCTCATCAACTTCGTATTTTATAAAATTTCAACATTGTTTTATTTGAGCGTCCCTGATGAGTCTTTTGTAACAAAAATAATATTCGCAGTTGTGTTTGCTCACGAAAGTTCCTTCAGAATTTATAGACACGCGGTTGATAGAGAACATTTGAAATCGGATATTGAATAAAAGTATTCAAGTTTAAAAATGATTTAAATTTTCTATATATTCAGTCTTCTTGTTGACACAATCAATAATCCCGGAAGGAAATTGTTTTAAAAAAACAAACAGTGAAATATATATCTAAAAACTGGATTATAACCACGGGCTGCAATACATTTCAAAATTTCAACATGTTTTCCGAGTAATGAATAGAGAAAATTGTATTTTGCCCTTTCAGTGATATATCCAAGACTGAGCTCAGTATTTTCTTAAAAGTGCAGAGAAAACAAATAAGTTTAATTCATTATGTCCTCATGTGGATTGCTTTGGTGGTGTCAAGATATTTATTTAAAAAGATCAAACAGTAAAGAACGCTTAAATCCAAATATTTGAAAGCCAATAATATACAATGTATATAATATATATGTATACGACAACCGAAACCGAAATGCAATTTGACAAAAAAGAGACCTCCATTGTAGAATAATAGAAAAAAAGAACCTAAGTTCACATTTGCCTGAGAGAGTTGAATCCTATGATTTTGTGCATAAGAATGACCAGTCCTATATATCATCTAAATCTTTAATTATGCAATTTATATAATCTTGGTGTGATTTATTTGCACATTTTACGCATTTCTTTCTAACACAAACGGTGCAAACGGCTAAGTGCGCAAATGCTTTGATCATTTCTTTCAATATATTCCGTGATGTGGGTTTTCTAATGTTTAATTTAATATGAAAAAATAGCATCGACTCACTCTTACAGAATAAAATTGAGGAAGGAAATGTCAAAGCGACAACAACCCGACCATAGAGCAGACAACAGCCGAAAGCCGCCAATGGTTCTATAATGTAGAGAGAAACTTCCGCACCCGGAGGCAGTCTTCAGCTGGCCCCTTAAAAATATGTATACTAGTACAGGGATAATGGACGTCTTACTAAACTCCGAATTATACACAAGAAACTAAAATCAAAAAATCATACAAAACTAACAAAGGCCAGAGGCTGCTGACCTGTCAAAATTCATAAATCGTGATTCGATACTTCTGTTAATTAATATATACAAGTTCGAAATAATATATTACCGTTAGTTCTAAAATAAATAAATAATAATATTTAGTTGTCATATAAGTAACATTATACTTGTGACATAAACAAAAGTAACAACATCAATAAAATAACTGAATTACACACACACATATCTTAATATATACAGGTAAAACTAACTAAATAGTCCACTGTCCTCAGCTGAGGCTAAAGACTGTTTTATAAAGGAACCTGTTTTTATTGCACTTTGTTTATATAAAAAGGATTTAGAAGGACTATTAGTTTTTGAGTATCAGATAGATTTGGAAACATAAGATTATATATTGCCATGTCATTAAAAGTTTTATACGTAAACATTATTTATTTGACAGTCGAAGAGAAAGTGATTTTCATCTTCTAAGGTTTTACAAGTGAACATGTTTTATTGTCTCGAGGTATTTTTAGATATCTGTCCTTCTCAATGAGCAAATTATGGTCACTAATTTTGATTTTAATAAAGAAACGTCTAGTTTCAAAATTTGGATATTTTAGATAAAATTCATGGTCTTGTTTGATTTTAAGATTTTTGTAAAGAAAAAGTTTGTTATTTTCGAGTAGTTCAGAATAAAAGTTGCTTGTAATATTCTTAATCCAAGTCTTAAGTTTGTTAACTTGTTCATATTTTGACAGGACATTATTTTTTGTACATCAATATTCAATTCTTGTGTTGAATTCTTGATAAAAGTGGACCAGGTATAAATTCCTTGTGAATCAAGGTATTGTATTTACTTAATGTATAACTTTCTTTTAGTAATGGGTTTATGTTTTCAGTATTTAATCTAGCCCAATAAAGAATTGCTTGTGTTTTTATATAGTTTTCTATTGGTTGTCTACCAAGTTCAGCTTTAACACCTAAATTAGCAGCTGATTTTTAGTACCTAGAATATATTTACAGAAATTAACATGAACCTTTTCGAAGGGAGACTTATCCAATTATTGGAAATTATCTATATCTTTGTTTTGGGATTTTTATCTGACTTTTGCTCTATTATAAAATTGATATGTATCTATGTATGATATTTCAGCATAAAATGTTAAAATTGGTTTTATAAGAGAATCAAAAAGATAACAGGATACATTAACAGGAAACTTTACCAAAAAGGCTGCATGTGTTTTTAATGAAAACAGAGCTCTCCTAGCTTTTTTGGTTAAACCTGTTCAACTTGCATTTAGATTTCCATTATTTTTTATCAGAGTGCCCAGAAATTTATACTCAGTAACGTTATCAATTTTTTTCATTGTTGAACCTTACAATGGATGGTTCCTGTTGTGTAGTTCTTTGTTCAATGATCATTGTTTTTGTTTTTTTCAGTATTTAGACACAACTGCCACTTTTCACATTAATTTGATAAGTTATTTCAGCTATTTTGAAGACCTTCTTTACTTTCGGATACAATTAAAAGGTCATCGGCAATAAAAAAAGACTTCCTATATCAGAATTTAAAATTCTCATGTGTTTTGAACCTTTATGGTCAAAATTTTCAACTATGTCATTAATGAATAAATTGAAGAGTGTGGGACTAATACTGTCCCCTTGTTTCACTCCTCGGTCAATGGGAAAGAATCCAGAATATTTATCAATTTATATTTTGAAAGATGCTTCAGTATGAATAAACTGTTGTTTTAATATTTCATATTTTAAAGATTTTTATAATACATTTAATTTCAGAGCAAGGAATAGGCCTTTCTATCTCCGGGTTAAAAGAAATAGTATCTTCAATATTTTTCAGCTTTTGTTAAATTTTGGTTGAAAATCAATATTTTTTCTAGAAAACTTTCCTTGATTTTGCAAATGTTTAATTGTGCTTTCACTGTCTTTTAACATTTCTTTTAAATCATCATCTCCATCTATATTTTTTGCTTCCTAGTGATTTTAGTATTTTCCAGTATTGCTGAGGATTTTTATTCATCGAATCTGACAGTTTATCAAAGATTTTCCGTTTATATTCTATTTTTTGGTGTTTCGTTAACTTTCTAAAAGATTTGAGTAAACCAAAATGTTTATGTTTCGATGAACAGTTAAAGGGATTTTGTCTTAATTCTTTTCCAACTTCATAAATGAAGATATCGTTACAGCTTCACTGGCACTGGCTCAACCATGTACATTATGACTTTATGTTTAAAGTCAACATATAGTCTTCAAATATAGAAAGAAAAAAGTACATATCAGGCTTAAAATTGTCTAGCCAAACTTGGGTTTTGTCTTGTACCACAGACTCATCCGTGACGTTCGAATAAAACATGTGATCATGTAATGTGTTAAGCTCTAAATTATCTAAATATGAAAGTGGTGTTTAGAATTATATACCAGTCAGAGTCAGACAAAATCATGACGTAAAGGATTAAAACATTAAGACATCAGTAAAGAACATCAATGACGATGCTCTGTATGAGACAACACATAAATATGTGATGAAGTTTAACTTTTTTTTACACTCAAACACCCATTTATTTGTATTAATGGAGTACAAAAAGAGGACATAGAACTGTTATAACATATAACTGCGTAAAACACACGCAATGAACAACATATTACCATAGTTTCCTTGTTTAGAATAGAACTTCCCCCGTCGCTTTGATAAAACATACAACTCAAAAGTATTTGATTTCTGACGAATCAAAGAAATTACAAAGTGCAGTGTTTTGTTAACAGCTGTACCATGTGATAGTTCATGATTTACTAAATCAAAATGTGTATCAAGTATGCTATGGACTTTATAAATTGGAAGGGGATTTCCGAAACCGCAAGTGTCCTTTTTTAGTTGTAAATTGTTACAGTATATCATTTGATGGGTCATGATCAACTGTATTAAAAAAAAAGTTGAAAATGAAACCCTCTTTTTATTCAAAACAAGTATAATCCTTTTGTGATTATTGTATGCGTTTTTCTACCAGTTATATTGTCAAACAAGTGTCATATAACTACTGGATTTAATCTTCTGTGATCATTTTGACAACAAGCTATGCCTAAAACCTCTTTCATAAATCCAGCTCAGCGTGTTGTTCCTGTACAAAATAGGGTTTAATTTTATCTATTCTGGATGTGCATGTTACATTTCTCACTGAATGTTAAATAGTATTCCATTTTCTTATACAAATTTATTTTGAATTGTTTAAGTGCAAAGTATGAGTTATGGCGAAAAAAATTTCTGATATATTTTTATGTTGTCTATCTATTTTGACATGTTTGTTTATTGAGTTAGCAATGTTTACCATCTGAATTATTTTCATGGTTCATGCATTATTTCCTATATATATATTTCTCTTGATACGTCCCGTGTCTATCGAAGTATCATATTATTGTTAATGCGACTCTCTCGAAATCTAATCATTTTGGAGCTTTTTCAATGATATAAACATTTTAAAAGTTATCTTGGGCCAAAACGTATCGACTTCATGTGTACCATATCATAAAGTAAAACTACATGAAGTAGTGTAATGAATATAATTTATAATAAAAAAGGACCAATTAGCACGTATGAATTTTCAAAAGAACACAAATTGAAGATCTAGAAAAGGATTTAGCTTGAACTTGATATTTTATAGGAAAAATGATTTCTTATCTAAACATCTGAAACTGTAATTAACAATTCTATATCTTGAAGTATGAGTTGCATATTTAAATTACGCCTTCCAAATTCTTACAAGGGATGATGTGAGTCAAATTCCTTTTACTGTTCATAAAAGACGGCTGTTTATATTTCAGTGAATAACTGGCTTTTGCATTACAGGCGCGGTTTTTAAGAATGTTATAATGCATATATATTTCAATTATCTCATGTGTATAGGATCCTAGAGATAACAATTACGACATTTTGTGCATCAATTGGACCATCCAAATATATAATCCAATTCTTTAATAGCACAATTTATATAATTTTATGTTATATTTGCGTGATTTATTTGCACATTTTAAAGTAACTTATGATGGCTTTTATCATAAATCGTTTCAGAACTAAATGTTTATTCTGCATTGTACGTGTATAACAAATATTTTCTGCATTGAAACAGATGTTAAAGCAACGTCTTCCATAAACTATATATCGGGTATCATTTAGATCTCCCTCCTCTTTCAAGAGACCTTCTCATTGTTTGATGTTGGTTTTTTTGCATGGGGTTTGCATATTAGACAGCTAGCTGGGATGACAAATGGTCTTGGATTTGTTTGTGTTTTGTTTCTTGTCTTTCACAACAGCGAATGAATGAAAAGGCTCTGCTCCTGCTCTTTGATATTATTTATTGAAAGACACATATCATTGCACTATATCTATCTTCAGAAAACTGACAAAATTGATACGTACTATTTATTTCCAAAATGATAAACTATGAGCAGACCCTTCGTCATTTAATATATGCAGATGCGAAATAATATGTGACCCTAATTTTTTTTAAATAGATAAATGACGATTTATCCAAGGCTTCACTGACACTTACTCAACCATGTACCTTATGACTTATATTTTTTAAAGACAACATACAGTCTTAAAAATTAGAAAATAAGCAATTATCAGGTTTAAAATTATCTGAGTCAGACTTGCGTTTCGTCTATAGAAGACTCATCAGTGACACTCGAATAAAACAGGCATATGATCAAAATATGAAAGTAGTGTTTGGAATAATATATCAGACAGAGCTTGACAAAAACATGACGTAAAGGATTAAAACATTAAGAAATAAGTACAGAACACCAATGACGATGCTCTGTATATTAGACAACACATGAACATGTGATGAAGTTTATCTGTTTTTTTTAGCACTCAAACACCCGTTTATTTTTTATTAATGGAATAAAAAAGAGGACATAGATCTATTATGACCTATAATAACTGAAAACACACTCAATGAATAACAAATTAAAATATTTTCTCTTGTTTAGAATAGCGCTTCCTCCGTCGCTTTGTTAAAACATATTTCTCAAAAGTATTTAATTTCTGGTGAATCTTGGGAGTTGCAAAGTGCAGTGTTTGGTTAACAGTTGTACCATGTGATAGCTTATGATTTACTGAATCAAAAAGTGTATCAAGTGTGCTATGTTGTACTTTATAAATTGGAAAGGCATTTTCAAAAACACAAGTGTTCTATTTTAGGTTGTTAATTGTAAATCATTTGATGTGTCATGCTCAACTGAATAAAAAGAAGATATGATTGATATGTGCTTTTGTTTACTGGCAGTGACGTTAATAATTTGTCAGAAACAAGTATAACCATTTGATAATTAATGGATATTGGATGAGTTATTCCTTTAATTGAGAATGACAATGGCGAATATGTCAAAGAAACAACAACCCGGACAAAGAGCAGACAACCGCAAGAAACTCGCACACAGGTGTTCTTCACCTGTTCCCAAAACAAAAACTGACACTAGTTCAGTATTAATGGAAGATTTACTAATTTTTGGGGCCCTTTGTAGCTGACTTTTCGGTATGAGCCAACACTCCGTATTGAAGGCCGTACCTTTACCTATAATGGTTTACTTTTATAAATTGGTATCAAGATAGAGAGTTGTCTCATTGGCACTCATATATCATCTTCCTATGTCTAGTTATACTAAACTCAGAAATATACACAAGGAACTAACATTGAAAATCATACAAGACTAACAAAGGCTAGAGGCGTCCAGTTATATTGTCAAAAACTTGTAATATAAACTTAATTTAATCAATGCCTACAACTCCCTTCATAAATCCAGGTCAGAGTGTTGGTCTTTTTCAAATTACGGTTCATCTTCATATCATATTCCTGTTCTTGTATACATGTATGCATGTAATGTTTGCCACTGAACGTTAAACACAAATCCACTTTGATCAAGACCGTTGTTTTGAATTTTAAGTGCAAGTTATGTTTAGTTTTCTATGTTGTATATTGTTTGTCTGGTTATCTTTTTCTATTTTAGCCATGGCGTTGTCAGTTTATTTTCGATCTATGAGTCTGAATGACCCTCTGGTATCTTTTGCCCAATATTTATGAGTTATGGCGAACATTTTTTTTCTTTATTTCTGAGATATTTTAATGTTGTCTGTTCTATTTTGACACGTTTGTTTAGTGAGATAGCAATGTTTACCATCTGAATTATTTGCAGGGTTCATACATTATTTCTTTATCTTACATTCATCTTGATACGCCCGTATCTGTCTCATAATGCATAGTGTTTCTTTGTTTCACAATGTGCTTGCTGTGAAAACTAATATAGCTGTATTTGTCCATTAAAGCGTTGTTTGTTGATTTAATTCTAAATCTGTGTTCTGCAATACCAATGTGTATCCTTCTTCATTGAAATATCTCTAAGAATGTCAATACTTTGAAAATGTATTTTCTACTTCCCATGACGGTTATAGGTTTGAAATTAGGTTAAGCAAAAGTTGTATATTAACTGTAAAAAGTTATAATGTGACAATTAACTGAATATCATCAAAATATAATCATTAAAAGCGTAGGTAAAACTGTACTTTCGTGGGTCTTGTGATTTAAAGAGAAAGTTGAACAATACTC
This sequence comes from Mytilus trossulus, assembly GCF_036588685.1. Lineage (NCBI taxonomy): Eukaryota > Metazoa > Mollusca > Bivalvia > Mytilida > Mytilidae > Mytilus > Mytilus trossulus. The sequence continues at coordinate 69,358,411 of NC_086374.1, forward strand.
AAACATTAACCATTTGTACTAGTTTTACTTTTGACTTTTTTAAAGAAAACAAATGAAATTGGACGACTTTAGACTATAAATTATTTTATTTTTTATTTTTGTCCAATTACGTTTTGTACAAGCATGTAGCTATGAAATAGTGTGTCTGCATTGGAATTTTTTATACAATATAGGAAAGAAGCTCGCCAGGTTTTTTAAACAGAAATACTATAATATAACCAAAAACTCTCTCAGAACCAAAATATATTTTTCCGTATACTTCTGGTCTCTCACTTTTGATACAACACCTTAAATTTATTTTTTGTAAGAAAGGGTTAAATTTTCATAATAATGGCTTCCAACATTTTCTGGGATATTTTTTTCTAGTATCATAGATGTTCATTCCTGAGATATCATATTGAGGATTTATAGACCCAGCAAATCGAAAATTATTTTTTCAACTGTACCACTGGGTCGATGCCACTCCTGGTGGACGTTTCGTCCCCGAGGGTATCACCAGCCTAGTAGTCAGCACTTCGGTGTTGACATGAATATCAATTATGTGGTCATTTTTATAAATTTCCTGTAACAAAACCTTGAATTTTTCGAAACACTAAGGATTTTCTTATCCCAGGAATAGATTACCTTAGCCGTATTTGGCACAACTTTTTGGAATTTTGGGTCCTCATTGCTCTTCGACTTTGTACTTGTTTGGCTTTACAACTATGTTGATCTGAGCGTCACTGATGAGTCTTATGTAGACGAAACGCGCGTCTGTTGTATACAAATTGATTGTCTTTACAACATTATTGAAGTGAATATTTAGCATATGCACCGTAAGGGTATGCAGTCCTTCTCCACTATTGACACCCGTCATGTGGTTTATTGAAAGTAAACATTAGGTGATATCACAATCGAGGGAAAACAGGATTGTTGTTGTGACTATATTGAAACGTATCCATCGTCAGCTGTTATACAATGTTCGTCTATTCCATAACAGTTAGACCGCTCTTGGTGTCCGTTTACACATCATGACGGTTGCTAATAGTGGACTGCTTACACTTCCTGTGCTTGTGCTAAATATTTGACTTTAATAATGTCAAATATATATGACTATTGTTAAGAGATTTTGTTTTATTACTCTCCAACGAAAGTTTAATAATTTTTGAAAATCTTATATTTATGCATGTTTGGAACTTTTTCAGTATTGAAGATCGAAGTTAGATGATGACTGTTAAGTCTATGTCGTTTGCAATAAATATATATAAAATTTATAATGATAAGAAATTTTTGTTCATGATTTGCGGCAAATTTGTTAGGATTTTCTGGTCCTCATTGCTCTTCAACGTCGTACTTTATTTGGCCTTTTTAAATATTTTTTTTGAGCGTACGGGAGAATCTTTTGTAAAAAAACATTATATTTGCAGTTTTGTTTGCTCACGAAAGTTCCTTCTATAAAAACTTAGCTGATAGAGAACATTTGAAATCGGATATTGAATAAAACTCTAAAAAAAAAAAGTATATTCAAATGATTTAAATTTATTTAGTCTTCTTGTTGACACAATCATTAATCCAAGTAGGAAATTGTTTTAAAAACAAACAGTGAGATATATATAAAAACTTTATCATAACCGCGGGCTGCAATACATTGTAGAATTTCAACATATTTTCCGAGTGATGAATAAAGGAAATTGTATTCTGCCACTTCTGTGATATATCCAAGACTGAGATCTTTATTTTCTTAAAAGTGCAGAGAAAACAAATAAGTTTAATTCACTATTTCCTCGTGTGGATTGCTTTGGTGGTGTCAAGATATTTATTTACAAAAAAGTATTTTATAAATTTCATGCGTCAGAAGTGATTTCTTAATTTACTTTCATAAAGTACGCTCTAATTAAAATATTTGAAAACCAATGATATATATAACAATGGAACTCTGAAAGACAACAAATATATTAAATAATAACCAAAAGAACATTAGGTCACATTTGGCTGAATAAGTTGAAAACTTAGTTTCTTAATAGTTTATAAACGTACAACGTACTGATTACTGAGTTCGCGATACCATTCGGATGATATCCATTATTGTAATAAAACATGATACGTGTAATACATTTTTATGCCCAACCTACGATAATACAGGGTCATTTTTGTCTGGTCTGTGCGTCCGTTCGTTCGTCCGTCTACCGGTCCACCTTCAGGTAAAAGTTTATGGTCAAGGTAGTTTTAGATGAATTACAGTTTGTATCCCAATTTTACGGTCCACTCTGAATATAAAAAATGATAGTGCAAATGGGGCATCCGTGAACTGGGGACACATTCTTGTTTAATATAAATTTCATCTGTCCGAAGGACTTTACTGGATTTACATTCATCGTGATTGCTGAAAGCCAAATATTTGGAAGTAAAGGTGACACGTATAAAAATATACTAGTTCCTCTTTTATTTTGTCATTTTGTATATGCCTTGTAACTAATTCGTAATGAATTCTATGTTATTATGTCTCTGCCATTTTGGTTCTCATACGACGTTTTATTGCTGGTTACTGTAAGTTGATGTTATACATTATTTTCCCTTAACAATCTCAGCCAGAGAATATATGTTTTATTTTAGAAATGAGTGCTTTTAGGTTTTTAGGAAAATTGATACTAGTAATTAGGAATGTGTCAAAGTGACATCAATCCGACCAATGAGTAGCAAATGGGTATAAAACACAGCGGGACAATTCTCTACACACAGCCGGGCTACAGTTGTCCTCTAAACGCAAAGTACTTGTTCAATGAAAAAGGACGTCACGATATTTATTAACACTAGAAGGTTAGGTTTTAAGATATAAAAGTCGGGTCGAATCAAACTGAAAATGCAGAGCAAAAAAAACGACAAACAACAGTAAATATCACAACTTAGAAAACTAAAAATTTAAGCAACACAAACCCAACCAAAACAGGGTGTGATCTATAATATGAAATAAATAACCCATTTCGTATTGTTAGACAAAATTTCAACTGCATAATTATAATGACTGTAATATTTCTGTCTGTAGAGTATATAGTTCGATGTAGCATAGATCCATTTCATAGTTTTTCTCTTGCAAATATATGCGCTTTTATATCTGAAATAACATAATGCATATTGATTGAAAAGTTAATAGCAAATTCAGTTGATCAACTTAACAATTGATACAAAGATATTGGCCAGACATTTAAATTCAAATTGCATTTTGTACATTAATGTTGTATATTTGTCAAATTATAGGTAATGATTCTTGAAGAAAAAAAACATATATACAAAGGGCATTAACCGGTTTTTTTTTATAAAGAAGGCTATCTTGCATTTCTTATTGTGGTTTCTTTTACTCTGTAACTCTGTAAAAGGTAAATACATGTATATGGGAATCAGCGTATATTTATAAGTTCATTTTATTATTGTATTTATCCAAAAAGAACACTAACAATACCTTGGGTACATAGTTTGCATTTCAAAAACAACCTACAACCATCTCAAAATTGTTACATATAATTAAGGCAGCAACCATTTGATTTTCTAGGGAGGGGGGGCTATGGTTTTTTTTCTGTGCAAACTTTTTTTAGCGACAAACCGAAACAATTTTGTTCTTTCAAATTTAGCATTACATATAGTGGCAGCTGAGGGTGAAACAAACAATTTTTTTTTCTCTCGGTCCAAAACAAATTATTTTTTTCACCAAAATCTGGAAACAAACTTTTTTTTCCAAAAAAAATCATAGCCCCCCCCCCCCCCCCCCCCGAAAATCAAATGGTTGCTGCCTAAGGTTCTTTAACGTGGAGAGTGTGTGGCTCTTTCTAGAATAGAGCCATCGCATTAACAGTCCTATTGCAACAAGACGTCATTGCTTAAGATACTTCATTGATTATATGTGGAAAGGTTGTATTTAACACACCTTAAAAATCGCTTAACATTAACCAAACTTTTTGACATATCAGTGAAAAGTGTTTCTGTAGAGGGGCATGTTAATTTAACAAATTTTGACAGCAAAACATTGCTTTGATTATTTTACATCTAAAAAACATAGCGTTATGAAATAAGTATGCATTCGGGAAATATTCCATGATGGTAAATTTCTTAAGAACTATCATAATTATATTTCATTCATTGATTATGTAAACCAACTTTGTCATTCTCAGCCTTAGCGTATCATTCCATTGTTGAATAGAAATGCACTACTCATTTTGAAATCGTCACGATAAAGTAAAAACCCTTTTCCCCAAGTGAAAAATCTCATCTTAAAAGTCTACAAATATTATCCTTTTGGTATGCGATGATTACGATACATTAGGCAAGCTGTCAGATATTAGCAATTCTATATCTTGAAGTTTGACTTGCATATTTAAATTAAGCCTTCAAACTTCTTACATTTAAGTAAAACTAGCGAAATCTGTCAAAATTCGTTTGTGAAATATCCTAGGGATATGGATATACCAACAACAATTTAACCTTAAACACTTCTTTCTATTTAAAATGAATTCTCAAAAGACGAAGATGTGAGTCAAATTCCTTTTTATGTTTCTTAAAGACTGCTGTATATATTTCAGTTAATAAATCGTTTTTTGTATTATTTGTGAGTTAGGAATGTTGTTATGCATATATTTTTTATTATGTCATGTGAAGTTGATCCTAGAGATATCAAACATGACATTTTCAAATTATAATCCAATGCTATAATAACACAATTTTTATAATGTTATGTATTAATATGTGTGTGATTTATTTGCACATTGCAAGGAACCTAATAATGGCTTTTTATGATATACATTGTATCCTTTCAGAATTAAATACATTTTGCGTTGTACATATATATCAAATATTTTCTGAATGGGAAACAAATGTTAAAGCAACGTCTTACCTTAGCCGTATTTGGCACAACGTTTTGGAATTTTAGATCCTCAATGTTCTTCAACTTTGTACTTGTTTGGCTTTATAAATATTTTGATATGAGCGTCACTGATGAGTCTTATGTAGATGAAACGCACGTCTGTCGTACTAAATTATAATCCTGGTACCTTTGATAACTATTTCATAAACGAAATATTGGGTAGCATTTATAGGTTTTTTCTAATCTTTTCAAACGAGTATACTTATGTCCGTCTAAATGTTTGATGCTGTCTTTTGGGTTTAAAGTTTATACAGCTAGCTGGTGTGTCGCATGGTCTTCGATATGAATTTCTTTCCTTTTTTTTATTTTTTTTCTTGTCTTTATCACAACAAAAACAAGTAAAGTAAGAATAAAAGGGCTCTATATTAAAATATTAAAGAAAAAAACATATATATTAAATGGCACTATATCCTTTAATTGACACACTTAAGTTTAAAAAGAAGAATGGTCTACAATATGTTCGATGATATGTGTGTTCTTAATTTTGGTTTAAAAAATAACATCGGTCCACTCTTAAAGAAACCTGCCAAAACTGATTCGTACTGATTTGATAAATTATGATTTAATCATGACTCAACCATGTACCTTATGATTTAATGTTTTAAGGTCAACAAACAGTCTTCAAAAATAGATTCCAGACTTTAAATTGTCTAAGCCAGACTCGCGTTTTGTGTTGTACCACAGACTCATCCGTGAGGCTCGAATAAAACATGTGATCATATAATGTGTTAAGCTCTAAAATGTCTAAATATATATGAACTTAGTGTTTGGAATTATATATCTGGCAGAGCCTATTAAAAACATGACGTAATGGACTAAAACATAAAGACAAAAGTAAAGAACACCAATTACGATGTTCTGTATATGAGACAACACATAACATATGATGAAGTTAAACTAGTTTTATTAGCACTCAAACACCCATTTATTTTTATTAATGGAATGAAAAAAGAGGACATAGAACTTTTATGACCTATAATTGCTTAAAACACGCGCAATAAATAGCATATTAAAATATTTTCTGTTGTTAAGAATAGCGCTTTCCTCGTCGATTTGTTTAAACATATATCTCAAAAGTATTTGATTTCTGATGAACCAAGGAAGTTACGTAGTGCAATGTTTGTTTATCAATTATACCATGTAATAGCTCATGATTTACTAAATCAAAAAGTGTATTTTGTGTGCTATGTACTTTATCAATTGGAAGTCATTTCCGAAACCGCAAGTGACCCTTTTTAGTTGTAAATTGTATGACAATATTTTTGATGGTTTATGCATAACTGAATTGAAAAAAGTTATGATGTATAAATGTGCTTTCGTCTACGTGAAGTGACGACGTAAAATCGTTTTATGGTTGAAAATGAAACCCTACATATATTTTTCTTCATTAACAAATATAATCATTTAATGATTCTTCTGCGATCATTTTGATAATAAGCAATGCCCAAACCCCCAAATCCACCTCAGAGTGATGTTCAAGTACAACTTTTGGTCCATTTCCATATCATGTTCCTGTCCCTGTGAATGTATGAATGTTATATTTGTCACTGAACGTAAAACAGAATTCCTTTATGATAAAGACCTTTGTTTTTAATTTGTTGCAAGTGCAAGTTATGTTTAGTTTTCTATGTTGTGTCCTGTGAACTATTGTTTCTCTGGTTATCTTTTTCTATTTAAGCCATGGCGTTGTCATTTTATTTTCGATCTATGACTATGAGTGTCCCCCTGGTATATTTCGCCACTCATTAATCGATTTATGACAAACATTTTTTTTTATCTTGTCTATCTATTTTGACATGTTTGTTTATTGAGTTAGCAATGTTTACCAGCTGAATTATGTGCATGGTTCATACTGTAACAATATTTTCTATAATTTTATCTTACATTTATCTTGTCCGTGTATATCTAAGAATCCTATTATTGTTAATGCAACTCCTTTGAAAAATTCATGCCAGCTTTCTTCGTCTATTAAAGTGTGGTTTTTGGTATAACCCTAAAACAGTTTTCTGCAGTGACTATGTGTATCTTTATCGAAAAATAACAAACTAAATATTTTGTAGGATAGGTGACATCTAAACAACTGAAATTGTAATTAACATGTTGTTGTATCCTCTAAATTTAAGGCCTGTCTGTGAAATTATTTATGCTGAATGCTTAATAAACGCTCATTAAAATTATCAAGAAGATGATATAGCATATAACACATTTCAATGGTCATGAAAACAGGTTAATTTGGTGTAATGCACTTGCCCCGATATATCCCCTATAGTCTTAATGCATAATTCTATTGTTGAATAGAAACGCACTACTTATTTTGAAATCGTCACGATAAAGTAAAACACTGTTCCCCAAGTGAAAAATCTCATCTGAAAAGTCTACAAATATTAACCTTTTGATATGCGATGATTACGATACATTAGGCAAGCTGTCAGATATTAGCAGTTCTATATCTTGAAGTCTGACTTGCATATTCAAATTATGTCTTCAAACTTCTTATATTTAAGTAAAACTAGCGAAATCTGTCAAAATTCATTTGTGTATAATTTTCCTAGGGATATAGATAAACAAACAACAACCTAACCTTAAAAACATCTTTCTCCTTAAGATGTCTTGACAAAAGATGATGTGAGTCAATCTCCTTTTCATGTTACTCAAAATCGTCTGCTTTGCTCATTGTTTAAGGCCGAACGGTGTGTTAATGTCTGTGTCAATTTGGTCTCTTGTGGACAGTTGTCTCATTGGCAATTATACCACATCTTCTTTTTTATGTTCAAATTTCAGTTGATAAATGGCTTTACGTATTATTTGCTAGGATTGTATGAATTTTATAATGCACATTTATTTCAATTACATAATGTGAGATCGCTCCTTGAGATATTAAAGATGATATTTTGTGCATCAAAATGACTGTTCCTAATATATCATCCAATTCTATAATAATACAATTTATATAATCTTGGTGTTATTTATTTGCACATTAAACGGAACCTAACAATGGCTTTTATCATATACCCTTTCAGTATTAAATACATTTTGCGTTGTATATGTATATTAAATATTTGCTGCATGGAAAACAGATATTAAAGCAACGTCAAGTAGAAAAACTAAATATTGGGTAACATTTAGGACCTCATATTTCCAGACTTATATATATATGTATGACCTACGAAACATTTGCTCTTGTCTTTTTGTATGGGGTTTGAAGCTTATGAAGCTGACAAGGGTGGCATATGGTCCTTGTTATGCCTTTTTCTTCGTCTTTTTACATTGGAAAAAGAATGCATGCACAAAGGCTATATATCCCTGCTCTTTGATATTAAAATATATTAAAAAAAATCACATAGCATGGCTTTTAAAAAATAATTGTCTCCGATATATGTCATTATTTGTGTTCAGATAATTACTTGCAGAAAAACTGCTAAAATTTATTCGTACTGATTTTTTCCAAATGATAAATTAAGAACATTTGCTTCTTCTGTTTATATATGCAGGTTCGATTCAATATATTACTGTTCTTTCTTAAAAGAAAATAAATGAAGATAGCGTAAAAGTTTCAATGTCACTGACTTAACTATGTACTTTATGACTTTGTTTTTAAAGTCGAAACATACCCATGATACAGTCTTCAACAATATAAAAAAAATCAGGCTTAAAATTCTCTAAGCCAGACTCGGGTTTTGTCTAGTAACACAGACACATCAGTGTTAAATTAAACATGTGACCATATAATGTTTTAAGCTCTAAATTTTCAAAACAAAAAAGAAGCTTTGGGAATTATATATCAGACAGAGCCTAACAAAACTTGACGTAAAGGTTTAAAATATGAAGACATAAGTAGAGAACACCAATGACGATGCTCTGTATATGAGACAACACATAAACATGTGATGAAGTTTTAACTGGGTTTTTTTCAGCACTCAAACACCCATTTGTTTTGATTATTTGAATAAAAAAAGAGGACAAAGAACCATTGTGACCTATAATTACTTTAAACACGTGCAATGAATAACATATTAAAATGTTTTCTCTTGTTTATAATAGCGCTTCCCCCACCGATTTGTTAAAACATATATCTCAAAAGTATTTGATTTCTGGTGAATCAAGGAAGTTACGTATTGCAGTGTTTGGTTAACAATTGTATCATGTGATAGCTCATGATTTACTAAATCGAAAAGTGTTTCAAGTGTGCTATGTACTTTATACTAGTGGAGGGGCTTTTCCGAAACGAAACGCAAGTGTCCCTTTTTAGTTGTAAATTGTATATCATTTGAAGGGTCATGCTCAACTGAATTAAAAAAAAAATATGATTAGAAATTTGTTATGTGCTTTTGTTTATTAGAAGTTTTGGTCTAGTACAAGTAACGTAACATTTGAATAGCATGTTCCTGTCTAGTCCAAATCATTATGACGTCTTGAAAGGCTATTACATTTTTTTCTGTGACGCCTTTCTTCGAGGCGTCAAAGAAAAAAAATATTATAGCACGTCTTGAAAGGCTATTATATTTTTTTTTCTGTGACGCATTACTTCGAGGCGTCAAAGAAAAAAAATATAATAGCCTTTCAAGACGTCATAATTATTTGGACTAGTTCCTGTCCTGGTATACATATATGCGTGTACTGTTTGCCACTTAACATTAAACACAAATCCATTATGATAAAGTAAAAAAGACCTTTGTTTTGAATTTGTTTTAGTGCAAGTTATGTTTACTTTTCTATGTTTTGTATTGTGTACTTAGTCTTAGAGGCATGATTTTTTTTATTAGATGTTAATGGCTTTGAACTAGCTGTCAGATAACTGCGAGTACTCTCAGATCTGTGTTTTGTGTCGGGATGTATAAGTACCCGGCCACGTCCACTTTTATTTTTTGTCTATCTGATGAGTTAAGCCTTTTTCAACTGCAACTGATTTTTATAGTTCGTTCTTATGTTGTACTGTTATACCACTGTCCCAGGTTAGGGGAGGGTTGGGATCCCGCTAACATGTTTAACCCCGCCACGTTATTTATGTATGTGCCTGTCCCAAGTCATTTTGGTCTTTTGTGGATAGTTGTCTCATTGGCAATCATACCACATCTTCTTTTTTATATTATATTTGTCGGGTTGTCTTTTTCTATTATAACCATGGCGTTGTCAGTTGAATTTCGATCAATGAGTATGAATGGGACATTCTTTCGCCCCTCTTATATGTGATTTATGGCGAACATTCTTTTAAATTTCTGAGATATTTTTATGTTGTCTGTTATATTATGACATGTTTGTTTATTGAGATAGCTAATGAATGTTTACCATCTGAATTATGTGCATGGTTCATACTGTAACATTATTTTCTATAATGTTATCTTACATTTATCTTAATACACCATGTCTATCTTAGAATTATATTATTGTTTCTTTATTATACTTCTTTGTCCATTAAAGTGTTGTTTATTTATATAACCATGCATCGGTCTTCTGCGATGCCTATCCGTATCGTTATCAACAAAAAGCAAGCAAACAAAAAGAATAAGGCAAATTTCGAAAGGAAGCGGTATATGAAAAGAAATATTTTGCTAGCTTAATTTGCCCTCTATTTTGTTCAATAAAAAAAAATGATTAGTAATTTGGTTAATTTACGTTTTTCACATGCAAGTTCATATTATAACGAAAGTAATGCTTAATCTTTATTCGGCAATATTGATCTTAAGTGGTTTCGACTATTTTGGCTTTATTTAAAAGCTCTTCAACGGTTTCGACTCTTAAATAAAGGCAACAGTAGTATACCGCTGTTCAAACTCATAAATCCATGGACAAAATACAAAATCGGGGTAACAAACTAAAACCGAGGGAAACGCAATACCGTATAGCGGGTTATTTTCGCGGGTGTAAAATTTCGCGATTTTCATTGAACAAGGTATACGAAATATTTTGGCGGTTATTATTTTGGCTGATTAAAAACTTTTATTAATACCTTTGGATGTACACCTTTAATTTGGCGGAATTTATTTTGGCGATTTAGTTCTGTCCGCGAAAATAAGCGAAAATTTGCACCCCGCGAAAATAACCCGCTATACGGTATATACAAGAGGAGAACAACGACACAACACTAAACTGTAACACACAGAAACGGACCAAGCTTCAGACAAAATTCCACGAGAATAAAAATATAACATCAAAACCAAATACATGAATTTGGGATAGACAAGTACCGTGACTCGTCTTATCGCAATGGAAATTTACACTAAAAAATTGGAGAAAACAAACGACGCAACGTTAAAATGTAACACACACAGAAACGAACAATAATATAACAATGGCCATATTCCGGACTTGGTACAGGACATATTTAAAAGGAAAAAAATAGTGGGTTGAACCTGGTTTTGTGGCATGCCAAACCTCGCACTTTAATGGCAATGTAAAATATAACATTGAAATGACAACATGATATTACAGGACTACAATACAAATAAATAGGTGAACGTATAAGACAAAGAAACACAAAATTATTAGATAACAAAAAGCATATTGTTTAAAATTTAATACGACAAAAACGCGCCTTGTCCACACAAGACTCACCAGTGACGCCCAGATATAAAAGATCGAAAGTGAAATAAAGTACAAAGTTGTACAGCACTGAAGATCAAAAGTTGAAAAAGGTTGTGTCAAATACGGCTATTTTTAATGGGATAAGTACATCCTTATTATTTAGAACAATTAATGCTATTGCAAACAGTAAATTTTATCAAACGAATATAAAAGATATACATAATGAAACTAAAGTATTAACTAATTACAGAAAACAAAACCCGAGTACATAATGCAAAGACCAACACTATTCGCATTAAAGTATAGGGCTTCGAGTGTTCCTTGTGAAGGTAAATCCTGAAAAGCGTAAGATTAATGAAGTGTTGTTTTCCGGTTTTTTTTCGATAACGTCATAGTGTAGTGTTCATTTTTTATGTAGTTAAAGATTACTTTTGAAACTTAATAAAGCATAGATAGCGAGGGTCCGATTAACTAACTAGAAATACTATTATATAAATATCTTAAATGTCTAAATACCTGGGCACTGTTTTCCTCTGCTTGACCACTTTTTGATACAACAGCATTCTGGATTCGTTTTATGCTTTCGTATTTTTTAATTTTGTCCATAGAGTGCATACATACCATTTTGTGGTGTTCTTGATATACTAGTAGTTATTTGATTTATAATGACTATAATCATAACGCAATGTTGATTGCTGAACCATTTTTTTCCTCAAATTTTATCTTTGATGACTGTTTATTATGCTTACCCATTGTCAATATACTAGTAACGAATTACTATGCTACTGTCATACAAATGAAAGGCTTAGCTTGGTAAACAACTAGGTCTAATCCACAATTTTCTAAATATGCCTGTACCAAGTTTGGAACAGGCCGCTTGATTTCCATTAGTTTGATGTGCTTGAGCCTCGGTTTTGTATTTTGATAAATGACTTTAAGTTTTGAATTTTCCTAGGGGATACTCTTTTAAGTATTTTTTAGTCTTTTTTATGGGTACGCGTGTCTTTCTGTTGCTAATTTACACGATTGTGTCGGGTATGGGTGAAGGTTGACTTTTGTTTAACGTTCAAACCCGCTGCATTTGTTAGTACCGTCCTTATTCAACAACCTGTTGCTGTCATTTGTTGATGTGATTCTCGATTTTTTTATATAGATAAGACCGTTGGTTTTTTGGTTAAATGGTTTTACACAGGCCATTTTATGGGCCCTTTATAGCTTGCTGTTCGATGTTAGCCAAAGGTCCGTATTGAAGGCCGTACTTTTACCTAATTGTATAATTGTTTTCTTTTACAAATTGTGATTTGTATGGAGAGTTGTCTCTTGGTACTTATACCACATCTATTAATATCTATGAAATAACAAACGTATGTAGATATGATTTATTTTCGGACTGATGCACAATGGAAAACATTTTTTCTGCTAAATAATATAAATACAAAGCTTATGTTAGATCTCAGTTGACATAAAATCATTTACACGCTAGAGGGGTGTCACTCCGTTGATACTTTTGAATTCCTAGAATGCAGATATTGCGTAATAATAGTTCAAAAGGTTTCGTTCTTTTATTTCAAAAAATACTTTTCAGCTTGAATTCATTTGTACCGTAATTTTAATATTTCCTGAAGTTTTATTCGTCAAATATCACCACTGCATATTTCCCTCCAAATGCATTTAAAGGAGCAACACCTCGATATGACATTATATTACAAATGAAAGAACAAACATTTGAGTATGAAGAAGTGAATACAATCGATTTTCTTTACCAGTCGTAAATATAATTTACTCGAAAGAAAGAAAAAACAAAAACAAATACTTGAATTAATATGAACATTGCATATCATTGCAAAATTAAGAATTTTTTTAAACATATCATTCAGTCCGGTTTTACAAATTGCTAAAAAGGTGTTTTCACTACCTAACTCAATAGTAAAACTTCTTTTGTAACATGGAATTTAAATTACTTTTTGTCCCAGACGTCTTTGATTTTTTTAATATTAAGTCATGAAGAGATTAATAAATATGATAATAAAGACGTATGATTGTGTTTTATATGACATTTGACATACATCAATTATTTTAACATTATAGTTGTATAATAATATTGCTCTTTTTTTGAAAGAAAGAAATAAACATTCTGTGAAAAATTAATCATTACCAAGTTTTGAGACCCAAATACACTTTTCTATGAGAATAATGCGTCTACTGGCATAGCCAAACATGCATATATCACATCCATATTTCACCGGGCATTCCGTGTCTAAAATCTCGTCATTGTCGTCATTGTGCAAACACGTACATGGTTGCTCTAATCCTTGACACACAAGATGAGTATAACACGTGACAATAGAATGTTCCTTTAGCATGACAGTATTTTTGATTATTTTGTGCAATCAATTAATGAAGAACAATATTTAACATGTACGCACTGATGGATATCATGTGCGAGTCATATGACGCAAAAAAAATTATGTTGGAGCAATTAAAATTCAAATACAATATTTACACTCAAGAGCGCATGACAAGTCAGTTGATTACTAAATTATACAAAGGTTTCTTTGTTGTTATTTCCGCTTCCACTGCTACTGTCTTTACGATTGACTGATTTAGCCTCTTTTTCGATGCATGTACCGTTGTTCAGAAGTCTTTCTTGAGACGGTTTTGGTGCTAAACACCGTGTCAGAAATATCTTTGAAAATGTTGTTCGGAATATTTTGCTCATACTGCAATATAAGACGAAGTTAAAGGCAGAGTTGATAGCTAGCAGAGAATCTGTTATTTCCCTAATCCCTTTCACTAAATTTGATTCATCAACGTACCCAAAGCCGAAGAACAGTGACATAAATGCATCCGGCATTATACAAACGGTAAAAAATATAATGATTGCTATAAGCATGAGCGTGATTCTATTCCTAGAAGAAAGTTTCTTGCCTTTCACTCTCTGCTTTCTTAATTCATTGATTATTCTTGCGTTTAGAAATATAAGAACAATCAACGGTATAATAGATCGTAAGGAGTTTTGTACCCATGTATATGGGTCCATAAAATCCGAATTATTTCCTAGAGCACTCGGAAGCACTGTATAACACGTGATATTTTTGTTGGTATCCACTTGATGAATTGCCTCGTACCGTAGAGCAGACGGTATTGTTAGAATTATCATTGTGAGAAACACAACTGTGCTCACTATTCTTGCCTTTGATATAGTACACATCTCCTTGGCTCTTGTTATGATGCATATTGATATGTAACGTTCAACTGCCACAGACACTGTCAGCCAAGCCGTCACACATACTGACATATTAAATATGTAATGGGCATACGGATAAAAATTTGAAATTAGCCTCATGTCCTTATCTAGATTTTGATCTTGCAGAACTACCATTATGAAGTAAAAGAAATCATTAATGAGTTTGATTGTATCCGAAACAGCTAAAGCTGAAAGGTAGACATTTGTTGATGTCGCCATATCTTTATGACTTAAGACGATCAAGGTCAATGTGTTGCCAATGATACCAAGAATGCATACGATTGGGTAAATAATGAGACCCGTGATAAACTGGGCCACATTATAAAACCCCGAATACTCGTCTGTTGCATCGTCACATGGCCCAAGTCCATTTGTTATATTTAGTGCTATTATTTCAGGTGTTGAGTTGAAAAGTACGACCAGGCTTGAAAGATTTTCAGCTATCCCATAGCTTCCCATGTTTTATGTGCTTTCAGAGATCAGCTTATTTACACTGTCAAAATCTGCAAATATAAAAATACAAATATTTAGGGATGTGGTATATAGCAGAAGATGAATATCTCAATATAAGCTCAATTGATTCATATCTTTCAAGTCGAGGCCTTTTATCATGTTTATAGCCGACGATACGGTATGAATTTCTCCTTTTAAAAGGCCGTATACATTGTAGTTGCCTAAAGTGTTCTATTCTAACTTTTTGTTAATAATTCCTACAAATTAACAAATGATATATTGGTAATAAAAAGCATTTTATTGCTGTAATACTAGGAGCTTAGCACAGACACTGTGTGTCGCCAATGAACGACTGAATGAATCAAGAATACATCGTAAATCGCGCTAACAACATCAAATTTCTAATTAAAGTTTTTGTTGTAAATGAAAGCAGATAATTAAAATACGATCATATATTTAATTATTGAATGCATTAATACATATCTCCTAGTATTACCAATTGATTTCAATGAATGTCTGACAATAGTCATTATTTGGATAATTTTGGCACCATTGGAACTAGTGATAGACAGACATTGACGAAGTATTATTTGTTTACTAAAAGTTAATGGTTCTAGTCAACAGTCTTTTCTGTCAAGCATTATTCCATCTAATTGATTGGTTGTTTCTTCTTGATAAAACTTTATTAGGCTTAGTTAATCTGATGTTCAGTGGTTGTCGTCTGTTTATGTGGTTCATAAGTGTTTCTCGTTTTTTCGTTTTTATATAGATTAGACCGTTGTTTTCCACGTTAAAATGGTTTACACTAGTTATTATTGGGGCCCTTTACAGCATACTGTTCGGTGTGAGCCAAAGCTCCGTGTTGAAGGCCGTACCTTGCCCTATAACAGTTTACTTTTATAAACTGTTACTTGGATGGAGAGTTGTCTCATTGGCACTCATACCTCATCTTCCTATATTTATATACATGCATATCTGTAGAACATCAACATCTCCGACATGTCGTTAGTTTTGTTGGGTTGTCTCATTGACGTATACTTCACTAATCATATTTTTCATATCTTTATCTACGATACGATATATCCTTTATGTAGGAGGGGCAGTTTATGATTCATCTTGATCGATTCTTTTAAATTATTCAATTTTATTATTATTCCTACATGATTTAAATATGATTTCAAAAGCATTTTCCTCGTCGATTGTTGCCTATGGAAATTAGGGATGGTGACTTTTAACTCATATTATGATTAAATTTTATACCAGAGAACATAACTTTGTCGTAAAGCGCGTTTTTAACGGAACTTTGATGTTTCAATGTTTTTCCAAACGAAACTAAGAAACCGCTATTGATATTCTTAAAATCATTATGAGAATAGTTAATGTTCCAAGTAGATATACTAGCCAGTCTTTTTATAGGACACAACTATAAATTACATTTTAGTTTCCGATACATAATATTACTTGACTGAATAAAGAACAATTACCATGTTTCCAAGAATTAGATTCAACTGATAATGCTATAAGGAGAATAAATGTATGAGGGGGATAGGACCTTTATCGGGACTTCGGGATCGGGGTTTTTTAAGCTCAGGATTTCGGGATTGACCCTTTCGGGATCTGGAAATTCTTTTTATTGAATTTCGGGACCTCGGGATTTCGTGTTTTTAAGCCCGGGATTTCTGGATCAAGTGTTTTTTAGCACGGGATTTCGGGATCAGGACCCCTCCTACCCCCTCTCATGTATCACATGTAGTAGTTTAAAACAGAGCAATGGCTCGTAAAGCATTTTTCATTGGTACGCAGAGGCGGATTTAGAGGCCCCCCTTTTTTGAGAAAAAATTTGGTTGCTTATAAAGGGAATCATTGAAGCGTGACTGGAATGGGCCCCCTCTTTGCTCAGTCAGTGGGCCCCAACTTATGAAAATTCCTGGATCCACCACTGGTACGGGAGGTGCTCAGTATTTTATTTCTTGAACAACGCACACAAACTTGTACAATTTGGTAGCAGTTGTATGTCACTAGATGAAAACGTTGTAGTGTAACATTAAAAAAATCGGATTCAGTTTTTGATTAAAAAAAACGAATCGCGTATCATCCAATCAGGAGCTGCATAATATCTTTATTCTTAGTACTATCTTTGTTGTCGATCTAATGTAAACAAATGATATTGCTCTCTTGTAATCAGTAAGATACCACATAAGTATAGCAATGCTTTTAAAAACTAATTAAATAACTAAAATAGAAAAGAGTTTTTTTTTTTCTTTAAAGGTTTCAATGATTATGCAGTTGATATTTGCTTTACACCCATTGTCAAATATTTCATTCACGTTTATAGGAAGGGAAAAAATTGACAATGAATACAATATAGCTGTCATAGAGACCATATATTTACGTTCCCATTCTGACCGGATGAGTATTTATACATCCCGCGAACAGTCACAAGGACACTATATTTAGGCAAAGGTAGTACTTTCAACTAGGGTCGGTTGAACACCAAAATGATCATACTTCTATTTCCCAGTCAAGCTTTGAGATACAGTAAGTATACCAGCAAAATGAATGGGTATTAAATGATAGTAACAAAGTACTTGGAGATTCAATGATAGTAACAAAGTACTTTAGGATTCAATAATAGTGACAAAGTACTTTAGTATTCAATGATAGTAACAAAGTACTTTAGAATTCAATGATAGTAACAAAGTACTTGAAGATTCAATGATAGTAACAAAGTATTTTAGAATTCAATGATAGTAACAAAGTACTTTAGGATTCAATGATAGTAACAAAGTACTTTAGGATTCAATGATAGTAACAAAGTACTTTAGGATTCAATGATAGTAACAAAGTACTTATAGATTCAATGATAGTAACAAAGTACATAAGAATGCAATGATAGTAACAAAGTACTTGGTGAAACAACGATAGTAACAAAGTACTTTAGGATTCAATAATAGTAACAAAGAACTCATGGATTCAATGATAGTAACAAAGTACTTTAGGATTCAATAATAGTGACAAAGTACTTTAGTATTCAATAATAGTGACAAAGTACTTTAGTATTCAATGATAGTAACAAAGTACTTTAGAATTCAATGATAGTAACAAAGTACTTGGAGATTCAATGATAGTAACAAAGTATTTTAGGATTCAATGATAGTAACAAAGTACATAAGAATGCAATGATAGTAACAACGTACTTGGTGAAACAACGATAGTAACAAAGTACTTTAGGATTCAATAATAGTAACAAAGAACTCATGGATTCAATGATAGTAACAAAGTACTTAAGGATTCAATGATAGTAACAAAGTACTTGGAGATTCAATGATAGTAACAAAGTACTTGGAGATTCAATGATAGTAACAAAGTACTTTAGGATTCAATGATAGTAACAAAGTACTTAAGGATTCAATGATAGTAACAAAGTACTTGGAGATTTAATGATAGTAACAAAGTACTTGGAGATTCAATGATAGTAACAAAGTACTTGAGGATTCAATGATAGTAACAAAGTACTTTATAATTCAATGATAGTAACAAAGTACTTATAGATTCAATGATAGTAACAAAGTACTTTAGTATTCAATGATAGTAACAAAGTACTTAAGGATTCAATGATAGTAACAAAGTACTTTAGTATTCAATGATAGTAACAAAGTACTTTAGGATTCAATGATAGTAACAAAGTACTTTAGTATTCAATGATAGTAACAAAGTACTTTAGGATTCAATGATAGTAACAAAGTACTTGGAGATTCAATGATAGTAACAAAGTACTTTAGGGTTCAATGATAGTAACAAAGTACATAAGAATTCAATGATGGTAACAAAGTACTAGGTGAAACAACGATAGTAACAAAGTACTTTAGGATTCCATAATAATAACAAAGTACTTTAGTATTCAATGATTGTAACAAAGAACTTTAGGATTCAATGATAGTAACAAAGTACTTGGAGATTCAATGATAGTAACAAAGTACTTTAGTATTCAATGATAGTAACAAAGTACTTTAGGATTCAATGATAGTAACAAAGTACTTGGAGATTCAATGATAGTAACAAAGTACTTTAGGATTCAATGATAGTAACAAAGTACTTGGTGAAACAACGATAGTAACAAAGTACTTTAGGATTCAATAATAGTAACCAAGAACTTATAGATTAATGATATTAACAAAGTACTTGGAGATTCAATGATAGTAACAAAGTACTTGAGGATTCAATGATAGTAACAAAGTGCTTTAGAATTCAATGATAGTAACAAAGTACTTATAGATTCAATGATAGTAACAAAGTACTTTAGTATTCAATGATAGTAACAAAGTACTTTAGGATTCAATGATAGTAACAAAGTACTTTAGTATTCAATGATAGTAACAAAGTACTTTAGGATTCAATGATAGTAACAAAGTACTTTAGTATTCAATGATAGTAACAAAGTACTTTAGGATTCAACGATAGTAACAAAGTACTTGGAGATTCAATGATAGTAACAAAGTACTTTAGGATTCAATGATAGTAACAAAGTACTTGGAGATTCAATGATAGTAACAAAGTACTTGAGGATTCAATGATAGAAACAAAGTGCTTTAGAATTCAATGATAGTAACAAAGTACTTATAGATTCAATGATAGTAACAAAGTACTTTAGTATTCAATGATAGTAACAAAGTATTTTAGGATTCAATGATAGTAACAAAGTACTTTAGTATTCAATGATAGTAACAAAGTACTTTAGGATTCAATGATAGTAACAAAGTACTTTAGTATTCAATGATAGTAACAAAGTACTTTAGGATTCAATGATAGTAACAAAGTATTTTAGTATTCAATGATAGTAACAAAGTACTTTAGGATTCAATGATAGTAACAAAGTACTTGGAGATTCAATGATAGTAACAAAGTACTTGGAGATTCAATGATAGTAACAAAGTACTTGGAGATTCAATTATAGTAACAAAGTACTTGGAGATTCAGTGATAGTAACGAAGTACATAAGTATTCAATGATAGTAACAAAGTACTTTAGGATTCAATGATAGTAACAAAGTACTTGGAGATTCAATGATAGTAACAAAGTACTTTAGAATTCAATGATAGTAACAAAGTACTTGGAGATTCAATGATAGTAACAAAGTACTTGGAGATTCAGTGATAGTAACAAAGTACTTGGTGATTCAACGATAGTAACAAAGTACTTTAGGATTCAATAATAGTAACAAAGAACGCATGGATTCAATGATAGTAACAAAGTACATTTAGATATAGGAAGATGTGGTGTGAGTGCCAATGAGACAACTCTCCATCCAAATAACAATTCAAAAATTAAACCATTATAGGTTAAAGTACGGCCTTCAACACGGAGCCTTGGCTCACACCGAACAACAAGCTATAAAGGGCCCCAAAATTACTAGTGTAAAACCATTCAAACGGGAAAACCAACGGTCTAATCTATATAAACAAAACGAGAAACGAGAACTTGTGGATTCAATGATAGTAACAAAACATAGTACTTGGAGATTCAATGATCGTTACAAAGTACTTTAGGATTCAATGATAGTAACAAATGATAGTAACAAAGTACTTTAGGATTCAATGATAGTAAAAAGGTACTTTGGGATTCAAAGATAGTAACAAGGTAAACATCTATACATTGCACTGAGTATTTTCTATTGTTTGAATCAGTTTCACAGATTTCGTTAGGTACAAAAGACATCCGGGTCATTTTCCTGTACTGCTGTAGCAACAAGAACATGTATGTTTTATGACGAAAGGTTATCAATTAATATCAAAATAAACATAATTGCGATTGTTTTAGCATCTGTCTATATCAGTAAAGATATAATAAACATAAGATCAGACTAAGAAACATGACTGAACCGTTTTTACGATATATCTTATCAGCTAAATGCTTGTTTTATTTTCAGTGAAGATAAAAATAGGAAATAATTTGTAAATAACGTACGGTCATTCAAATCGTTTACTCTCAGTTTGATATCTAATTTATTACTATAACTTACGATAGGAATGGTCAAGGAAAGTTAACCCCTTATAACAAGATATTTTACAAATGTTTATAATTGTATTATCTAAAAGCATTTTCTCTATCTTATGTTTAATGTCTTATTAATTCGCAGGTTATTGGGGAAGACAGCTTGATTACAAAACACATTCTTCAGATGTATGTTTAAACTATTTTAGTTCCGAGCTTCTTTTCATAAGATTGAGTTATGAAGAATGAAATCAAACATATCAAAAAACGTATAAAACTATATTTTCTATGTAATATGTTATAAATAATTAATAAATAAGAAGATGTGGTATGAGTGCCCAATGAGACAACGCTCCATCCGAGTCACAATGTATAACAAGTAAATAATTATTATTGGTCAAAGTACGGCCTTCAGCACGAAGTCTTGGCTCGTACTGAACAGCAATCTATACAGCCCCAAAATTTACTCGTGTAAAACAATTTAAAAACCCTGATGAAAACCACCAGTTTATAATCAATTTTGAAAATGAGAAATACTAATGAACAACACCAGCAAACGACAACCATCGAATAACAGGCTCCTGACTAAGAAGAGGTTAAAAATGCAGCGGCCTTAAACGTTTAACAATGCGCCAATCTTCACCCCTAACCCAAGATAGTAGTGCAACATTACAAAATAAAAAGACACAGTTTCAACTAAAACATTTTCTTTCAGTTTCATCTTTTTTGGAACCTCAGACCTCCCGTGTAATGCATTTGGTCAATCGAAGTGTAAACCCAAGAAGAAATTTTTTATCTGATTCATATCGTATTGACAATAAAGTATTTATAAAATATTTATTTAGCAGAACTGTTATGTATGTTCTATGCGGTTAACCGTATACATTGAAGCTGTTGAAAAAAAATGAAAATTATTTTAGCCGCATTGAGAATTTTTTTTTTTAATGAAGTCAACTCGATAGCTGGGAAAGGGATGCATGTTGGAAATAGCAATGCAACGGTATGTTATGCATTGGCACACTTGAAAAAATGTATTTTATAAATATTATGAGTGCTATATCTTTGTTAAAAGTTGATAAATGGGGTTATTGCATGAATATTGGGGAATATTCATGCAATAACCCTATAGTATAATATGTTATAAGTATATAATAAATGATTAATGTTTAGTCATATTGACATGGAAATTTTGATATAACGTACGTTACTGAAAAACATTTAAGTTAAACATTCTTTTACTTAAACAAGCTAATGAAAACCGATGTGTACAAAAGTTGTGGAGTTGTAGGGAAATATTTAATTTTTATGACTATGATCTTAAAAGTGCATCAAACATTTATCACATTATCTAAAAGAATTTTTCTCCACATAATATGTTCGAAAAGGATTTTATTTTTGATTTTTTTGTGGCATTCATTAGACTTACATTAACTGATAAAATTGAGAATTAAAATGGTGAATGTGTCAAAAGAGGGACGAAAGATACCAAAGGGACAGTCAAACAGTCAAAGAGACAACAACCTATCCACAGAGCAGATAACAGTCGCAGAACAGGCAGTTATCTCGGAATTTTTTTTTCCCTATATTAAGGCATGTAGGGTGAAAAATTGTGGGACAAGTGCCTGTGAGTCGAAGGCCACCAATAGGTCTTTAATGCTGCTCCATTGTCTTTTGATTGTTTTCCGTATTTTGCCATGACATTGTAAGTTTATTTTCGAATAAATATCACTTTTGTATCTTCCTCCTTTCTTTTGCTGCTGTATTTCCATGTTGTTCTAATCAATCAAAGTAATTAACAGTGCAAACAGTTCACTCTTGCACATTTTCCAAAGTAAAGTAATAACATTATTTCATAATTGCAACATTAAAGTAATTTATTAGTTATAGAATTGATATTGACCCCAAAGAATTTTAAGGAGAACTGATTTAATTTTACCATAATTATAATTCTTTTCAACAAGTATGTAAACAATATGAAAGGTTTTCGAAAATACTTTTTAAACTTGTTTTCTTGGTACATAGAAGCAAAAGCAGCAGTTTTTCATAATAACAACGTACAATGATCTTGCAACTATTTATTTTGAAATGCACCTTGTCAGAAAACAACAACTGCGTGTTGCTTCCGCAGGTGGGAGTTTTAGCAGATAAAATATAACTTGTGATGATAAAAGTTACAGAACTCGTTTGTTTCGATAATGGTATATCTCGATGTAATATCTAGATTTTTCAATTTACTATATACTTTAAAACATGTTTTATGCTTTCTGTATTTGACCCAGATACTATGAATATAATTTACTTCAACTAAAGACTAAACTGCTCGTTATCGTCTTTAGTCTCTGAGATATAAACTTGCAGCTGAAAAAGTAATTTTCTAAACATTCTCTCTTAAATTATACAAATCATTAATATCAGTGTCCAATTAAAATAATGCCACAAAGGAAAAAGAAGGTATAACTTTCCAAACAAGTCTGTTATTTATTAAGGAATGTACTTGAGAGAGAAGAGAATGTTTTGTAATTACCCAGATTAAACTCGTAATGAAGCTTTAGTTTCCCTAAGCGCTAATCTCTCAAAGGAACATTTTAAGCATTGCACAAAGCATGCAAGATCTTACATAAACGTTAATTGCATATTTACATGGGCGAGATTTATCATTCTTTAATGTGCTTCTTAACAAGTATTGGCGTCAAGCTGCAAGACAGAAAAATTAATTTTGCGAAACAAAAATAAATAAGCTAAACACAATATATTTAATATCAATTACAATTTTATGCCGATTTAGATTAGTGTCAGATTGTGCAGACAGTTATAAAGGTTTATGTCAATTGTTTTTGAAGAAACAAAGTACAGTATGTGATTACTTATGTGATGGCCGTTATCTGTTTGATGCCAATTAAGTATACTAACGTTCATGGTTTGAACTTATAAAAGCCAGTCTTGTTGTTTAGGTGTTTATTGTTTTTTTGTACAAATCAAGTTCCACATTTTGAGGCCTTTTATACATAGCTCTTTACAACGAATTAAAAGGAGCTTGCAGTGTCCCTTATTGTAACGTACCAATTTACAGGTAATGGCCTTACTCAAATAATCCATAGAGGGGTTACTTTGTTGATTGCATTTATCGGATTTCACTTGATATTAAGAAAGACATATATATGTCTTTAATTCATATTTTGAATTGCAAACTGTCAATTATAGGTGTTCTTTTTAAGATATATCAGATGCAATGATTGAACTCTAAACCATAAGTCAATCAAAATTAAATAAAGATTTAAAGGACAATACTTAAACTTGATAGCTTGATGAATAATACATTGTATTTCTAAACAAATGAGTGCCGTCGAAATACAACTTTCATATTTCTGCATGTTGAATTTCTCTTTGAAGATAAATTTCTGTGATTCAAATGTGATGAAATTTGAATTCAGTAAATTTTGATCAACATCCCAGTTGTAAATAAAAAGAAATGAAAAAATGTTCAGAAAAATCCAGTTAAATAATACTGAAGTAGGTAAATACTGATTCAGAAGGAGCCAACAGAAGAGTCGTGTTCCGTTCATAATATTTTGTTTTAATGAAGTTTAGCTTGAAAAGTCTATATATATAGTTTAGTATCAGAGCTTAGTATATTGAAAAAAAGTAGATGTGGTAAGGTCTACAAAGGACACCAGTCACTATGTATACATACATTTGTACATGTATCATTGAGAGTTTTTACGCAGATGTTTTCCTATGCCTCCGTGGGACAAACATCTATAAAATATTTTAAAAAAATGTTGACTTTTGCAAAGAACAAGTTGTCTAAGTATCTACGGGTATTGATAAAATATGTTCTTATTTAAATGTTATTGTCAAGTTTAACATAACGTTTAACTCACTATTTTTCTTTAAATGTCTGAACCAAGTCAGGAATATGGCAGTTGTTATGAAATATTCCGTGTCTATGTATGTTCGCGTTTGTTTTTTTAGCAGTTCAGAGTTTCTTTTTTCCGATGTTTCCCCTCGGATAAGACATGGTTTGTAACCCGAGTTTGTTTTCACATAAACGATTTATTAATATTTAACAACGGTATAATACTGTTATCGTTATTCAACATAAAAAATTGGGAGTTTGCTGCTTCCGAATAAAGATAGAAATACCATGAGATTTAGAAATGTCAACATATTCTCGTGAGTTTACGTAGTATAACGCAATCATTATTTGAAACGTGCATATCAAACAAATGAAAAGTATTGTATACTTAGGAGTTATAATGAAGGTGTGTGATGTTTAATTAAACGAATTAATATGAAAATCAAAACCATGTATATCTACTTTGACAAGTTTGATGTTAATGTGCTTTATAAATATAATTTTGCTGAAAGTATAACAGAAATACATTATAATGTTTCGGAATTAAACCTTTGTATTTCCCTCTTAGTTATCGTTAATTAAGTTGATAATTAGCAAAATAGGGTTCTTGGTAAACACAATCAGAAATATATTCCAAAAAGAAATATGATCAAAGAGAATTGAGAGAAGTGATTTGTTTACTATTGACACGAACATCTCATTAAACTAAACAACTTCTTAAATTTGCCAATATTTTAATTGAAATTCCATGAATCCGTTGTCTGTATTCTATCTACCCACTATATAATATGTTCTTAACACTTTCAGCTCTTGACGGGAACATAAAAAGTGTCTATACATACGCTATTATTTGAAAAGGTTTACAATTAGAAATGCATCCATCATATTCTGCTTGGTTATTTTCTAGACTATTACATTATTAACTTCTTGAAATTCAATTTCATCTTTAAAATTGAAAAAGCACACACTTCCTGTTAAAATTATGACATCAGCTTCATAATTACTTCAATAATTTTGATCCAAGTTCCTAAGTACTGGTATTAACTTTCATGTTTTAATATTTGTTTCATGTTAAGCCAAGAAATTTTTATCATGTATAATATAACCTCTATTGTCAAGCTATTCTGGAATGGTGTTTTTAATGTTTTTTCCCCTCATATACCTGGTTTCATGCAGATGCAGCGTGTATCATGTTTTCTTTTTTACGTCATTTTTCTACTGGACTTGGTAAATACATGTACATCGGTTACTTCTTTGTAAGTTTCTTTGACGACATTTCCCGATAACTCTTGTATCAAATATCCCATTATACCCCGTCATTATGTTATTCAGACAAATACATATGCTGGAATTGATGTCGCTTTCAATGTAAGCATATAGATGCTTCTATAACCGTTTTATCTTAAGTTATGTATGTTATACCGGTACCCTTCGCGCTGATAGTTGGCCATGATATAATCGATCATATATTTCTGTCATTTTATTTATTTATTTTGAGGATTGGTTATAATTATGCAATACTAAATATTCTTGGAAGTATGAAACTTATACCACTAAACACGGGTTTTTTTACCAAAATTATACACGTAAAAGCACACGACGTTTTGCGCAGTGAATAGCTTTTTCCGCAGGTGAATATGCTTATTTATTCAAAATCCCATTCATATAGAAAAACCTACTAATATTTTATCAATATGGAATAACATAGATACCAGTCTTAAACTGTTAACGCCAGACGCGCGATTCATCTACAAAAGACTCATCAATGACGCTTGAATAAAAAAAAGTTATAAGGCCAAATAAAGTACAAATTGTTGAAGAGCATTAACGATCCAAATTCGAAAGAGAAATACCTCTTATGTAATCGATCTACATGTATGATTATGACCATATCAATGATAAGTCATGCCTACACGAAAGTACGGAAGCGTATTAGCGCCACACATTTTTTTTTTTCCCTATGTTTGCGTTTTAACGCAAACCTTTGCGTTATAACGCAAACCTTTGTAACGCAAACCTTTGTAACGCAAACCTTTGTAACGCAAACCTTTGTAACGCAAAGGTTTGCGTTATAACGCAAACATAGGGGAAAAAAAATGTGTGGCGCTAATACGCTTCCGTACGAAAGTGCTTCAATCGGCAGCGTAAATATTAACCATCTTGTTCATTTGATTATATTTTTCTGCCTTTAAATGTTATATATTTTTTAGATAATAACCATTACATATTCATTTATACTCATCCTTAGATTTTCTTTTGCTTAATATACTTTGTTCATATTTGATAGAATCTGGGTCCGAATTATGGACCCTTTGACATTTATTATGATTGTCCTTCGGCAATAGCAAATACAATAAATGTGTAGTATATAGTTAAGAAATGAATAACTTACGGTTCTGATAAGTAAGGCATGCTTTTTCATGTATTTGTGTTTCGTGTGTTTATATACTCATTTTATTCTGTCATGTCATGCCAGTGTAAAATATCCGCCAGGTTGACAAATCTGTATATCACATGCTTAGTTTATTTGAAAAACGAGAACGTGCTATTTAGTATCCATAAATAAATGGACAATCAGTGGGAATGCATACACGTTATGAGCATACCATATTTCTTCACGTTTGGGTCATTAAAAGCGATTTGCATAATTTTCCAATTTTCGATATTCCATGTTTTTGTCGAAAAAAACAACATTGTTTTTAATATCTTTACACTAATTTAAAGCAAATAATGACAATTATTTTGTAGATGAAATTATTGTTAATAAAGCAGCACTGCAAGCATTTAATGGGTTAGTTTTTCACAACTAATTGTTGTTATATGTACATTTCTGCGACAAATCAGCACTATCAATTCATTCTCACGATCACTAGAGTTTTAATTGGGATATGCCACATAACAACCTGATAGTTACGACAATGTCATTTTTATTTAACAAACCAAGTTGACAGCTTCTTTGAATGTATGTCTGTCAAAATGTTTATATTGAAGAAGCAATATTGTATAGTTCATTGTCAGAGGATTTGTAGCAGAATAATGATGGTTCTAAGTGTGAACAGATTTTTGTCCAATTTCCCCTAATTTATTTCACAGACAGAGATACGACAAAAAGCTATTCAAATTTAAAACATGTAAGCTTCCTATGTGTCCTCTCATTGTCTGGTAAAATTATATCATTTTACTGAAAATTTAATGACAATAATTATACTAATGAAGGAAAATAACTTATTGTGAATTTCGTGCGTCCGAATAATTAGTTTGCTCAAAATTGCAGCAAGCAATTTGAATAGATTTTGACGAAGTTTTAAAAAAAAATCGTAATACAATTTCAGGAGAACATTAAAAACGAAAATTAAAGTCATAACGATAAAAATTAAAAACTCACTAGTATGAATTTTCTAAAAGTTATGTTTAAAGTTCTTAAGGTAATAGTTCCGACTATCTCAAATGCTCAAATCTGGCTTTTGTCCTCAGCTCTATAAAAGTTTGTCCTCCACAAGCATGAAATATTGGCCACTGGAGTTAACCAACCTCAATCAATCAATCTTAAAAAATAACTCGGCAAAGAAAGCAAAAAGAAGCGAACACAATTATAAATATTTAGTAATTATCGAAAAGCAATATTATGATAATGGTTGCCGTTTTCATCTGACGTTTTGAACCAGTACTTAAGTCTAGTGTGATAATTTCCTCTATAGTTTTAATTTTGTATAGATGACAGTTGTGTCTTTGATAATTTATTTTAGATGTAATTGTCAGTTAATTGGTATTTGCTTCCTTCTCCACGAAGCACGCGGCGTTAACGCGAGAAATAGCCAGATTAAAAAATTATGCGACCTAGCTTTTCGGTCTAGTACAAAACAGTGTCTATTATCATACCCCATTATCACGTTTCGTCCTACATATGCATTTAATTTGCCACTGGGTGTTAAAGAGACAACCATTCATTTATCAAACAATGATGCAACGTTTGAAATTATGTAATCATCCAAAAAAAGGAGGAAGTATTATATAATACTTGCATGGTCAAAGTCATTCAAAATTCTGTGGATCATGGTTGTTTCGGATTTTTTCTGGATGATGAATTGGCATTTTTATTTTCTTAAATATCTGATCAAATAATTTTATTTTAACAGTAATGAATTATAAACATTGCTTTGAACTGATGAATAACGTCAATTAATGTTCAAGGGTTCTGTTACAGTAATTCGAATCTAGAATCATCACGACATTGAAATAATGATGAAGGTCTGGATGGGGTTAAGAGAATAAGTAACTAAAAGTGCAGAAAACAGGGCAAAATTAAAAGAAAATAGAGAGAAAAAAATCAGGCTAAACATAAAAATTCAGAAAAATGGGGTAATTTTTTTTTTAAAAGAGAATAATTAATTAAAATAGATAAAAAGAAAAAAAGAGGAAAATGGGTAAAATTTTATGGGATAACGAATCGAAAGCTCTCTTTCCAGACCCTTCTGATGAGGATGGGGGTCAAATGTGTCAATTAAAGTTTAATGTTACGAGAAATATGATTTCTTGAGATTTCCCGCTTAATGGTTGTGACAAAAAGTTCACAATACACATTTTATGATTTATGTTTTTTTTTGTAGCAATCAAATTTTCTAAAAATAATCCAAATAACGATTAGATATCATTTTCTAGTAAATTATCATTAAACTTAGTGCAATATCCATTAGCGCACGTATGAAATGGTTTGGTTCCTAAAAAATCCCATAAAAATCATTTTTAAAGATTTTTCAACCAATTTCAATTAGACGCGGGGACGGTCATGGACATTTTGGTGTCTTATTTTGCTTTACGTGCTGTTTTGTTACTGTCTTAATTATCGGTATTTACTCAACATCACTTTTTATAATGCTATAAAATATTTCGAATCTCTATTAAAATTGATTCGTAAAAACATTAAGCCCGGCGTTTCATTCAGTACTCTATTATAACTTGGAAACAAAGATATAGCAATTGCCAAATTAGTTGAACATGCTTTATTTATACAATAATATTAAAAGTAATATTAGTTATTGCTAAATAATTATAACCCGTATTTGTCAAGAAGGCGTTATTGTAGTTGCCCAGAAAAATGTAACGAAATATTCATATATGTGCACGATATTTTAATGATATAAGTTTTATATACAAAAATATTGGTAACATTCACGTCATTGCGATTCTCGAGAAAAGCTATAAAGTTATCCTATTGCATCTCCGAACTTGTATTACTAGTACCGCGAAGCTACATGACTTTTTGTATAGCCAAATTGAATATAAATGTGTTTTTTTCTGTTAACTTACTGAAATTTTGGGGTAAACAAAATTCCCACCTTCTTTTTTATACCATTATGGCATGTAATACTAGTCTTGAGAGCTTTGTAAATTTTCTTCATAGACACAATACTAAATCAGCAAAGACGCTAGGCTTATAATTTGATACGTCGGAAACGCATTTCGTTTACATGAGACTCATCACTGACGCTCGAATCAAAGCAGTTGGAAAGCCAAATCAAATACGAAGTTGAAGAGCATTAAAGGCCAAACACTCCGACAAGTTTTGCCCCCAAATTCCGTTGATATCTTTCGATGACAGCTGTGCATGTAAGTTGTGCCAATTAATAGTAATACATTTTTAAATTAACCAACTAATTCTTCTTTTTTGCAAATACATGTACTGCCTTTTTGCTTGCCTTGCAAAGTGCATTGATATTTTCAGATTACAAACACGTACTATAACAAGATGTTTACAGACAAAAATCAGTAATTGGAGCGGTATAAACGGATGCACTGCATAAAACAACATCGCTTCATGTGAAGTTTAATGAAGTAAAATTATCATTAGGAATTCCACTATGAATGAACACATGATATCTTTAAAACAAGAGTGTGTCCATTGGTACATAACTCATATGCATCACTCGCAATATCATTTTCTATGTTCAGTGCATGGACAGTGAAATTGGAGTCGAAACTCCAATTTGGAAACACATGTACTAAGTTTCAAGCTCCGTATCCTAGAGCGGAACAGACGAACGAACGAACAAACGGACGCACAAATAAAAAAACATCATGCCCCTAGGTGGGGCATAAAACAAAGATAGCTTAAATGCATCCTATGTTCTAAAACGACATAGGAGCAAATACGTGTGTGTGGGATCCACTGGCTGCCTAAGAGGGGACCCGATTTCGTCACGGTTGATTCCCTATATAAGCAATAAAGAAATATTCTGAAAGCCCCCCCCCCTCCCCCCAAATCCGCCTCTGATGATATTTGGTATACCACAGGAACTGCGCTTGTTCAGCTGGTCTTCTTCAATGAAGAAGCTTGAATATATTCCAGAGATAATCAGAATGTTATCAAATCAAAGCTGCACAGTTTCGTACTACAAGTAGATCATATGATCTATCGAAATGATAAACTGATACAGTGCTGTTAATAAAACAAATATCAATTTCTGTCAGATAACGTGATAGCTCATAACCATCAGATAGTAGGTTTTTTTTATATAAATATTAGATATAAAGTTACTTGTACGAAAGTAACTGATGCTGGATACATAATTCGATTATTTAGAATATAAATTATAATATTTAAAATATTAAAAAATAAAACCTGACAATATAGAACAGACAAATGTTTACATGCACATGGTATATTTTTTTGGATTTACTGCACAAAGTCGGGCCATTATTTTATTAATTGTCTAATGGCATAAATGAGCACGTCGATGAGTTTCATGTTATTCAATATATTGACCCATTAGTAGAGCCATTACAATATATGAAACAAGCATAGCGCCACATGGTATTGTTAATAGATATTTTTTAAATATATCTTTGACGATTTTTTTCACTTTGTCTAAAACTTCTTTATATATTTTTGAATTTCAATTTACAAAATAGAGAAACATAACACGCGCGTATCTGAAGAATATGTACTTTCTAGCATCTGTCATCATCAAAACGGAATATTAAAACATTTTCTTCTATTATTATTTGTCATAATTCTTTAATTTTTCCAATAGTTATTGTATAAAAATAGGTGCTGTAACTTTAAACGTTAGAATTAATGCATAGCATAATTATTTCAAAGCAAAATATGCTACATGTGCTAAGTTAGTTAGAATTATATTTTTTTCAAAATCTATTGTTGAATGTTCCTATCTCAAAGTTATAATTGATCCTCAAACTTCACTTAAAACTTAAAATAAATTAAAAAAAATTAAATGCTAAATGTGAGATGTTAATTTAAACAAGTTCTAGTCTAATAAAGTTATTGACTTACTTTAACTAAAGTCATCTCTCATCGTAGTAATTAATTAATCTGCAGTTAACAAGACAAACACATGTTTCAGTTGCTAGTGAATGTTTCAGAATGGATCCGCATAAATATACAGGTGAGAAACCGAACCCGTTTTCTCACAGCATGATTAGAGATACACAATTTATCACCAATGATAACAAAAACAAATCAAATGCAATTCAGCACCGCAAAAAAAGGCGCTTTCGATGTAATTACTTGAGTGATAATTCGTTTTATAGGTAGATGATATTACAGGATAAATTGTTTGCTTCATGTTGTAGAAATTAAAAGCGATAATCATATTGTTTTCATTTTCATGACAGTTATACTTATATGACATGGTTAGAAGGTGTAAACTAATGTGGTTATTATACACTTGTGCGTCAAATACTCTAGTACAATACAATATGTTTATCTATAGTCCGTCCAAGATGGGTCGTGTCGTATCATTGTATGAGCTTTTTCGGTCGTTTGTCAGTTCATATTAACACATCAGTGCCAAACTCTATTTTATATTTGTTATTTTCGCAAAATAATAAAAAGAGTCAATTTAACATGAATTCATTTCAAAAACATAACAGATTCCATTTTTTATTTGCACTTCTAAGTTCTAAAATTAAGTCGACGTATTTCTGGAAACGTATGATTTGCACTGCTTAAAAGATGGTTAAAAATGCAATTTTGTCATTATTTTTTTCTTAGCAGCTATCACCAAAAACATTTCTTCTGGAAGTTAAAATTTTCCTTTAAGATATACAACAAATAACCTCTTGTTGATCATGCAACTTTGAGTTTACGTAACATGTTAACAATTTTATTTTAAAAAAACTTCTTTAACAGCAAGTCCATGTGATACAATGTATATAACATTTTAATTTATGGAAACGTCTAAAAATGTTTTTAAATTTTAAATGTACATTATCTAGACACTTTATTGTAAAATCTCTGTAGTATTAAACATCTTTTGAAATTTATAATTTTCAAAGAATTGAAATAACTAAATTTGAAATTGGTCCAGCGTCTTTTTGGTATTCCTTTTACTAAAGCGCTGTCAATTTTTCGACTTGTTAGTTGGAATGTTTATTTGGTATTTTCCGCCCCTCCCCCCCCCCCCCCCCCCTTTACATAAAATAACAATCGATAAGAGATTGCTCCATTTCCATTTTGCAAATTTTCCATTCGATTTTTGTTTGTTTGTATTCTTGATAAATTTCTTTCCTGTTTTTTCAGTTCCTTTCACATTTTAACAATCTTCTACAAATGCGTATTGGGTAAAAAAAATTATATGTTCGCATTTTTTTAATATTTCCTTTCCTCATTTTGATGACCTTCTATCTTTTTGTTTTACAACTCATGGAAGCAACCTCTCTACCGAAATCAAACGTGGCGAATTTTTGTCATACATACTTGACACTTTGAAGAATCGAAACATGAATCTCGGTTAAGTGTTAATCCATTTGGGTTGCTAAAGGTGTCGAAAAATAAGTTTACTGAAAGAAAATGTTTATCAAACAATTGGTTTACAAAGGGCTTAAGATGCTTTAATGGTGCAGCTGTTAATATTTTTAAAATGAAGGATTATCATTGCAGTTTCACACAAAATACATTTCAAGTAGAATTTTGAGTGCTACTCGATACAGCATTTCTGTATTGTTTACTTTTAGCACTAAGAAACTATATATTATTAACAGCCACACTTTTTTGTTCTTTAAGAGGCTTTATAAAGTCACAGTCTAATGTACCAGTACATTACGTCCATTCAATCTTTTACACCTGTGTAGTAATATTTTATTTTATATGTGTATTTTCTTTTTTTTCTATGCTTAATAATATTAACCGTGGCACGTCATTTTAATTCTTACGACAGAATAGCATGACGAACCTCTAAAAACTTGTCACATATGATCTTAGCTGTCGGATGTGAAATCATGACATTTTTTTTATAAATCTAAAGCATTAGATTCATTTCATTTTCTCTTTGTTATTATATAACGTATATATAGGTTTATCATCTGGTCATAGATCCAAAATTGATGATTTCCCCCCCGAAAATAATCCGTAGAATTGAACATATTAATTCTTGTATTTAAAAGACATGTTTAGAGGGTGTATATCATTGGTTTTGATGCGAAGGAACATAAGATAGGATAGACAGTAATAATACTTAGACACGTGACTTTTACGACAGACGTTATGAACTAAAAAGCTTACATAGAGTTGGGTTTTTTTCATTTCAATAGCAAAAAATACTATTTTCTGTGTATGGTACGCTGTTATATTACATCTGGTTTGTTTCAATAAAGAATATCGCAATTACAGACTTTCTAAACAGCTCAATCGCTTTTAAGTAAACTGTTTATAGCATAAATGACATATTTAGCTTATTCTGATATTATGACTAAAAATAATCTACAATGTACAATCTACAGTGGTCATCATGCATTGATCGATTGATCGATTGACTGATTGTATTAAGGTGAGGCTCTGAATCGACTATTCACACTGTTCGCAACACAATATATAACAATATACAAGCTCGTAATACCCCAAACATGGGCCGTCTTCTCGGTTTTATTCAATATATGTGTTATATAAAGAATGCACATATTTACTTCCAATTTCTAATAAAGTTATATACAGACATATACATTTTGAAAATTTAAGTTGTGCGTGTGTCTCGTGTTCCTCCTAAACATTGAAATCGCATTTAGAAACCTCTTGGTCCATTAAATATATTTAAAAAAAAATCTAAATATTTCAATTGTTTGTGTTCCACTGTTTATTACCCGCAATTAAGAAAACCTCTAGACCCAAGACAAGACTCGTTAGACAGCCAGATTCAAATATAAATTAAAAGATTCTATGCTAATGATGAAGGGAAAAATCATCAAAAAAGAAATGATATAAATCCTCTTGTAAAGTTTTTTTTTATTGTATTGACAGGTTTCTCTATTTGAAGACCGTAAACTGATCTCCAGTGCTTTTGTGTTGTTTAAATGCTGTCGCATTGATGTATAATTGCATCTCCTCTTTTAATTTGTATTCATTAAATACATTATGTGATTATCCCGTCAGGAAGCAAACAAACGACACGCAAGTTTATTATGAGTTTCCTCAAATTTTAGAAGCTTAGGGAGACAGATTTATATAAGTTCTTCTTGTGTCCGAATCCCTGTACTCTATTGTATACTAGTATTACAAATGTATTGTATATTTGCACTTTTGAAGACAAAATAATGTTTAAAAACTAAGTTAACGAGGTCTTTCGCTGAAGTGGCTTATACAATTGACTAAATATTTGCATAATTGTTTATACAAATAATGTTTCTGCGTAGTATCATTACACGTTTACCGTTAATATGGCTTTATATTACCTGTGTTTAATGACGTAGTCAGTTCCTATTAAATCTAAATTAACTTCGGTCATGATGATGACATCACAATAATTATACGTACACGATCAGGAATAATATACCGTTGGGTGCATTGAAAGATTGTGATTTTCCAATAAAAATACAAAACGAAATTTCACATGTGAAATATATTCTGTTGCTCATTTGCATAACATTCTTAGATAAGACTTAGTACTAGGTATGATATGCAAATGTACGGTATAAGCTGTTATGAAATTTTTGTTCAAGTGTCCAATGGGAATTAAATAAAAGAACAGGTTTGCGTTCAATTGTTTACTTCACTAATTGTAAACATTTGATATGGAAAAAATAGTAACATCAAAGTAAATAAATTAACATAATATGTTAAATCATTTAATCCACAATAAATCATCATTACTTCCTGTTTCATCATCAATACATATTATATAAGATAATACATAAATGAGGGTGTCAATGGGGTTTAATTACAGAATAGAGAGTAATGGGCCAAAAAAAGTAGAGAGTAATGGGCAAAAAAAAGTAGAGAGTAATGGGCAAAAAAAAGTAGAGAGTAATGGGCAAAAAAAAGGAGAGAAAAACTTAAAGGACAAATAAGAAAAAGAAATAGAGAATAATGGGGTACTAAAATATAGAGAAAAACTGTAATAATGCAATGTCAAGAATACAATTATCAACTAATTACAGAAAAGCCATGATAAAGAATAATGAGCGAAAAAATTTAAACAAATGAAAGAATACAGGAACGAAGGCACCGCCTGAAAAAGGCGGTTCCTTCGTTCCTGTATTCTTTCATTTGTTTAAATTTTTAAATTCATACCCTGTTATAAAATAAAAGCTAAATACAAGAATATTAATGAAGCAAAAATTACTTACTTTCCTTGTGAAAGATATCACCTTAAATGAGATCACAAACACTGGTTGAGTACAAAAGCCAATGACTTTGTATATGCTATCACAACATAATAAATGAACAGATATTATTAACGTAACCTGGTGCAATTAAACAAGTTGAAGTGGTAAACACCGGTCAAGTTTGTCTCTGGTCGATACTAGTGTAAAGACCGGACTTAGGCTTTGGGATCAAAAGATATACATGTACAATCTTGTTTAATTAGTTACTGTTAAAATTCTATTTCTATGTAAATATAATTAGTACTATGTGAAACATAATTAGGATAAAAGAATTACCTCCTACGAGAAAAACACAGACGCAAATTCAACGAAAAGCAGACGATCAAGACAGTCTGACTTGGCACACAAAAAAGACGCGCGGTGGGACCAAACCAGTCTCACGTGCACACAACCCAACACTTGTGTTCAGATAATATGTCATGTAGTCAACATTACCGTTACCATGGCGTTTTATAACTCTATAATGACATGCACAGCGTCTGCTAATTCGGTCAAGATAATAACGTAAAAAATGTCGTGATCAGTCCTTAAAGTCAAATAACTTTTAGGTACGATGTTTGCACTCAGAGTCCGAAATCAACAAATCAAAATACTGGTTTTGGTGCTTAGAGCACGCATGTTGTACTCTGAGCACTTAGTAAAGTTTAATTACTTCGCATCTATCGATATGAAACCCAACTAACAGCATCCTTATAGGCGATTATCGCGTGCACAAATTATCACTACATTAGATTTGTGTTTTTTTATCATCATTATAAGTATCATTATCTGTAAAGTCTTTAAAGTCTGTTATATACTTGTAATGACATCTGCAGAGAGCGACCAACATCAACAAAAAATGCATTTTGTCATTTGTAAGGGAGAGTGCATCTAGAAATATTACCAAAATAACTTACAAATTTAACATACTTCAAAACTGTAAACACCAATTCGTATATTCTAGCCTTTCCTTCAAGGCCAAATATTTTCTTCTTCTTCGAGAAACGTTCATTATTGTTATTTTCCTTTAGACTCTTTTAAACTTTCAAGTCTGATAAAACTTTTGCAGTAATAAGTAATATTCAAACATCACGTTCACCACTCCTATTGAATCCTGCTTTATAAAGAAGAAAATAAATAAAGCATTGACTGTTTTTTTCAAATGTCCAACAGAAAAGCGATTAAATCATACTGAAACATAAAACCTCTGCATATTTGAGCTTCATCTTCTCTTTAACTTCACGTTCAAGAGTATTGGGTTTTTCAAAAGATCTCTTTGTCATACTTTTGTTCCTGTCGTTTGCAGACGAATGTCATTAAACTATTATATTGAACAAAGCTAGTCTTCACGTAAATAGTTATATAAAAACTATTATTGGCAGGCTGTCTAAGATTTTAAAAGAAATTTAAAGCAGCTTAAGACAAATACATCTTAGTTCAAGAAACTTGACATTTCAATAATAGTTAAAACATTGACATGTTGGTTCAATTATAAAAGAAAACCAGACAGATCAAATGAGCCAAAATAAAACCATGAATGAACTTATTTGAAACTATTTAAAGTTCTCAAGTGGTGCTTTATGCATTTAAATTCTCAGCTGTACTAAGTAAAGTTTAAGAAAGATTATGCATTTGTTTTATCAACATCAGTATGCTATCTTTATATAAAACCAAATGGGAAGCAATGACACATCTTCAAAAAGGAATATTAAGAGGCCACGCCAGCAAGCACTGAGTTTTGAATGGAACGTCAAAAAAATTATTAATGTTACAATAAGACGGTGCATGTAATGTTACAATGACACAAACCTAACGTGAAATAGAATTGGCGGTTGGCTTTGTAACGTGAAGTACGATTGGTGGTTGGCTTTGTAACGTGAAATAGGATAGGTGGTTGGCTTTGTAACGTGAAATAGGATTGGTGGTTGGCTTTGTAACGTGAAATAGGATTGGCGGTTGGCTTTGTAACGTGAAGTACGATTGGTGGTTGGCTTTGTAACATGAAATAGGATTGGTGGTTGGCTTTGTAACGTGAAATAGGATAGGTGGTTGGCTTTGTAACGTGAAATAGGATTGGTGGTTGGCTTTGTAACGTGAAATAGGATTGGTGGTTGGCTTTGTAGCGTGAAATAGGATTGGTGGTTGGCTTTGTAACGTGGAATAGGATTGGTGGTTGGCTTTGTAACGTGAAATAGGATAGGTGGTTGGCTTTGTAACGTGAAATAGGATTCGTGGTTGGCTTTGTAACGTGAAATAGGATTGGCGGTTGGCTTTGTAACGTGAAGTACGATTGGTGGTTGGCTTTGTAACATGAAATAGGATTGGTGGTTGGCTTTGTAACGTGAAATAGGATAGGTGGTTGGCTTTGTAACGTGAAATAGGATTCGTGGTTGGCTTTGTAGCGTGAAATAGGATAGGTGGTTGGCTTTGTAACGTGAAATAGGATTGTTGATTGGCTTTGTAACGTGAAATAGGATTGGTGGTTAGTATTGTAACGTGAAATAGGATAGGTGGTTGGCTTAGTTAGTACATGTTTTAGGATTTTCAGTGATTGGGTAACATTTATCTATAATAATCTAAAACGACAAATTGCAATATCACATATAGCTGGGGTAAACTATACTTGGATGCCACATAGAAGTAGCATATTTGAACATGACTAAACCAATACGACAAATAAAATCATTTATGTTTTACAAGTTCTTACTTGTTGCTCCAATATGTTATTTTAAAACAGCCTGTTCTCGATTATACAAACATTTATTTCATAAATTGTAAAACAACCCTTTTTTGATTGAATTTTAGAAAACAAAATATCCGAAATAACATTTTAATGGACGTACAGTTTTACGGCCACTCCGAGTTTGAGGCTCAATGCGTTGTGAGTGTCATTGGAAAATAGAGAAAACAGTTATGAAAAGTTGTTTTGTATGACCTTTTCCTCCATTTTATATTTACGAAGATTAGAATTTTTATAATTTGATATTTTTTTATTCTTCATATTCGTTATTGGTATGCATCGTTGCCGATCAAATCTTTTCACTGAACATTCCAAATGATTATCCCAAAACGCATGCAGCAATCACAAAGTGAGTCAAGTAAAATTATATTCGGTTTGTTATATCGGTATTTGTTTCCCGGTATAATCTGTTATCATGATACATGTACTATTGTATTCCATGTTCTTATTACAATAAGCTAATACCCTTGGCCTTAAAAGCGTTGTACTTTTATTATTTAGATCACGTTAGAAGTACTTCTTTCATCTGCATTCTTGTTATAATTCGAAAATGTACATCAATTTGTAACCTCAATGTAGCGTTAAAGCATAAGGAACAAAGTTAATGTTATAAAAAAAAATTGTCTGGGATATAAATAAGTGGGTTTCTGTTTTATTGTTAAAACTATCTATTCAAACATATTCTTCCGTAAATGGGAACCATATTTGATAAATCAATTCAGTCGCCGTTTATTTTTTCATGAAAAAGAAGACAGTATGTTTCAAACAGTTATTTCAGAAAATCATAAGATCGTTGTTTCGTGTGTACTAACGTTGATATTCCTATAATATTTGCAATCATCATCATGTCTCATTATTTTTATTTGAATATTGAATGCACAAATGATTGCAGGTTAAAAGAACGCAATTGACTTGAAAGTTAAATTGAGATAGTGTTTAACCTAATTTCAGTCAAAAGTTGAGTTGATTCACTTGTTTTGAGTCGTATACCTAAAAAGAAAAATAATTGATCTCTTGTCTCGTATAACCTTTTGGGGAAAATTTTTTAAGTGTTTTTTCTTATTTTCTTAGAATGGATATTTTTACTTAATATAAACATGTACACAAAACAACAATGTAAAGACATATAAATGTTTACATATACAAACCTGTAAATTTACACATATTTTACACCTTTAAAATCCAAATTAAACAACCAATACATTGTTTAAAATAAACGAAAACATTTTTTCAGGAAAAATACATAAACAGAAATACAAATTTCTAAGGTAAATTCAAAATGGGGAAATCCTGATAAAATCAAGCATTGAACTCTACAAAGCAACGGCACCAATTGAAACAACCGTCTTATTCCTGACTTCGTACAAAATTTTACGAAGAAAATGGTGGATTAAACCTGGCTTTATAGCTAGCTTAACCATCTACTTATATGACAGTTGTTTATAGTTCCGTTATATTAACAAAATTGGGTAAGCAACTCGAACAGACATAATTGCTTAATGTGACAAGAATTGGTATCCAGCAACCAAAAACATTAATTTTGGCGATAACCACACAGTTTTGTCGAATGATCAATTAGAATTGTAAATTAGCAAACAACATGACCATTCCAAATATACATCTAATATACATGAGAATTACATACTACGTCCTGAAATCCCACGTATGCTGGGGAAAATATCGAGCATCACGGACAATTAAATGATGAAAATAAATTCGATATTAGCATGGTACCAATATAATACTTTTTTGGTCAATTCGTTTATAAACGTTATTTTGTTAAACACATATAAAGTATACGTTTTTGGCGATAACCACACAGTGTTGTCGAATGATCAATTAGAATTGTAAATTAGCAAACAACATGACCATTCCAAATATACATCTAATATACATGAGAATTACATACTACGTCCTGAAATCTCACGTATGCTGGAGAAAATATCGAACATTACGGACAATTAAATGATGAAAATAAATTCGATATTAGCATGGTACCAATATAATACTTTTTTGGTCAATTCGTTTATAAACGTTATTGTTAAACACATATAAAGTATACATGCATGATCTAACCACTATAATATTTGTGTTAATATTTTTATAATTTCAACGCTACATGTATGAAACTTAATTAAATAACCGTACGTAAAATCAAACAACAGTTCCATAAAAAAAAGAGGTAATAATCAAATACAATTTGTCATGCTAGTAATCTTTTTAAGGCCATCTAACAGCTTGTTATGAATTATTTGTATTTCTAAATAATTATGTCTTAATTTTGTCAGTATTTTTTGCATTATTTCATGTGCTTTGATATTTCGTATGCTTTTTTTTAGCACAATGATTCTCTTTCTGCACTGAAACACGATTTTCAATGATTACAGCATGTGTAGAAAACATTTCAATTTGACAACTCGAAAGGCATTACTTTTTTTATAATGAATTAAAACCGACTCACCTTTTAATAATTTTACATAGATTTTCCGTCTACAAAGTTTATGACTTTATCCTATCAATATAATCTTCTATCCATTGTTTCTGACATGTTATAGACGATTTATTCACAGTTTTCATTTTATAGTATCGGTCAATACCAATTTATATGACAGAAGCATTTACCACATCAAACAGATTTATTTAATACCAGTATAATGTAAAATCAGATTTATCTGCCGTTTATTAATAAATTAATTGATATCACTGCAGATGTGACTCTTCCATGATGGTGAACCAAAGGATCTTGAATCTGCGATGTTTACGTTAATACAGGTCGACAAGAGTTTAAAGATAAGTCGGTAAGCTTAATAACAATTTTGTCACTTCAATGGATCCCATGTTTATTTCCATACTTTATCTGAAACGACCAATAAACTGGTAAACATGTAAATAAACTCATCAATGAAACCAGAATTGAAATTTGTATTTG
The DNA here is from genome assembly GCF_036588685.1 of Mytilus trossulus. Classification (NCBI taxonomy): domain Eukaryota; kingdom Metazoa; phylum Mollusca; class Bivalvia; order Mytilida; family Mytilidae; genus Mytilus; species Mytilus trossulus. The sequence goes on from NC_086374.1 coordinate 69,400,635, forward strand.
CGCATGATGCGCGTTTCGTCTACAAAAGACTCATCAGTTATGCTGGAATCAAAAAAATTAAAAAGGCCAAATAAAGTACGAAGTTGAAAAGCATTGAAGCCAAAAATACAAAATGTACATAAAAGTTTTGCCGAAAACAGCTAAGGTCGACAAGAGTTTAAAGATTAGTCGGTAAGCTAAATAACAATTTTGTCACTCACAGGCTTCAATAGATTCCATGTTTTTCTCAAAAAGACCAATGAACTGGTAATCATGTAAACAGCACTAACACAATCATCCCCTGCTTCTATGTTAGCGAGGTCCACGTTTAAATTGTAGTTATATGGCTTTATTTGATGAAAATAAAATAGTTGTGAACTACAAACATGTTAAGAAGATTTAGATACAATATCCATGCACACTTTGTACTAACAATTCAAGTTATTTTTCAGATTTATAGGTTTTCTTCTTTAATCAATTTAACATTTAAACAATTTTAATTTCTGATCATTTCGAACATTTTCTACAAAGCTATGAACCCTCAAAGTTTGACTTCGTTAACCTTAATGGAAGTTTTGCAAAAAGGAAAATAACAAAACTTCCGAATTCCGAAAAAAAAGAAATCCAAACGGAAAGTCACAAATAAAATGGCAAAAACAAAAGCTCAAACACATAAAACGAATAGATAACAACTTTTCCTGACTTGTACAGGTATTTTCTTTCACGTGTTGGTGGAAGGCGTATGATGCCAAATATATATGGTAACAGCTATACATATCCATTTTAATTTTGTTAGAGATAACGAGATTGACAATGAAGATCCTCACAACTTCATTCATATTTCTTTATTCTGATCTGGGAATAATGAATGATCTATCAGTTTTGAATATCACTTTTCAAATTATGTCTGTTGGCTAACACCAAATTATCAGTTGAACAATATTCTGACTGTCTATCGTGACAAGATCGACGTCCTGAATATGAATGAAATAATTGCAACTGGACGTTAAATAAGCAACTATAAATCATATCGTGACATATAACTATAATATTTGTTCTACATTCTATTTTGAAATTGTCAAGGGTTATGATTTACGAGGGTTTTTATCTTGTGGTTATTGGCAATAAATATATGATATATGTTCGGCAATAATTTTAGATATACACACTTTTACAGTAGAAAAGAATATTATTGTAAATAAACTTGCATCTTGTAGGTTAAACAACTGGAAAGAATACAAATGTATAAACAATTGGCTTATCAATTACTGACAATATATAAAAGCCATTATACAAAGATATGTTTCTTAAAAAAGATCAAAAGCAGACTGTCAGTTTTTTTCTCATTCCAAAATAAATGATAAATGCCACTTAATGAACAAGATAAATGACTTACAATCCAGACACTAATAGAATGCTGTTATTGACCGGTCCAGTACACAGTATGAGGTCAATCTCATAATCAAATAAAATAATAAAAGAATATCATTTTAATGTTTTCAGAATTAACCAAAATGATAGGTATTGATAGCTTAGTAAAATCTAAAAGTAGATAAAATTGCATTGCATACATGTATTTCAATGGATATACTGAAAGCTTTTAGCTAACAATTTCAAGTAACTTAAAAATATATTTTTGAATTACAGTTAGTAATGATAAGCAGCGTTCCGTCTAGTAGATTACTTGCTGTCCATTGGCATGTAATTATGAGTTTAAATACGTTTTTTCATTTCAAAGGTCATAATAGAAAATTTAACAACGAGTAAAACCCGTACCACACAACCAGCAAAAAAGCCTCCGACATGACAAAACGTTAATTGATTCAAACGTTGAAACTAACGACATAATTCATGTACCAACAACAAACAAAAAACAAAAATGATGTAGAGCATCATCATCACCCACTGAATAACAGTCTCCCGACTTTGGACATGCGCATTACGTATGAAATTCATCAATTAATGCATTGTCTTTCCTTCACTTATTTGTATCATTAAAAAAAGGTATCAAAAAATTTTAAAGTTACGATTCCATTTGACTTGAATATTTTGTATGAATCTGAAAGGAAACCAGTTGTGGGTTTACCGAGTGTATTTTCATTTTAACAGGAAGTGATGAAAATGGCCTTAATTATACTCAAAGTAGTATTGATCCATAAAAATGCCATTTGTTCTCTCACAAACCATAAAGGGACAGCTAATATGAAATTGAAAATGACAGTCCTTCATGAAAGCAAATATCTGCACTCAATTTCTTCCATCTAAAAATGTATTAGATTAATTGAATGCTGGCTGTTGTTTGTTTAACATTTCATGCAAAGCAAGGAGAGAACAAATTGACAATAAATCCAATAAGTAGGGCCTTCAAAATCAGTCGACCAGAATGAAGGGCGATAAAATTTCAACATCCGCTTGAAAAAGTAAAAATGTGACAGGATTTCCATGATCTCGTAATGTGTTTCATAAATAATCTCCATTAAGTTTGGAAGAGTCCTTACCGTTTGAAGGCAAAACAAAATTATTCAATTGGGAGCAAAAATCAGACTTACAACACAGAAAAGCCCTCTAAAGGCCGTTACTATTTCAGACATCAGAGTTCTTGCGTCAGCAAAAAAAACCAATAAAAAACTGGAAATGAACAGACTGAATTATGTATGATTTGAATAATTTAAAATTCGAAGCACTATATCATGGACGGAAAAGACCCCCATGGACTACTAGTTGCCCAGTATCGGTATCGCTATAGTGTTAGTAAAACATGTATCCTATCCGTGTTTACAACAATTATATGTCAGGCATATTGTTTTCAACCGACCCTCATCGTCAATTGCTAGATGAACGTAAAGATATGAGGCGAACCTAACTGGATCTATTTTGATCTTTATTTCCAGTTGAAAGAGAAAGATGAGTTTCACAGTGTTACAAAAGTGTGAATTATTTGTATAATTAGTGGAAGAACAGCATCATCTATAAAGCGGAACGCGAAGTTAACGGATTATCCCTGCTTCTTTTGTATCATGAATTTGTCCTGAAGTTAGGAATTAGTAAATATTTGTTTAATGAAAAGAAAATTCATATGTTTAAATACCAACGCAAGAGGAAATAGACTAATATTGTAGGAACAAATCTTTCGAATTTTTAAGTACCCACATTTAATTCACGCCGTACCTTTTTTTTATAAACATTTTGAAGCCCAGCTTTGCTTATAAAAGGAATTCAAGAAGGTACAAAGATGTTTTTGAAGCATGTCGAAGGCCCAGCACCATAATGTTGTTTGATCGGACACTTATGAAATCTAGGTATCCAATACAGTGTAGGAATTCGAAGATCCAGTTCTCCATTCACAATTAAGATAGAACAGACCTATGATTTTTTTAGGATTGACTTCGTACTTGATTATGTTACAATTCATCAATTATAAAAGTGATGACACGAATTTGTGTCATTATTGCCATAGTTATTATTTTATTGTTTTGTCATGAAAAAAACGACGTTATTGTTGAATTTTTACACTTTTTTCAGCAACTTTTATAATTGGTTAATTAGCAGATCATACAAGATAATGATGTGTTAAACAGCATACAACTTGATCAATTCAAACATATTAACCTTCAAGTGCGAAATAAAATAACGACCTGATTTAGGTACAAAACAACAAATGAAAAAATTATGATATACATCACCAAAAGACAACAACTGAATTCATGAAGGGCAAATACATTATTTGACAGGATTATACATGTTTTCAGGCACCTGACCCTTCTTCTTAACTAAGAAGAGACGGGTCTTTTCTAGGATTCAAAAGAAATACAGAAATAGTCTTATCAAAGGAAATTAATTGGTGCGCAAAGGCGAACCTATACACCATTTCAATAAACTTTACTTCCAAAACGTACATAAATTGTGTCAGGGACACATAAAGTCAGTATATCTATTACTATGATTCATAAAAAAGCAGATATAAGTCTTCTAGTAAAAAGTAAAATCACAAAAATACTGAACTTTGACGAAAATTCAATTGGAAAGTTCCTAATCACATGGCAAAATCAATTGACAAAACACATCGAACGAATGGACAACAACTGTCATATTCCTGACTAGTTACAGGCATTTTGAAATGTAAAAAAATGGTGGAGAAGATCTATTGGTACTATTAATAGGAGTACCTAAAACCCATCTCTAAACTGTAATTTCGAAACGTACAATAAATGTTGCTGATGACATTAGTTAAGCTTTAAGAGTCATAAGAAACCTCAAATTAAAAAAAAATAACGCTGTGTTTTTTTATAACTCAATGGATAGTTTTCATTATAAAACTTATGTACAAATACTTTTTTCTGAAGAAAATGGCTTTTATATTTAGAAGAACTTTGATTTATTTTCATTGCTTCCTTCCAGGATGCTGCCAATATTATTAAAAGTGGACGCAGAAGGTAAAACGTTGTTTTATCTGTGCTTAAGCAGCAAGTGAACTACATTAGAAGGAATGTTGTCATTTGACTTTTTAATGTCTAAGATATGATAACGTGAACGTCTTCGAATACCACAACAGTGTCAATAATCTTCACGTATGATAGCTGATGTTTAGTTTTTCCTGTCATCTCAAGGTTGTTTAGTTGAAATGCATTAAAATGACGAGTTATGATAAAGAACATAACTTTACATCCCATCTTCCAATTTTGTTTCCCTATTTCTTTGAGTAGATGTCATCAGCCCACCGCCTATGACTATAAGAGTAAAAACGGAAGTCGTCTTTGATAGAGGAAGTTGAAGTCGAAGTAATTTCCTAGTTATTGTTCTTTTTGAAGATAGATTCACGTAAGTCGTTTAGCTCATTACAAGAGAAATCCGTAAATGAGACAGCATCGTGAAATCATCAAATGGAACAAAATATGTCCGAAATGATCAATCATCGTGCAGCAGAAACCATCAATCATCATGGCATCCGTTTACCTTCCAATAGATGATCTGCATTAACAATGCTCTGTTTAATAGCAACTGTTAACAATGCTCTGTTTAATAGTTTTACCTTTCCAATAGATTATCTGCATTAACAATGCTCTGTTTAATAGTTTTACCTTTCCAATAGATGATCTGCATTAACAATGCTCTGTTTAATAGTTCTACCTTTCCAATAGATGATCTGCATTAACAATGCTCTGTTTAATAGTTTACCTTTCCAATAGATGATCTGTATTAACAATGCTCTGTTTAATAGTTTTACCTTTCCAATAGATGATCTGCATTAACAATGCTCTGTTTAATAGTTTACCTTTCCAATAGATGATCTGTATTAACAATGCTCTGTTTAATAGTTTTACCTTTCCAATAGATGATCTGCATTAACAATGCTCTGTTTAATAGTTTTCTTGTTGAAAACAACTGCTCTGCATTAACAATGCTCTGTTTAATAGTTTTCTTGTTACTAGCAACTGATTTGCATTAACAATGCTCTGTTTAATAGTTTTACCTTTCCAATAGATGACCTGTATTAACAATGCTCTGTTTAGTAGTTTTACCTTTCCAATAGATGATCTGCATTAAAAATGCTCTGTTTAGTAGCTTTACCTTTCCAATAGATGATCTGCATTAACAATGCTCTGTTTAATAGTTTTACCTTTCCAATATATGATCTGTATTAACAATGCTCTGTTTAATAGTTTTACCTTTCCAATAGATGATCTGCATTAACAATGCTCTGTTTAATAGTTTTACCTTTCCAATAGATGATCTGCATTAACAATTCTCTGTTTAATAGTTTTCTTGTTACTTGCAACTGATCTGCATTAACAATGCTCTGTTTAATAGTTTTACCTTTCCAATAGATGATCTGCATTAACAAAGCTCTGTTTAATAGTTTTCTTGTTACAAACAACTGCTCTGCATTAACAATGCTCTGTTTAATAGTTTCCATGTTAAAAACAACTGCTCTGCATTAACAATGCTCTGTTTAATAGTTTTCTTGTTGAAAACAACTGCTCTGCATTAACAATGCTCTGTTTAATAGTTTTCTTGTTACTAGCAACTGATCTGCATTAACAATGCTCTGTTTAATAGTTTTACCTTTCCAATAGATGATCTGCATTAACAAAGCTCTGTTTAATAGTTTTCTTGTTACAAACAACTGCTCTGCATTAACAATGCTCTGTTTAATAGTTTTCTTGTTGAAAACAACTGCTCTGCATTAACAATGCTCTGTTTAATAGTTTTCTTGTTAATAGCAACTGCTCTGCATTAGTAATGTTTTATTCAGTAGCTTTCTTGTCAGCAGAAATTCTCTCTGCATTAACACTGCTTTGTTCAGTAGCTTTCTTGTCAGCAGAAATTCTCTATGCATTAACACTGCTTTGTTTAGTAGCTTTCTTGTCAGCAGAAATTCTCTCTGCATTAACACTGCTTTGTTTAGTAGCTTTCTTGTCAGCAGAAATTATCTCTGCATTAACACTGCTTTGTTCAGTAGCTTATTTGTAAGCAGCAACTCTCTATCAAGGACACCGAGTTAGGTAAAATAAGCTCTCGAGAGAAAACAAATCTTGATTACAAACTAAAACAGAGGAAACCACACTAACTATTGGAGGGAAACAACAGAACAACAGAAACACTGCAGTGCATCAAAAACAAATGCCACCTTACATAGAAACGAACCATTTGATAACAAAAGGCATATTCATACAGAGAAATGTGAAAAAGAATACAAATGCTATCTTTTCACTCTTTGATTGTTTGTATGCCACCGCCGAGAGAAAGGGGGTGATCTGAGCGTCACTGATGAGTCTTTATGTAGACGAAACGCGCGTCTGGCGTATTGAATAATAATCCTGGTACCTTTGATAACTATTAATGTTACCGTTGTCCATCCATACGTACATCCGTATGTCCAAAACTTGAGTGTCCGTACTCTAACTTTAGTTTGCCTCAACCAAATGTTATGAAACTTATACACAATGCTTATTACCACATACAAAGACCATGTTTGGTTATTCACGTTCATGAGCTATGTCCTTTTATGAATTATGTGCAAGCGGAGGCATCTTCTGTGTCTCTTTGGCACATTCTAAATTTACCTCAAAATAAGTAATGTTTATAAAAAGATCTGAAAACGGAACACAATAAATTAAAAATCCTTCATGCCACTACATTGACGATAATTCCTCAAGATTTAAGCCCGAGTGTCCTATAAAATAGTTGTAAACCTTCTTTTTTTTGCATGTTTGGTAGATTTGTTATTTAGTCAGTTTAACTCGTTCCGTTGGTTCAAAACGTTAGATTTTTATTAGTTTTATTGATATTCTCTTTTTTCTAATTTACCTTGGAGTTTGTTATTTTTGTAATACTCTATAATAAAATTTGTTCACGTAAAAGAGGAAAATATTTTTGTTTTGAAATTTTATGCAAGGAAGAAAGCCTCCTGGATAGAAAATATTATTACTAATTCCACTCAGACTGAGACAACACTTTGATTAAATACCAGGTTAGCGATACAGGTCGATCGGGTTCTTATTTACCTAACACTCAAATCAAGACGTTTCATTCGCTTTATCTTATTTTTGTTCTAACGCATTTTTCATCATGTTTAATTTTTTGAATTTAAAATCGATTGAAAGAACAGAACCAGAACGATAAAAGTAGAAACATGGTGGCGAAAGCGTTGAAAAAATAGTATATTAATTTTCTTTAAATTTGTTAAATGTAAAATAATTAAAGACTGCAGATTAAGTATTAAACACTTCTGCTGAGTTTGTTTTCGTCGCCTCACGTGTTTATAAACGAACACTTTATCAATCTATAAATTTTGAAGATACATTTTTTGGTAAAACAAGTAGTCTGTACAACAGGAAGTGATAAATGTCATCATATTGTCAAAACACTGTATATCTGAATTCAAGCTCAAATTGGTCTGGTAATAACATTCGCGTCAAACAAAGAAAACTACATATGAATACTAATAGTGACAAATATGACACTTTTTTCAATTTTAACCAGTTTTGATTTGTTAATAACTTCTCAAATAACAGTGTTCTGACCTAAATGTCTTTTTTATCAGAGATTCTTACTTGAATATTTATACAGTGGTCCAAACATAAAATATAATTGATAATTTTGTCCCCCCTTTTTTCTACATGTTAAAAAAGGAGAGTGATTTGATAAAAACCATACTTTTATGTATCAACATGGATCAACAGAGAAATTTATATATCTCCAAGCTAGACAACTTGCTTAAACGGTTATTAAATGCATTTTATTGAGATTTTGGAATTCCTATCTAAGTCTACCCCAATTTTCCTTTAAATAAATAATTCACTAAGAAACGCAATAAAACATGAACACTCACTAGATAGTTGAACCAAAAGCAAATAAACTAGTCATGATACACAAGTTTCATTGCTTTAAGTTTAAAATAATGCAAAAATTGAAATTTCAGGTAAAATCTTAACTGTGTGCAGGCTGAATGTCCAAAAAGGGGTAAATAATTATCAAAAGTACCAGGATTATAATTTTATACGCCAGACGCGCGTTTCGTCTACATAAGACTCATCAGTGACGCTCAGATCAAATTAGTTAAAAAGCCAAACAAATGCAAAGTTGAAGAGCATTGAGGATCCAAAAATTCCAAAAAGTTGTGCCAAATACGGCTAAGGTGATCTACTCCTGGCGTAAAAAAATCCATAGTTTTTCGAAAAATTCAAAGTTTTGTAAACAGAAAATTTATAAAAATGACCATATAATTGATATTCATGTCAACACCAAAGTGCTGACTACTGGGCTGGTGGTACCCTCGGGGACAAAACGTCCATAAGCAGTGGCATCGACCCAGTGGTGTAAATAATTCTCAAAAGTACCAGGATTATAATTTTATACGCCAGACGCGCGTTTCGTCTATATAAGACTCATCAGTGACGCTCAGATCAAAACTACCTTATTGTAGCAAGTTGAAGGCTGTAATTTGTCACTTATATATTTGTTACATAAAATAAATAATGTAAGCTGATTTTTGACATCCCTTATTATCCTTTTCTCTCAAATTCACTCTATCTCTCACTTGCTCTAGCTCACTCTCAAACTCTCTTTAGCCCAATCACCCACTTATTATCTCACTCACACTCTCGCTCATTCACTCTTTCCACTCGCTCTCTCGCTCACTCACTCTCTCACTCACTCACTCTCTCGCTCATTCACTCTTTTCACTCACACTCATTCACTCTTTTCACTCACTCGCTCGCGCACTCTCTCGCTCATTAACTATCTCTCTCATTCACTGTCTCTCTTGTTCATGCACAATCTGTCTCGCTCAATCACTGTCTCTCTCGCTCATGCAATATCTCTCTCACTCATTTACTGGCTCTCTCGCCCATGCACTCTCTCTCGTTCGCTTACTCTCTCTCTCTCATTCAGTCACTCTTGCTCATTTACTCACTCTCACTCACTCACTCTCGCTCTTTCTTCTCTCGCTCATTCACTCACACCCTCGCTCATTCACTCTTTTCACTCGCACTCTCGCCCATTCAGTGTCTCTCTCGCTCGCACATTCAGTGTCTCTCTCTCTAGCTCATTTACTCTCTCTCGCTCATTCGCTCACTGTCGCTCATTCATTCTATCTCTCTCTCTCGCTCGCGCATTCACTCTATCTCTCTCGCTCGCTCATTCAGGGTCTCTCTCGCTCGCTCTTTCAGTGTCTCTCTCGCTCGCTCATTCAGTGTCTCTCTCTCTAGCTCATTCACTCTCTCTAGCGTGCTTACTTACCATTAAATATTACCTATCCTAAGATATCCTACTAAGCAATTTACAACCCAACAGGATTCAGTCCACTTTTATGATGACTGGCAGAAGCAAATTGAATGCTTATGTTCTACTCCGCTGTGAAATATCACAGTATATCAAGGAGATCACATTTGTCTACCAGTATCAGGTAAAGGGCGACAACCTCACCTTCAGTTAATCTTTATTAGATGAGGAGCAAGTTTATATGTTTTTTGACATGCAACTTTAAATCTCAACCAAAATGTTGTATGCTTTGGTAATTTTACAATTGACTTCTTGCAGTTTTATCTTACAGAAGGATGTTTATGATATTTTAGTATCATTTGCATGATAAGTTTTCATCATTCTATGTTCTTTTCAAATATAATTGTCGAAACATGTTTTATTTAATAAATTATTGAGAAAATTGCAAACAACCATATTGAAGGACGATAACTGCAGTTGATATGTATGTACTACTTTCTAGTATGTTCTTTTCGACTGGGCCTGAATAAGTGGTTCTTTAATAGTTATCCCACAAGGACTTGGTGTGTCAGTGTAAGATCACCCCCATGACCGGAGGCCAGAGGGTGATCTAACACTGACACACCAAGTCCGACTGGGATAACTATTTTACATCCCAGCTGTTTTAGATTAGACGAAAAACCATTTACAATTCAGAAAATCTATTTTAGAAAGCAACACAACCATAACAATATAATTTATATTTTAAGAATTGATGTATACCCTTTTTGACCCCCAGACACGATGAGTAGATATCAAACAATGTCAACTCGCCCCACTTGCCAATCGACCCACACTATAACGCCACTTTATAAAAATATCGTCCCACTCTGTTTACCGACTTGCCCCACTTTGAAAAAGTGTAACATCAAATTGATCAATTAGTCTAAAAACTCACTTATTAACGAAAAAGGTTAAAACTGCACTGAATAAAGGCCTGACAACTCGCCCCACTTATAAAAAGATCTTGCTTCCTTTATGTATGTCAAATTACAATTATTGTGTATCCAGTCGTCCTGGTGTAGTTGTATGTGTCTTGGATTTATATGCTAAAGGTCTTGATTTCGAATCCCAACATATACACTGGATTTTTATAACAAAGGAGCTGGGATGTAAATACCTTTATAGTTTGGTATCATAATCGTTTTTACCTTAAATTTTCAAATTATAAATATAGGGTTTATATTGTTGATAACAATCGTTATGTGTCTAGTTTTAATAACATCAATGCATTTCTAGATTTTATTAATTTGACGAAACACAGTTCTGTCCAGTAATTGGGACATAACCAAAAGGAAAACTAAATGCATTAAGTTCTTATATAAGATTTTAACATTTACCATGAATATTTAATGTTACGTAATCATTTTCTTTTTCCTGTTGCTACAAAAATAACCATTTATCAGAAATAAAGGGATAATCGACAAATGAATAAACTATTTAAAGATGATTGTTATAAAATATAGTGTATCGAATTTGCATTAGCATTTGGTCAAAGTTATGTGTTTCTTTACAGCTAATTTCCTAATGCATGTAAAGCAAAACTTTGATTGGCTTGCTTGCTTTGTCCCTATGATTGTTATACAAGCTTGGTAAATAAGATTGACATCTTTAAACAATATATATAGGCATAGAAGCTGTATAAATAATATTTGAATTTAATTGAGTGTTATCCTTATGATTGTACAATATAAGAACAAAGCAAGGAAACTAACTAAAGTCTTGCTCTACATGCTTTTGGAAATTAGCTGTAACACTCAAAGATAAAACATGGATTTCAATCTTTTATTTGCAATGATTTAAAACCGTTCACTTAGTTGTAATGAGCCAACTTGTACAAATGACTGACGTACATGCTTGACATAACATAATCGTTTTATTATTAACCTTTGATGTGGTTAAGGGACTGAAGATGTGATATGGTACAGATATTTCGAACAAAAGAATTATTATTTCCAAATAAATGTCTATTAATATATTGTGAAATGGTGATAGTTAAAAAAAATAATGAGCCAAACCGTGACCTTCTGTAACTGCAGTTTATTTTTTACGCTTATTGCCTGCAATAGAGAGTTGTATCACTTGCATATATAAGTGTTTTTGCTGGAAATAAAACCACAAAAAAACGTCGTAATAAGGTTTAATTGACTGTTTCAAATACAGAATATGACAGTTTTTTAACTCGTTTCGTCAGTTAATTACGTTTTATGTTGTCATTTGCATTAACTTCCACTTATAGAATGTATCTCGATATAATATACTGTTTTCACCTATGACGTAATGACATTTGCATTACAGTGATTTGGGTAGTATTGTTTGTGTGTTGGTCTTTTTCCTTTTTCTAGCCATTACGTTGTCAGTTTATTTTCGTCTTTGGGTTTCAATGTTCCTCTGGTATCTTCTGCATCTCTTTTACAAGTAGGACTTTACTCTTAGTTTTTAATTTTGTCCATAGATGAAATCCTACAGGACAGAAAATATCCCTAATTCCACTCATACTTATACAAAATTATGATTACATACTAGGTTAGTAATTCAGGTCCTTCGGAGCATCAGGTGGTTTTTTTACAATACACTCGGATAAAGATGTGTTATCTAATTTTGGTTCGAATGCATTTTCCATCAACTGATTTTGAAGGTTAAATTCGAATCAATAAAAGTTGAACATATGGCAAGGGCGTCGAAAAATTAGTATATTTAGTTTAATTGAATTAAGTTTGTTATAACTAAATGCTACAGATTTAAAAGCACACTGTGTTATTTATTATCTGCACAGTATCTGTATTAGTTAAAATTAATACGTTAAAGTTAAATCAATCTACATGTATTGCAAATAAACTCTCTCAGTCTTTCAAATGGCAGGGGTAAATTTCTACATGCCAATTTACATTTCAGAGTTTAAAATCACAAAAACTACAAATAGATTATGTGATGTTTAAAATATTTTATCATGCTAGTGGGATGAACATCAAATCTAGGCAATTGTTAATAGTTTTGATCTAAAATCTTAAATCATATATATAAGTGGGTATTTTAATGTTAAAACGATATTTATTTGTCAATTTTTAATAACATTATCAATATAGTTCCTTTAATTTGATAAGTTACAATTATGTGTTTTAGTTCCGTCCCTTAACGGAGACATTACCAATAGGGAAATGGAAGACATTAAGAATACAATTTCTCCATTATCCTGAAATATTTAATATTACGTAATGAATCAAGCCTTCGGTTTGCGACAAAAAAAACCTGTTTAACAAAACAAAGAGATAAGCGACAAACGCATAAAATAAACTGTTGAAATTTGTTTAAAATTACATCATGTTAAAAACAAATGCATTTGCCTTTGGTGAAGGTGCTAAATGCAAACATGGATTCCTTTATGTCTCATTTGAATAAAACTGAGAAAGGAAATGGGGAATGTGTCAAAACGACAACAACCCGACCATAGAGCAGACAACAGCCGATGGCCACCAATGGGTCGTCAATGTAGCGAGAATACCCTCCCCGTAGATGTCCTTCAGCTGGCCCCTAAAAATATGTATACTAGTACAGTGATAATGGACGTCATACTGAACACTTTTAAAGCCTCTTGTACTCAGTTGTTGAGATAAACCTTTCAGGTTTCAGTTCAAGAGTACACATATATATATATATATATATATATTAAGGTCCACTACTAAGCATATTATATTGTGGTATAATTTGGCATACAAATTAAGCACGTTAAACTTTAACTAGGAATTAAAAAAGTATTTAACTGAGAAAAACTGCTAAAATGATTAATTGAACGAATATCTTCCTCGAAAAAGTTAAATATTTGTGTAGAACGTATCTGAAGTTTGGGAAAACATGTGTCAACATTATATTTAAACCCAGACTGACTTTTTTCAAATAAAATTCCATTTTAAAGTTCTCAACTAATCATAGTTAAATATATACTGGCCGTACGGTGACATGTATTAAAGTTTCTTACATTGTACGTTATTTTGTATTTTTTGTTGAGTTTTTTCATTTGTAGAAACCGGTGTGTTTGCTGTAAAACAAACACCTTAAATAAACGAAACAAAGTTGGCGTCGTTGCGTTGTTACCAAAAACCACATTTTACACTACACACACAATACCGTCACCTTTTAAACGCAGTGCTTTATAAAATCCATATGACTTAAACAGAAATTCAATTTGGTGAAAGAAAAAATAAATGTACATGATTTGATTTTCAAAGATTTTGTGTTATATTGTTTGAAAAAAAGATAAATGCATTATATTTTTTTTTTAAATTGTACATGTAGCAGTTTAGTAGACGATTTCCTCATTACCCACAGTTGTATGCAAGATCTTATAAAACGTGTGTAACTATAATCAATTACTGTACAATGACCTTAATTGTCGAGATTAGATTCTGTAAATTTCGTGTTTGCTTGTTCTAGGTGTTGCTGGTAATCTTTTTCTTCCCGGTGTATTTGCATACAATGTAGTATACATAATTTATATTATACCCCATGCGATGCTTGTTTATATAAATATGTACACAAAGGACATACATTAAGTCTGGCCATTACCTTGTCGAGACATAATCGTCAGGGGTGCATTCAAATTGCTTTATCTTCATAATATGGCATCGATACCTACATCAGATATGAAATATGTGCTAATTATATTTGATTATATGATTTCCTGAATGTTAACCAGGTATAGTTTCACACAAGGAACACTACTGAGGAAAGGGATACCAACCGATGATATAATATATCACAACACCTAATATTAAACAGGTTACTGTAAACTATTTACTAAGTTTTATAGACAAATTATGAATCGTTTTCTTATAAACCCAATATCAGGTTACAGTTTGACATGTGCAGAATTTCAACAGGTATGAATCGAATTTAATTACACTTGTTGTTTTCAATGTATTGGCAAGAAGAAAATTCAACAACAATAAAATTACACCTTTTTGCACTAGATACGCATTTTTACTTACCAACTTCTCATCAGTGCTGGCCAAGGGTTTTTTTTTTTAAAGTTCAAAGCCTTGTTCAAACGTCGAAGAACTGACAAAAATAACAAGGGCTAAAAGAAAGCCAAACGCAAACAAGATTTGAGATCTTATCTAATTTTTAAGAAATCTTTTGTCGTACTTCATGAAATACAATATTTTTGTTCTGTAACAGTATTTCACTCTGATATTTATTCGTTCAATCATGCCCAAGATGCTTTGAAATATATAAAAAGAAATAAATGTGGAGATATTTGGATACAGTGTCTTCCATTAACATGAAAATTTCACCTTTACCATGCAATACATCTCTGGTTTAATTCAATGAAATTTGATCTTTTTACCGGTAATTATGCTTCCGGAATGAAGTTTAAAAATCATGAAAACTACACATAGAAAACATGATGTTAGAAACACTAAATCATGCTAGTGGAATGAATATTATATCAAAGCAATTGTAAATAGTTTTGATCTTGAATTTTAAATTATATATAAGTGGTTTTTTTTAATGATTAAACGATATTTATTTGTCAAGCTTTAATGACATCATCAATGCACTTCAATGCTCGTATAATTTGATAAGTTACAGTTATGTGTTTTAGTTCCGTCCCATAACGGGGACATACCCAAATGGGAAAAGGAAGACATTCAGTAGACGATTTCCTCATTATCCACAAATGTTAAATATTACGTAATAATTCCATTCTTCTGTTTGCAACAACAAAAAAAACACTATTCATAAAAAAAATAAAGAGATAATCGACAAACGAATAAAATCAACTGTTGAATGTTTTGAAATAAAAACAAATTCAAAAACTGCATTTGCCTTTGGTCAAGGTTAAAAGCAAACATGGATTTCATTTTGTTCTCATTAGCACAATTTTAATGCCACTCCCACTCAGTTGTACAAATATATTAAGGCACAGTACTAAGCAATAATAAAAATTTAAATTCCCTCGACATTTTGAGTATGTGACACGGTGATGACTGCTGTATCCATAGTTTGACTATTCTACCTGCTGTATCTGTTTTGATCATGCATCGTTGTAGATGTGATAGAATTTGATGCGACTCTTATACAAGTGAGAGGTTTAGCGCTATAAAACTAGGTTCAATATACTATTTTCTACATTCGAAAATACCTGTATCAAGTTGTTGTCTATTCGTTAGAAGTGTTTATACGTTGATTTTGGCATTTGATTAGGGACTTTCCGTTTTAAATTTTCCTGGGAAATCATTATTTTTGTGATTTAACGTTTTTCTATGGATATTCAATATGTATAAATAGGCCTCTGAATTCCAAACTTTTTTAACCAATTTATCAATTAATAAAATTGAGAATGGAAATGGGTATTTTGTAGCGTTGTCAAATCGTACACTTTTGCCTAACCGGTTACTCGGATAATCGTTCGACCGATTGACCGGTTAACCGGTTGTTTTAGTTGTCGTTTGAAAGCCTTATCCATAGTACCCTACATGTACAAATAGGATGTGGTATGAGTGTCAATTTGACAACCTTTAATCCAGGTCATAATATTAAGATTAAAGAATTGAAGTTTGTCCTTTGGCATAATAAGGCTTGTCTGTGAGGATTCCTGGCGAAGTTTGACTTTTAATAAACAAATACAACATATCAACTATAGAACTTGTACCAACTTAATGTAGATTCATGGTATACCGCCATCTTGGCTTGTACAATCACAGTACAAAATCGGTCTAGTTATTTGCCTAAATCTGCAAATTTGGAGGCAGATTTGATATTCAATGGTTAGACTGGTTTTTTTTCTATTTGAAGACAACTTGTTCATTAATCGTATTATTCAAAATAAGTTAACAAATATCAATTTTTTGGTATAAAAAATATTTTTTTCAAATCAGCCGTTTAAGAGGAAATAACTCTTTTGGTCCAAAATTTATACTGGGCTAATAGGGATTTTTTTTATTTTTACTTGTAGCAAGAAACCAAGTTCGGTGACACCATGTTTTCTTTTTATTTTCTTAAAACATATTATGACACCTTTCTTCTCACAATCTATTTCAAAATTCTATCTCATAGAAATTTGTGTATGCACACTAATGGGTTTTTTTCATGAACAAACTAACCAAATTTTCAACGACCCATAGCTTGAAAAATAGCACGGTGACCCATACTTTTTATTAAATTTTTGAAAAGAGCATAATAATATCTTCATTTTGGCAAATTATGAAAACATTCTGTCTCAAAAAATATATACTTGTGATCTACCTTAAGATTGAAAAAATATAAAAAAAAAAACCGTCTTGGTCTCGTTGAATTGAATTTGTCTGAAACCGATCATTGTTTAATTTTCTCTTTTTGTCTTTGAAAATAATATTGAGTGTTTTAATTTGAAATGATTAATTATAAAAAAAAAAAAAAGAAGATATGGTATGATTGCAAAATTTAATGAAACAATTCTCCATAAGAGATCAAACTGACACAGAAATTAATATCTAAAGGTCACCATACGACCTGTTTCTTTACTTTGTTTGCTTGTTTCTTTAAGCATGTTACTCGTACTATCACGTATATCTGGAGTATATTCACATTGGCTTGCATTTCACAATTTTTGAGGTAGCATTTCGTTTAAAGTAAAACTAAACCTTGCACTACGGAGGTTGCACATTGAGATGTTGGTATACAATATTGATCAAAAACGAAATAATAAACTAATTAGTAAAAGTTAATCGCATCTCTGATTTAAAGTTATTGTTAAAAAAACATGTTTACCAATCATGTTTCTTTAAGGTCCTGCCCCAAGCTCTAATCAATTTTATGTATTTAGGATCAACAATAGCAATCAATATACTGGACAATTGATCTGTCAAATATAACCACGACGACAGTTTTTAAATAAAACATAACTGTTTCATGATTTCCAAGCAAATTTATATCAAATCTTTCAAAATTGAAAAAAAAGTCCGGTTAACCGGTTAGCGTTTTTGGTATTCGATATTCGGTCGTTCGACCGCTTAACCGGTTAACCGATTAACCGTTGACAACACTAGTATTTTGTTTCGTTTTTTCAGTTTTAAATGTTTTCTCAATATCTTCTTGTCCATTCGTTTTTGATGCGTTTTGTTATTTGAATTTGCCATGTGATTATGGACTTTCCAAATTGATTTTCCTCTGAATTCAGTATTGTTGTGATTTTACTTTTTTTCACATATATTTGACGTATCTATATGTTCAATATTATGAAATAATTTTATTATCAACCGATATAACGGTAATTGGACAGAAGATTGGATATTTCAAATATTGTGGTAACATGTGGCAAACAAATTAAGCACGGTAAACTTTAATATCTAAGAATTTATAAAAAATGCTAAAATGTTTCAATGAACGAATATCCTCCGCAAATAAGTTTAATATTTGTGTAGACCGTATCTAAAGTTTAGAAAACATGCATCAACATTATATTTAAACCCCCAATATTTCCATGGTTTCATCGAGTATGCAGACTGACTTTTTTTCAAATAAAATTTCATTTTAATGTTCTCAACTAATCATAGTTAAATATATACTGCCCGTACGGTGACATATGTTTCTAACATTGTACGTTATTTTGTCTCTGTTGAGGAGTTGTTTCATTGGTAGAAATCGGTGTTTTTGCTGTAAAACAAATACCACAAATTAACGAAATGAAGGTGGCGCCGTTGCGTTGTAACTAAAAAAACGACGTTTTACACTACACACGCAATATATCAACTTCTAAAACGAAGTCGGTGACTCTTTACTTATTTTATAAAATTCAATTTACATAAATTTTAAACACAAAGAAAAAAGAAAAAAGAAAAGTGTATATGGTTCTATTTTTAAAGATTTTTTACAATATTGTTTTAGAAAATGAAAGAGATAAATGCATCATATTTTTTTAATCAATTGTAGCAGTTTAAGTACCACAGTGGTATGCAAGATCTTATAAACAATTTGTAACTATACTCATTTACTGAATCTTAATTGATATTAGCATCTATTTTCCTGTTCGGTTGTTTTAGGTGTTTAAGACGCCAAAAAATCTTGTTCTTCCCGGTTTATTTGCATCCAATGTCGTATGCAAGATCTATTGTATACCCCATGCGATGCTTGTTTATATAAATATGTACACAAAGGACATACATTAAGTCTGTCTTAACCTTTTCGAGACATAATATCTTCATAATATGGCATTGATACCTACATCAGATACGAAATATGTGTTAATTCTATTTGATTATATGATTCCCTGAATGTAGTCCAGGTATAGTTACAGACATGGAACACTACTGAGGACAGGGATGTCAGCTGATGTTAATAGTTATACTCTACCACAAAACGTAACATTAAACAGGTTGCTGTCTACTATTTACTAGTATTTAGTTTTATCGGGAAATTATGAATCTTCTTCTAATAAACCCAATATCAGGTTACAGTTTGACATGTGCGGATGAATGAAATTCAGTTACACATGGTTTTACAATGTATTGGCGAGATGAAAACTCGACAACAATAACATTACACTTTCTATTGCAAAAGATACGCATTTCTACTTACCAGATTCTCATCAGTGCTGACCAAAGGGGATTTTATATTTAAAAGTACAAAGCCTTATATACAAACGGTGAAGAACGGACAAGATTTCAGATCTTATCTAAATTTTTAGAAATCTTTTGTCGTATTTCTTGAATAAACAAGATTTTATTCTGTAACAGTATTTTAACTCTAATATTTATCCGGTCAATCATGTCCCCTGATGCATTGAAACATGTAAAAAGACATAAATGTGAAGATATTTGGATACAAGGTCTACAATTTACAAGAAAATTTCACCTATATTTGTGACATGCAATACTTCTCCGGTTGAATTTTATGAAATTTTATCTTTTCTCCGGTAATTATGCTTCCGGAATAACCTTAGATGTAGCATCAGTTTCATACTGAAGAGAAATTTTATTCATCATAAAAATCTCTGTTTGTCAGGAATTATTTATGGCTTTTGTTTAACACTGAAAATATTGCCCAATAATGACATCAAATGGAAATTAGATAATGAATAATTCATTCAAACATGAATGTTTGAAAGACTTTTAAATTTTTATATACATTTATGTTTCTTTCTACAATGTTCATTGCCTTGAGCAGACAAAAGTGTCATAAATCTTGGCAAAAGGAAAATCAAATTGATATAACGATATCTTTCGTATTAGCAGATTGCGACATTTTGCGGCTGATCATGTTGTTAATTTTCCTACTGATGGCACCACTTCAATGTCGCCTTAAAAATGTCTTTACATTTAATTATTGATAATTTCCCTCCCTAAAAGAGACGTATGGTAAACAGCGACATTATTCTTTATTTGCAAACTAACAACATATTGCTGGAGCATATAGGTCATGATTTTTAAATAGATAGTAAATATTCCAATGTGACTAGAAAACAAAGTGTTATGTAAATATGATCAAATAATTACAATTAAAAATTGTCCAAAATGTCATTATACAAATTCTTTACATTATGTCAAATAGCCACCATCCAAACTGAATTTTAAGCCAAATTAGTGAGAGGCTAAACTTACTATAAAACCTGGCTTAACGCACCTTTTTTTACATTTGGAAATGAATGTACTTGGAAATATGAGTGAGGAATATGACAAATCTTTTTAGTTTTTGAGCTTTAAAATTACTATTTATTTTAAACTTTTCTTGTGGTTCAGTGTTTTTGTTAATTAACTTTCATAAATCCTAGACTTAAGGACATTTACCAAGAGGATACACGTTTACCTCAATAAATTACTCATTGTCTGAACTTTATATATTGTTATTCCTTTTCTTTTTGATATTCCTATGATAATGTCTGTGATAAATCATGTCAGTGCCAAAGAGCTAACAAAGCGACAGTTGATACCGCTGAGATTGCAAAAATCAACACTGTTGTGTTATCATTTACAAATGATTAAACACTTTGACTTTTATAATCAAATACCATGTTTGAAAAAGTAACATGTTATTGTCAAAACTTTGAAAAGTTTTCTCTTGTGAATTGTTTTATATATTATGTTGTATATCAAAAGCAAGACACTTTTTGTAAAGTATTTGAAATATGTGGCATTTGTAGTTTGAATTATAGTCATTTCATATTTTCCAGATACTTTGAAACTGATCCAACAGATTGCCTTTATTGTTGTTTGTCTTTGAGAAGCATAATTATGAGTAATGTGTCAACTACAGAGTCATTATCAGCAACTGCTAACAGTACAGATTAGCAAAGAATTGCGTCATTCTGTAAATAGTCTTCTTTAATTTTGGAACAAAAAATATAAATGTACGGCGGGCGATGAATAATATTAAAAAAAGAAGATAGCCAATATGCACGAGTTCGTCAATAACCAAAACTTTCTATATAGACAATAATAGTGCATTGACTTGACATATCAACGATATAAGGATGAGGCTTAGAAACGGGGAAATGCGAGGCTGTGCCGAGCATTTTCCCCGTTTCGGGCCGAATCCTTATATCGTTGATATGTCAAGTCAATGCACTATTATTGTCTTTATACTGCAATCTAAAAAAAAAACTATTTTCTATTGTTGTTTAGTGTGTTAATGTTATTTATTTGATATAAATATTGGGGAAAATCCCCCTTTAAAAAGGCCTCATATCACACAGGCGGAGAAATATACAACACGATGAAATGTACATCATTACCTGTTGGAAACCGCAACCAATGGTGAACGAATTCGTTTGTTTACAGACTAAGATATCAACAATTAACATAAAACATAATGATTTATAAGTTGCAAACAAAAAGTATTAATAAGTGAAATATGTTTTCCCAAAAGTTGTAAAAGAAACAAGTTTAAGACGTTAAACGCATCGTTGTTTACATTGGAAACAAGAACAGGTTGAAGAGGTCGTATGAATAATTAAATATAATTTCGACAATTTCTATTTAAATATTCATGAGGAAAAGTGATATCAGGTCAGTGACTGTATATGACATAGAAATATACGGTCAACGTATTTTGACTGCTAAAATAGAACGAGTGCAGTATAAACTAATTTCTGCGTATTTCAACTACTTTATTGTGTACGTTTATTAATACTAAACGTTCAGGTACAATTGTAAAACATTATTTTCATTCATTTGTGATGTCAAGAATACATTTGACTATTTTAAAACACAGGGACAAATAAACACTACGATAACTGCAAACCAAAAGGGTAATGACAGAACAACTAATCCTGTTCAGGTCAACTTTCAAAGATAGTTGTTTTAAACTACATAACTTGTGAACTGACAATATAGAAATTAGCAGATACGGTATGACTGTCAATGAGACAAACATCTATCAGAGACCAAACAGGAGGATGTATAAGCTATTAAAGGTCACAGTACAGCCTTAAACAGTGAACAAAACCCATATCGTAAGACAAAAGAAATGTTCAGCCAAAATGTCCAATAAGCGATCTCTCATCGCTCCCGTTTTCTGATATGTCACGTGACATATCAGAAAACGGGAGCGATGAGAGATCGGTTTTTAATTAGATTGAAAAATATCAAGGTATCATTAGCAATTGTATTGAAAAAACAATTCAGACAAATCCAATAAGTAGAAAACTTACCATTTGCAGAATATAATTCCAGTGAATCATTGTCCTGTTGGATTTTCAATGCTGACTGTTATAACATTCTGAAAATGAAAATGCAAATATTTCATTATTCGGGCGGTAAATACTTATGACTGTTAATTAATAAATGTATATGTGTATAATGCATTCTTTCATATCATGTTTTTTTTTCGTCTGACAACTAAGCTCTAAACCGGTGGTTTCCGTTGACGTCGGCGGCTGCAAACTTTGATAATGCGCCCCTCTTTTAAAATAACCGGGTATTTTTTCAAAATTCCATATATATAGATTAGAATATGTTGTATGGGGGCAACTATGAGACAACTATTCATCTGAGTTACAATGTATAAAAAGTTACCAATTGAAGGTCAGGTAACGGCTTTTGACACGAAGCCTTGACATGCTTGAAGTGCCCCAAAATGACTGGTGTGAAACAACTCAAAAAGTAAAACCAACGGTCTATTCAATTTAAATTATACCAAACGAGAAACACTAACCGCCAAACTCGATAAACGATAACCACTAAACAATAGTTTTCGGACTTAGTACAGTTGCATTCATATGGAAAGGGTTTAAACGTTTCAACAAGCGTCAACCTTCATACTAACCTGATACAGTAGCTGTAACACTACAATGTGAAAGACACGCTTTAGAATATCAATTGAAATTGCTTAATTCAACCATAAACTAATTTAAACAAAAACTAGTAAACAAACACTGAACGAATAAGATGGGGTTATAATGGCGTTAACATAACACAAATTACAACTAGGGGATTTACCTTCTCTATATGTATCCCTACTTTATGTTTATGTTTCAATAGTGTGTTCCCAGTGACATACTATTATATCTGAAATATATATGTTGAGTTTTTAATTGATCATTTTGGAGTACGTTGAATCGAGATCGATTGACTCATATGTTATAAGATAAATATCACCATTCACCAATAAAAAGAGCATTGAACGAATAACTGAATTCAAGGACTAAAACACACTAAACAATAACTAAACAATCGTAAATCTTATGATGTAATTATTTGTCTGGACATTTATTGTGTTATGAGAACACAGACAACAATTTTGGTAAAAAAAATTAAAGGCCAGTCTAACCGAAATCATGGACAGGCATATGATAACAGAAACAGAATGGTCTCCTCCTTTTATTTGATAAATATTGACAGGCATTAATATCACTTAAAACAATACATCACAACCAAATATATCCAACAAACCATAGTTACTATATAGAATATCAGGTCATAATTTTCATCATTAGGAGGCTCCAATACATCCTCATGTATTATAATGCATTTTTCAATGCAGAGGATATATATAATATGGAATTTTAGACTTTATACCATAATAAATAAATTTGGTGTATTTACTGTCTTCTGATTGGTTAAAAGTTTTACTTTATTTTCAATGTTTTCAATTTTTATGGCGACACGCCCACTTTGATGTTGTGTATTTATGTCAACAAGTGTGTACGTTGTTATTGTTTATATAAAAAAAATATAAAGTTCTGTGAATCTTATTTTTGACAGAAATCTATATATAATGAATGGCAATAATTTATTATGATTTTATTGAACTATAAAATTATTTTTTGACTTCACATTTTACATAATCAGCGAAGAATGAAGAGTCAAAAATTAATTTTATGGTTCAATAAATTCAAAATAAATTATTGTCATTCATCAAACATCACACTAAAGTATTTCTAACAAACCATAGTAACTGTATTGTATATAATGTCATCATATTTAACAATAACAGGGCTGTTACCCTGCTAAAAGTCTTGTTTGCATATTTCACTCAGGATGTTTAAACGATATGTTGTATTTTGTGATAAATTAAGAAGATAATATGCTTCTAGATAATGGTGTTACTTCATAAATCTTAAATTCGGAGTTTTTTTGTTTTTTTTTGCTTTGCGACTTTTCATCTCTGAATAGTTTTTACCCCTTTTTATATAGAAGAGGGACGAAAGATACCAAAGGGACAGTCAAATTCATAAATCTAAAACAAACTGACAACGCCATGGCAAAAATGAAAAGACAAAAAGACAAACAAAAGTACACATGAGAATATACAAACATTTTATTTTTCAAATGAATGAACATAACAAATAACTTGCTGTGCAGAAACGCACCAACGGCAGTTAAATACTGAAATACACCAATTGTAAACATTCAATACGCTATGAGGACGGACAAAGTACAAACAAAATAAATCCATTTTAATGTTTTTTGTAAACTTCTTCCTCGTTTTTCTAATGAGTAGTTTATTTATTGCCTTTGCATCTCGGATATTAAATTTATAACAGTAAAAATCTTAATTTTATTGCGTATTGTATTGGTTTCCATCTAAAATATCACAAACAACGTCTTATTACAGGCTTTACAATCGTGTGAGTTTCAACCGAATCCTTAAAAGTGCAGAAACTTTAGCCTGTGTTCCCCGTAAATGCATATCAAAACAACTTTTTAAAATATTTTTTGTAAAGGGAAAGGCGAATAAAAGTCAAGAATAGGACGTTAAGTATTCAATGTACTTCTAGATAATCTAGTGAAACCATTGTGTCAATAGAGTTAAATATCTCCTGCAATAACTACATTTGTCAAATTGATTGTCAAATTCAGTATCAGATCAAATCTAAGAAAACATGACAGAGTTCAATTGGTTTGTTCCAATATTTCAGAGTTCAATTGGTTTTTTCAAACTATTTTTTTTTCAACTTTAACATGTTTAAAGAAGATGATTATTACCTTTTTGAGCTTGTGTCAATATATTAAAAGTAAATTGTTTAAATGATTAGGCAGTTAGATAAGACCTGAAAAGTAACCAACTAACCATTACGGTTTTTTTTAACAGGGATATGAAGGTGGAAAATTAAATTCAATACAGATACATAAATTGTAAATATTTTTTAAGCGGACAAATAGCAACATTTAGCGTATGACAACTGCCAGTACTATGTAAACAGTTTCTATGTGGTTGTGAGTAGAGTGATCCGGCATCCCTACATCATGACAGGTGCCACATGTGGAGTATGATCTGCTTACTCTTCCAGATCACCACGGATCACCCCAAGTTTTTGGTGGGTTTTTTTGCTGCTTAATCTATAGTTTCTATGCTGTACCTTGTGTACTATTATTTGTCTGTCTTGGAGGGGGGGTCTTTAGCCATGCTTTGCGTTTTCAGTTTATTTTCGATTTAAGAGTTCGACTGTCCCTTTGGTATCATTCGTCCCTCTCCATTTTCTAGAATGATGATTGTAAATACAGGCAACAAGAGATAAACAGTTAGTCAACAGTAAACCATTCAGATCTGATTGGTCCTTCGCATAATATGTGTTTTCTTATTATTCCTTGGCTGTGTCGAATTGAAATGCCTTTGATTATCTCGTCAGATGGGCGAAAATGTTTATTTATGATTGCGAATTGGGATGACGATTTTGTGATTATTGTGTGAAAATGATTATCTTGCTATTTTCCGTCTACATTGAGTGACTTTATGTGAATCTTGTGAGCATTTTTTTGACACAAACTTGTTGCTGTGGATGGAAATATATTCAATGCATTTTACTTTTCGTAGATGCGTTTAGAACGTACAAGTGGCGTACTATAAAAGATGGAAGAAAGAT
Organism: Mytilus trossulus; assembly: GCF_036588685.1. Classification (NCBI taxonomy): domain Eukaryota; kingdom Metazoa; phylum Mollusca; class Bivalvia; order Mytilida; family Mytilidae; genus Mytilus; species Mytilus trossulus. The sequence continues at coordinate 69,426,655 of NC_086374.1, forward strand.
GAAAAAAATGAAAAAGACAAACGGACAAAAAATAGTACTCATGACACAACATAGAAAACTTAACAATTAGCATCACGAACCCCACCTAAAAATAGGGGTAATCTCAGGTGCTCCGTAGGTATAACGAATTCGTGATATGCCTTACGTATGAAATCTTCAGGAAACTTTATTCCTAACAAAGCTGGTGAGTTGATGACCTTCTTGATAATGTCGTTGATTTGTTAATTGCATGTTAACGTTGATGAGAGTAGTACTCTGGGAGGAATGTCTTTGACTGCATCACGTTCATATTATCATTATTATGAATTTCATAATACGGTTTTTCTTTTTTATTTACCTTTTCGTTAAAACTTTTAGCTTCTTTGATGATTTAGTTCACTCAAACCAAATTGTACCACAATAGGTTAAACATGTACTAGCTAAGTTTCTATGTAGTATTTCAAAAGAATGATTAAAAAAAAAAGATAATAAATAAAAGCATAAGTAGTATATCCTATTCAATTGTCATAAATCGATAAAGCGAAAACAATTCCAGGTCGAAAACCAAAACAGAGGGAGCACATCAAAAATAAGAGGAAAACAACGGGGAACAACAGAACTGCATCAAAAACAACGCCCACATACAACAGAACTGCATCAAAAACAACGCCCACATACAACAGAACTGCATCAAAACCAACGCCCACATACATCGAAACACCGGTCTATTGGATAACAGTTGCCATATAAATAACATTTGTAATAAAAAATATTCCGTGATCAAATAAAACCAAAGCTAACATTTCTATCACAAAAATATACACTAGAGATAAAAATGAAAATAAAAACAAGATTTGAACTTGATGTCATTTAATGCTCTCCGTAAATAATATTAAAATCCTGGAATCTATGATGAGTACATTTCTTACATGTATTCCATGTAATACTATTTGGATTAAACGATTTAATTGGACATTTTGTTTTAACTAATTGTTTTTATTAGCGTGAAGTCCAGTGACATTTTTATTTTATCATATTCAGGGTCAAAAACATAATGATCAATCAATTTGATGTAATCTGATCATTTAAAGGATTTACATTTGTCAATAATCCATAATGGGATAAGATTATCTCAATGCAGACCATTACTAAAATACCCCTTGCTAAATGAAGATTCCATTTGACAAATGATAAAGAGGGCAGAACTAAACATACACAGAATTGCCAAAAAAAATAATTAACAAACACCTTGGATTACTTTAAAATTCGACAACATGATCTCATAAAACCTTTATTTGAATGTATAGCAACTAGAAGTATTCTTGGTCCAGTTTTCACTTATTTTAAAATTTCAGTTTTCGATTTTTTTTTCTTTCAGCACGCACCAAAACAATTATACTCTGAAAAACGGAATCCCCAAAAGTTATTTCTGGATTTCTTGAAACACCTCTCTTCTTCAGTATCAATGATTTCCAATTAAGGCATAATTTTGTGATAATTATATAGTTAAAATTAAAAATTCCCGTCAATGAATAAAAGAAAATCATATGCCATTGGGTAATTTCAAATGCTTAATTCCAAGACAAAAGTGACAAAAGTTACCTTGAATCGACAGACATCCGAAATACGTCATAGCCTGTTTTGTGGCAATTCAATTTAAAAAAAAAGTTATATCACAAACAAAATGAAATAAAGATTAGAAGGATAACATATTCAACAATATGTAATCTGACAAGGTTACAAATCTTGACAAACATGGAATTGGCAGCATTTCAACGTCTAGAAGATATGTTAGAGATTAAAAAAAATAGTTTCTAAGCATGCAGTTTGACTATAAAATATATGGATTTTATGTAATTGCTAAATGAAAACAAACTCATAATTAAAAAAACAAATCAATGCGTCGAAAAATTTACAGTTGATTAAATGCAAAAATAAATCCTCTTTAGGTCATTTGTTGAAATGAGGTAAAACAATTTATACTGTCTACAAGAGAACGTAATAACATAAGTAGAACGCGTTTGCTTTTCACTTTGCACCGACCACATACACGGAGGATGCTGGTATATTGATTACAGATTCCAGTTTGTTTTATTTTAAATTACTATGATAGGGATTAATAAGAGTACAATCGACTGATTCACAATCAAATTTGAAATTGAAACCATGATTATTTACTGTGATCAGCTGTGTTTTTAAGATTTCGCATTTGTTGCTAATGGTATCAAAATTAGGGCAGGTGAATACAATTTGAATTTCTGATTTACAGTGAATCACGGTATATAAAAAAGCTAACTCATAAGCAGTTCCTTAAATAGCTAATATTACAATATCAGTCTGACTGGGATAAAGAGTTGTCTCATTGGCACTCATACAACATATTCTTATATATATTTATAATAATCTATTTTTTTCGGAGTTTTTAAAATATCATATTAAATATAATCTTTTTGGCAGTGTTTTTTACATGAAATGTCTAGAGTTTTCCTTACTTTCCTTTATATCACTGAAATATAACATTAAATTGTTATTTTAGAAACCTACACATAGTCAATTTAGAGAATGATAGTTATTTTGAGTTCATAGTTTCTTGTCAGCACAAAAACATATAAAACATGTAATACTAGTACTCGTTTACCTGTAATCTTATGAGATTTCTTTTATCACAGCTCACAGCTATAGTCTACATGGTCTACACCTCAATCTTAATTAAAAATGTTTTAATTCAAACAATATTGTTCTTTTATAACAATATGTTTAGAAAGTTTTCGCGATTTTCAACAGAATATCTGGAAAATGGTTGTAACAATGCATTTCAAAATTTGAACTGGTAATGTCAAATACAGCCCAAAAATGAAAATACTGTACAGATTATTGAGAGCAATATAATTATAAATTGTCAATACAACTACGACTGATGATCAGAATTTAATGAGAGACATTTGATAGACAGGAAACGTTTTCACATCATTTCCAAATACACTTACATATATAACATTTACCACGAGGTTATTGCCTGTTTTTACTTTTATTCAAAAGACACCTTCCTTCAAATGTTTTAATAAGCGGTTGTGTGTGCAGTGTCGATTTGAACATTTTTATATTTGAATAAATTTCTATAAAATTTCATTGATAGCATATATTTTAAATCGGTTTTAGTAAAGATCTCTTTTTTTTAAATAGAATATGTGTTCCAATGGGAGATAACTCATAAACTTATTAGGGATTCCGTAATGAACTTCGCTGCCTTGGACTTATTTATGAGATGAAATATTAATGACCATTAATTTCTTTATGTTCAGAACCATTCTCAAATTGATTTCTTGCTGCCTTGTGTAAAGAGAATCTATAAAGAAAGGCATTGGTCACGTCTACGATATAGTCGTGTATAATTATTGTATTGTTTTAGTTCATGTTTCCCCAAAAGGCTTATTTAAGTGCAACACAGGTTAAGTGCTTAATAATTGATTCTTTTCCTTTTATGTTAAATTAAATCTATTTGCAGTTGTACAAATACTTAAATGTATTTTGAAATATGTAAATATAGTAACCTGGATTATTAGAATGTCGTTAAACTCTTTGCTGAAAGAAATGTCGTTCATAGGGATGTTTTATAAATTTCCTGTCTAGACTGCTGATGTTACTTTAAAGCAAAGGTTCGTTGTCTGACACTAATTAGCTCGCTTAACCACACTTCTTAGAGGATCGAAAAGTGACTCGTCGTAATAAAAAATACCCAACGTTTAACCCTAAAGAACAAATTCCCAGTGGCAGTAAAATTTTCTCTATCTCTGCAAATAAATGATTTTTGTTAAAATAGTTCAAAATGAACTTGAATATTGGTTTTGCATTATTAGCAACCAACTCTAAATTCTTCTTTAAGGAACAATTCATCATTGTCTAACACGTTCCCTCTAGAGACAATGCACAACACAGGAAACCTCTTGTGTAAAATAAGCATTCGCGCGCAATCAATTATATGCACTTTAATTCATTTACATAAGTGAAAATAGATGCACTACTGCAATAGTTAGATGCATCTGCAGCGATGATTGTATATCATATCCTACTTGCAGTAATTCTATATATATTATCTAAAACAGAATCATAGCTGATTTATTATTTCTCCTGTAAAGTACATTATAGTCAATTTTCATAGGAACTATTATCATTGAATGATTATTTCATTCGATGTTTGAAATTGGTAATAGAAGCCAACTTTTGAGATTGTGTTTCTTTGTATGATGATTTCTCGGTATTGTTTATTAATAAAACGGTAAAATTATTTTGTATTTATTTATGTCTTGGATTTTTCTGCAATATACGTTCTTATATCAAAAGTAACCTTGAAAATAGTCTAATATTATTTAATTTATTCTTAATGAGACTTATTACCAACAGAACGTTGCTGATTCCAGTAATGACTCTGATTGCAAATACGTTTTCCTTGCATAGCTGAAGTCGTCTTTTTTGGAATTTTTACCCTCGCAACAACCATACACAACATTTGTGTCACATAAATCAACGATAAAGTCCGATTTTTATAATACCCTTCCCGTCATAGCCTAGAAGGTTTAATCCTTCTTTTTCACCATAATGCACTGTCGTTTTATTTTGGTTCGGTTATTTTTAATTTAAGGATTCTTTTTTATTATTATTATTATTATTGTTATCCCTTTCCCTTTAATTGTTCGTTTGGTCCCTTTTAATCATACGTAGTTTGCTTCCGGTATATATACCTGTTGAACCATCCGTTCATCCGTCCGCCCTGTTTAATGTATAAGTATTGGTGTAAGGTCATTTACCTTGAAATTACAATCATATTAACTTGACACTAGAGCAAGGTTTCATTATGATAAGAACGGTTTTTTTTAATTATTTTGTTGTTAACTGAAGGTGAAAATGTGTTAGTATGAGCTTGCATTCGTTCTGAGGACACGTAATATGATTTCTGAGGTCACTTGTTAACATAAATGCACGCTGACAAAATGAGTTACAGTAGATTAAAAATAAACTATAGTTGTTAATTTATGTGTCTCTTGTAGATGGTTGTCTCAGTGGCAATCATACCACATCTTCCTTTTAAATAATTTAATAAGAGTAAAAATCCCAGTATAATACTAGAACGCTGTGACATCCGCCGAATTGCCCAAAGGTGATAGCTATAAATTGGTCTTCAATGAAAGCTAAGGACATTAACATTTTTAGGGATTTTTTTATCATTTTTTACATTTACATACTTCATGATAATAAACTACCAATTTGGAGAGTAACATGCATGTTTTAAAGTGATGTCAGTTTTTGTTAACAACGGTTGGTTATAACTCTTAATGACCAGTTTATTTGATAATGATTTTGCTTTTCAAGAAAACTCACTGTAATTGACACGAAATCACGAGAAGTCAACAGCTGGGATGCATTGAAATAAGAAGATGAACAGTGTGGGAAGGAAGAAAACTCTTTATCTTTCCATTTGAAGTATAACATTTTTTTAGTTTTGTTCAATCGTTCTATGGTGTGTTTAACAGCTCAGATCAGGAATTAAGCATATCCTATTGTTTGGTTAAAGGATCTGGCCTTTATCATTCCAATTCAGATTTAACAAGTGTTCAACAAATTTCATCGATTTCATTCCATCATTTCATTGAAGAATGAAAAGAAATCAAAAGCTCACGCTGATCATTTGTTTATCTGAAATCATCTCAAATTGTCAAGTTGATGTTGCATATATTGGAGTTAAATCCTAGGAATCAAAACACATTTAATATTTGAGGGCCAACATTGTAAGTCAAAATTTTATAAGGTCATGTTTGCCTCGAGTACTCAGACAATCTTATAATGTTGTATGTGTAAAGTCAGAAACCTTTCAAGCAACTGCCTGTTCCATATATGCATGTGAATGATCAATCACACAATGTTATATTGATGTATTGATTGATAGATGAAAAAAGTGCAAGTGGAGGTCAAATCTGAAATCAAACTAATGTATACCTAAAACCTTATTTTCGTAAGCGATACATTCACTATACATACGTCTATTGCAAGGATGAAACATTAATCGAGTGTATTTCGCCGCGAAATTTTTCAACTGGATCGTCTCTAATATAAATGAATCACTGATGTTAGAAAATCGCGTATAAATTTCCTGCTAAAACTTTACACTTGAAATTTATGTAACTTAATGTCAAAAGAAGTTGGTTTACAGTATTTTCTGTGAATTTTAACAGATACATAGTGTTTCCTATCATGAATTCCTTGATTAGGGGTAACTGCTTATACAAGAAAGCTGCTGAAACACGAGTCTATTCCCAATTTTATTTCACGAGGTGGAGTTGAAAACATTCCTTGCAAAGTTTTACGGACGCCAACAAGAGTTGGTGATCGATATCGGGTATCGAAGACGTGTTCAAATGGTCGTAGACACAATCCATTTTTTTTGTATCTCGAATGTGGCATCAGCAAAAGATTTGTAGTTTCCATTAGAAACGAGACGAGTGTCATTAGTTGAGCACCAGATATAAACCCCAAGTTTTTGGTTAGGTTCGAGTTGCTGAATCGTCAGTGTTATGTGTAGTGTTTTGTGAATTTGTATGTCTTTTCGTCGTCTTTCGGTTATCGTCGACTGTTACTCATGAGTTCTGAATGATCTTTTGTTATCCTCTTGGTATATTTTGTTTGTTTTATATTGCAGACCAGTACTAGTATAAGATTTGGTTTGCCCGTTTTACAATTGATCCGATGATATTCTAGAGAAGGACAGATAAGGTCATACACACAAACAAAAATAACAAACACTTCACCATAGTATGCCTTTTCAGTTTCAAGCCGTTAGTTTAATAACGATACTGTATCCTTTGTGGTAAACATACATGTGTTCCTCCTCACAGAATGTCTTCACGCAAGTTTGATATAAAAAAATGTTATCATATCTGTTCCTATGGTTTTTCAGTTAACAACTTTCCATCGGAAAACATATTTCCTGAAATGTTTTCCTTTTAGATCTGATGTTATAAAGGAACGTATATTGCATGACTTTATATTACATTTATTCCTAGAGGAATTTTAATACTCAAGTTTACTAGTGTCACGACCAGGAAGTAATATGAAAAAAATTACAAATGGAAAACGAGATAATAATGGGTCATAGTCCGCTATTAAAGGTGTGCTGACCGTAACTACACGAATGCTACCGCTTGAAGCCAAATCGCGTTTTTCTGTAAAAGAAGGTCATTCAAAACAAACACAAATAAAAACTGTAACACACGATTAAACACCGAATTAAAATTAACTAAAGTTATACAAGTAAAGAAGAAAGAGGTATCACAAGATATGTTTGGCACTATCAAACAGCGTTTTATGGATCTACTAGTGTATTCTATCACCAACGAAGTACATCATATTTCAGAATATTCAAAACAGATTATATTTAGCTTTCTCTGTTTCTATTAAAGTAAACTAGTATTTTAAAATTTTCTGTATGGGTATTTTCTTCGTTTTTCTTTTCTTCTGTGTGGTTTACGTGTTTCTTACTCTGAACCTTAAACTTTTACTTTTTCTTAGATCAGTATTAGAATTTAGTGGATTCAGAGTCAATTTGAAATCGGCTCTTTATATACAATTGTTGAAGTCTCTTTCAAAACAGGTATGCTTCTTCCAAGAAATGTATCATTTGATGTTCTCACATACTACAATACTTCATATCGACCAGTTATTCTTTAACATCTGAACATAAACCACGTAGATAACTTCATGTTGTTGTTTAATCTGGTAGATGGTTTTGCTACCATTACAAAGAGTGTCTAGTGTATTACTTGGGAGATAGCAACTGTACACAAGTCGATACCTAGACACACTCTGTAAGTGGCTCAAATGATAACAATCTTCAACGGGATGCATGCACTAGATTTTCACTCAATTAAAACTGTAATCGCATCTGAATCCCTGGGTTGATGACATGAATAGTAATTTTCAATAAAATTATGTGCACTGAATCCAATACTAACTGCATCCCTGTCTTTCTCTTCACTAATAAATTCAGCAAGCCATGCATTAGTAGTACAGCGTATTCATTTCAACGTTCGGAACTTTTAACAGCTCAAACAGAGATATTACATTCACTAGTTCTAGTTCCATGTAGTATTATGTAAACCTGCTTGTGTAGTTCATGCAATCTGAATCATAGCTTGTCGTTTTGGTACCGTTACTTGCGATATATAAACTCATTTATACATTCTTCTATTCAAATTTGAACTATATGTGACAAATTGTACAAATTGTACCAGATTTTGATCAAAGTATAATGTACGAAACTGTACGCTGTAGACATTTTGCAATTAACTTTCGTTCAGTGGAATCATTTTTTAAAATCGTTTTTGTGGCATTTTAAAACTCAACTTACTAAAAAGCGGTTCAAAACTGAAAAATTAACGCTAAGAAAATGTGAGTAACATTTAAATGCAAGATTTTCTTTTATATCATGTTTCAGTAAAACAATAAAGTGGATTTAAAATCGATAGGCCAAACTTGGGTTGTAAATTAATGTCTGCTTTTGGCATATGATTTCACGTTTAGTCTTTCAAGACCGCGTTGCACATTCTACTTAAAACATAACTTCAAATCCTTTTTGGAACCCTTTATCTCATTGCTTTCATTTATAAATCTAAGTCAAGTTTGGATTTATACGTAGACAAAAGGGCGTTCTGTCCTCTCTCCAATTTCCTTGCTGAATCCCTACACGATTAGATTTTCTATTAAACACAAGCGATGTCCTTATAAATTATTTTTTGCGGTTACGTATCTGTGAAATAAGACTTCTTTGAAAACGCATTCAGATTCATTTCATAAAAGACACTTTATCACTGAAATGGCAATTTCTAGATGGAAACTTAAAAATAATTTTACTTTTAAGCTTATGAGAAAAATACAGAAACCTTTATGGATAAAATTATTTCACATTTTAAACGATTTTATTCTAAGTCAAGGTGACAGCGTTAACTTACTTGAATAAATTGTATGTAAACTATTTACTCGGATTGGTAATTACCACATGTTTGTTTGTTTGTTTGTTGGACTATCTGTTATACTAAATCATTACTACAGAAAGCAACGTAACATTTTTCTCCTACATAAACTAGTTTTGATTTTTCCCCCCTCGTTTTCTGTTAACCTATTAGTTTTTTATGTGACACTCAATGCTGTAGTTTTAACCATTAAATTGGTTTATTCCTACTTAAAATAAAATCAATTTAGAACATGAGATTATACTGAAGTTGATATCTAGCACGATCAAATTGTAAATTGATTACATCAAAGTAATGCACTCATTGTAAAACGGTCGTGATAAGAATAAATAATATTAAACTATATAAACAAAAAATACTAAAACTAACAAATAAGTTAAAAAGACTAAGACCAGATTTATTTAGAATGTTGTTCAAGTATATCTTGTCGGACTATTGGATTGTCGGACCAATGGTGTGTCGGACTAATGGGGCGTTTGACTATCTTTTACATTTTGTTCTTTAGTTGTTTTACTTTTTCGTCATTTTCAAGGTAAGAGTGAGCATTGAAACCTCAAAACCATCTTTAACCCCTCAACAATCCGTATTTTTCCTGTCCAAAGTCAGTTTAGTCTGCATGTCAGTGCATGTTGTTAATTTCTGCACTAATTGATTTTCATTGTTTTCTTTATAAAAAAAAACAGGTCATTGATCAAGCTGGGCTTGTAATGCTTACATAATGAGTTTCTCTGAATGTTGAAGACCGTATTAAGGTGACCTAATTGTTTAAATTTTCTCTTTTGCATTATGCTAATTTTTGTCTCATTTATTTTACTACCATTTAATAGGATGCATAGATGATAGATGGATTGGTACCAAACGCCCAGTTACAAACATAACATGCATACCAGAACGAGAACATATTAATGTGATCAGAGCATGGACTCAGTATTGATCGAATCCGACACCAACACATTGGATCGGCGATTTACAACATGCTAGTAAACATGGAAGCAATCTACCGGGAGAGATGTCACCCTACCAAACCACATTGTAATGTGACCCCGAGCTAGCCAGTCGTCGCTCTAAATCGGTGCAATAATTTCTTAAAATAAAAAAAACACAAACCACAAACAGATAATATATTATGTACGTTTTTTTTTAATTTGCATGCTATATATATATGTTATGTTACCGTTTCTCTAATTCTTCGTCAATTTATCCCTTTCTGCACACATTGTATAAAAAGAATTTAATCAACGTGTGGTTCGTTTGATCTCAGTACTTCATTGGTTAAAATCCGATTATGACGTCGAATTTTCTTGCTTTCCTCTGAATTTCCTATTGTGACGGCATGAAAAAATGCGATCATGCCTGATGACGTCACATAGAAAGAACACATTTTATTAGATCATTCGAAAAGAACAAATAAATTTGCTTGCATAATGTTAGAAAATCATTAGAGAAACAGATTTCACAACCAAATCTCGTGTAAAACGATATTTATCCACTCTCGACAGTTAAATTTTAAATGTTTAAAACGCTCGGGCAAGCCTCGCGTTATAAATTTGAAAATGCAACTGTCTTGAGTAGATAAATATCGTATTACATTCGATGCAGTGTTAAAATCTATATTTCTCTGTATATTTCAAACTTTCGTTGTACTCATTCGACCTACGTTTCAAATGGTCTCATATACATTGGCACTAATTCTTTGTTTTGCTATATTCGATCTTTCTAAATGAAACCCATAATTGTGATGTCTTCTTATCTTTTTAGACCAATGTTTATCGTTTTTGTTGTTCTTTTGTAATAACATTTTTGTCACAATTGAATTTTACTCCTTTGTTGTGACCACCAAGGTTGCAACAAAATTGTCATGTTAGCACTATACTATTTGCTTTAGATCCTATGCAAACGTGTTGAAATCTTCATACAGTCCAATTATCTCTCTTACAGGGTTAATTCCACCACAGAGGCGTATAAGATTATTTAATTCGGTACAGCTAATGAAAAGGCAATAATCAATTTACCTTTTTGTACTTTAAACAAAATATTTGTATTTCCTTTTCGCTTTAATTCGGTTGTTTTCGTTCAGATTAAAACCGTGTGTAAGAAAGGATTATTAATTTAATTTGAGTTCGCATGCAACCTAAATGAAAGAACAAAGTTCTTCCTAATTACTGGTTGGTCATTCAATTTGGATGATGGTCTGGAGGGGGGTCTTCAACTTTGTATTCTCATAAATAAGACGATGTGGTATTAATGCCAATGAGTGACAGAGATAACTTTACATCCAAGTCGGAATTTCAAAGTAGTAAATCAATATTGTTCAAATTAAGGCCTTCAAAACAGAGCATTGGCTGACATATGACATACCATTCAAAGCGGAAAACCAAATGTCTAATCTTTATAAGAAAAACGACAAACATTTATCAACAACATCAAGAAAGTGACAACCATCCCGACTTAAGACATATGAAAATAATGCAGTGGGTTTGAATGTTTTACCATTTACATTTTTAGCCATTTTCTCTATTCTTTATAAATTTTACATATTTTCTTTACTTTTTTTTTACTGCGTTATGTTTGTCCATTTTTCTCTTATATTAGTCTATTAATTTGTATTCTGTTAACCTCAACCAGAACCTCATCCGATGAAATCTAGATGTTAATACTTTTAGGGACCTGTTTGTTGATACAATTTTTCGCCATACAATATGCATAGTACTTACAGTAAGTCTCGACAGTGTAAAGATGGTAAAGCGGAACTACGACGTGTTGTGTCCGGCGTCGGCGGTTTAGACTATAATTGATGATGTTTTTGATAAATAACGTCAAGTAATGCAAATATTTGTGTTAACAGTTTATTTCTCCCACAAGTTACGATGGATTTTGAACACGTCATGAAGTTCTAAATGGTTGTATTCTGTAAATTCTAAGTAATCAGCTATGTTTCAATGCATACCGGTTATATGGTAATTTACGAGAGTAATGTTAAACCTCTAGATTTACCCTTAATCCTTGAATGAATTAGTTGTGCAATGGACTCAGAATTAAAACCCCATTAGCATGTTTTAATGCAGATTGTTAAACGTATAAATCAAAGAGGCAGAAGTATTATGTACTCTTCGGATGATGCTTTATACATGTAATAACTAACAGACACATCCATATATTTATGTTATACGTATAAATATATATAAAAATGACTTAAATACATGCTAAGAATAATTTAAGACTGACATAACTAGCGGAAATGCGAGATATTCCATCTACGTGCCACTATAAATCATGTACTGAGTTACAACCCTCGATTAAGTTGACTTAAGGAGAAAACCCGATATATAAATATATACAAGAGAACAACCAATCAGAAAATTTTATAGTACTGGTATCGTCTAGAATTTCAATATTGATAAAGGATAAGTTTTTAAGATAAGATAAAATAAACATGTTAAAAATATTAAGGATTCTTTTTATCCACAGGAATAAATTATTTTAGCTATATTTTGCAAAACCTTTGGAACTTTTTATGATTTGGTAGAAGAATCGTGCGTTTGGCGTACACATTTTATACCTGGTATATGTAAATATGATAAATTCTGGTTAGGATTTGAAACAAAAATTCTGGTTCCCGCAGTATAGATGTATCTAAAGCAACGAAAGTCAAAGTACAATATTTTATATTTCTTTATGAAAAGAATATATTTAATCCAATATACGTGTAAATCCTGATAATTATTTATTCTCAATTGAAAACTTTTCAAGTTTGTCGGCGACAATTCATTATTTGTTCGATCTATAAAGATGTCTCTTTGTGAAGATCATTAAATCTATTATGGACAATATAATCGGATTTGAAGACAATTTTAGCAAATGAAGAAGCCATTTCGATGTTTCAGACACTTCCGGTCTGCGTTGATTCATTCATTTCTGACATGATGTATAAACAATTCATTCGGAATACTTAATGAAGGAATTAATGCTGAATGTTTGACTGAAGCAAAATAAATAAATAAAAAAAGTGTCGTTACTTGTAAATTCTTAGAAAACAATGTGAAATCCATCATGAAGGTTTTAGTTTGCTAAAATGAATGATACTATCGAATCGTTGACTTCTTGATTCAAAACACTTAGCCATGCTAAATTTTAAGCTATGATTAGAGAATGTATCGAGATTTGTGTATGTATAAAGGGTTCGCACAGACAGTTACACAAATGTATACCAGACCATAGAATACAATAAAACATTTCAATCTTGTGTTACGTGTAACCGGGCGAGACCGTTTAGATATTTTTTTCCTCGGGTTCGTACCAGTTTCCTGGGATTTGAAAAGAAATTCAAAAGTTCTTAAGTCAATAAAAAATTTACACTATCACTATCAAATATGAAACAAATACTATACTACATAAAACAAATTTCAACACCTATAAAACTAACCCGAACCTGTTGAATTTAAACTGTTTAAAACCCTTTCAGTCCGATATTGTTTAAACCAACTGTTTGAAACTATAGTCTGAAACCTAAATGTATGGAACGGGTCTGTAACCTAATTATTTGAAACTGGTCAGACGGTTTGGAACTGTTGTCTGGAACCTAAATGTTTGAATCTGGTCCGACGGTTTGGAACTGTTGTCTGAAACCTAAATATTTGAATCTGGTCTGAAGCCTTAATGTTTGGAACTAAATGTATCAAACCGGCTGAAACGTATCAAAACGAATGTATGGAAACTATTCCAGCTATTGTAGACTTTCGACGTATGAAACTTTATTATTAAAATATATTTATAAAACTGTTGGAACAGGGTAGCACTAAGCTTAAAGGTATGGTTTAACAGCAAACACTCACTTCAATAATGAGAGATGTGGAACGCAAAACATAAGCACTAACCCTTTTCATACAACTTCTACGGAACTTAAACTATCTATTATCTTCTCGGCAGGTTTCAAACACTCCACTTTGTTTGACTTATCCTGCTACTCGTCTTAAACAATTAACTGTCTTAACTTTTTATTCTTCTTACAATGTCTCCGATAAGAATGACAACTTACATTGATTAGCTACCCACTATATATACTTCGAACACGGACCTCAAAGAGAGCACCCTAGCAACACCTGTACAGGTAAAGCGTCTGATAGCAACCAAGGATAAAGGGAGGATTTTAGAAACAGTTTTCAACGATAAAGAGATTAAATTGGAATCTCATAGAGATTCGGAAATTATATCACTGTAGAACTATTATAATATTCTTAAACAGTAAATTTGTAACACTTGTTTGTGCGTTGAAAGGTTTCTCATTACCTTGCAAGATAATGTTGATGTTTAATTCTAATACGTCTGAAGTTAGGTATAAAATTTGATAATTTAGATTTTAAATAGACTGTAATTTTTGTGTTGTGCTGATATGTCTGATATGGATATGTAACCAAATAGTTTATTATTTTACATAGTCCTAAGCTTGGGAATTCCAAAGGATGGTTTTCTGTCCAAAAGTTTTCACATGCCTAGGCTATGTAGATGGTTTTCAAATTATAATTCCTCATTGCATTTTGTTTTACATAACTCACAATATTTTGTAAGAAACGAATGATTACATTTTGTCAAGATCAACTATATTTCGAACGTTTTTTATGTAGAAAATGAATCAGTTGTAAGATGCAGGCGTAAACATATTAGTGTTGCATGTACCGCTGACAAGTAAAAATGTATGTTCTAATGCTTTTGGTACAGGCCCATTAAATCAAAAGACAAATAAGGATAAGCTCTACACTAAGTAATTATCACACGAAAAAAGAAAACTAATCGAGTGCCATATGGAAAGATTAAGATCGTATTTTTGTTTTATATTTATCTAAGTTGTGGAACATAAGGACATGAATTTAAGCAAAGATGCCTGAAATAGCAAATTGATCCTTCTAGATTTTTATTGTTTTGTTTCTGGTGATCTCATCACGATGACAACAATTGACTTTGACATTTGTTTTATGTCGTTGCTATTAGATTTAATCAATGGCGGATTTTCTATTCAATATTTACAGTATTTGCAGTTTATTAATTTTGACATTTCTATAGTTATGCTTGTGTGCTTTTAATGTGGTTGTTCAAGTACAAATCAGAACTACAAATATGCAATCTATAATGGGAACGGCATCAGTCTTGCCTGGCATAGCATGCTACATTTGGAATTCCGCTTACATTTTTAAGAATTACTGTTTTATTAGTTTACAATCCAAACATTAGGTGTGTTACTAAACTTACTGAATTCTAAAATTTATTATTGAAATTTTAACTGACGCTAAATATTTGAACGAACAATCGCTAAATGTATACATTTTAATAATGTGATATGTTTAAGAGGAATATCGGACATTATAAATATATAATGTACGTATAAAGGATTTTCGGTAGATGACTAGTTTAAAATGTTCAAAAATTCACTGGCCAGTATAAAGTTTCTTTATTCAATAATTTTAGTCTGTACTATATATAGGTATCTATACAGCAGAGTTAAATATTTGAATGATATAATAAATAAACAACCTAGTTTTCTTTTGACATCGCTTATCCTTTATCCTTAACAAAAAGATTTCCCCTTGAAATTAAACTTGCATTTTGATGAGCTGAAAAGTTGAATATCAATCCATGTCAATTCATGTCTCATTTATTCGCAAATCATTGATATGGCAAAGCATTAGTGAATATTATTAGGTTTAGGGAGAGAAAAGTAGGGAAGCCAAAAAAACGTCGAAGTTTCATCTGAAAAGTAGGTAGTTTAGCATGTCATGACAAAAAAGTCTAACTCTGGTAAACTTTATCTGAATAGTATGTAGTTCTGTCTGTCAAGACGGTCAAGGTATCCATGGCATTAATGCTGTAGAGAAATGCTTGATAACAGTCAAATTAAAATGATCTGGTTTTATAATCCATGATGACAGAATCTTTAAACTTTTATAAAAAAAAAAAAAAGGTGCATTTTTATCAACAAAAGACATAGGTATCATAACATACAAAATACCAAAATTACACCGAGTAAAATTAAAAAGAGATAGTTCCTAATCAAATGACAAAATCAAACGCTCAAACACATCAAACGATTGGATAAAAACTGTTATATTCCTGAAAAATGATTGTTCAATAATTAGTGCAAACAATTTTAGTTTAAATGAAATCAAATACATTATATGTAATATATTATCAATTCACATTGCGTCAAATAGGATTAAAAAAAACAAGCAACAAGTGCTGATATTAATCTGTCTCCTTGTTCGTTTGTTGATGTTAAGCTTAAAAATAATAAGAAATGTACCTCATTTAAAATAATTTATAGAATGTTTTCAAACAAGTTCAGAGTTTATGTAGGTGTCGGTTGTTACATCAAGTTATACAAATACTAAATTTGAGTTGTTATACTGTTTTGACAACATAGTCTAGTCTGATGTAAACTTTGAAGTCAGGAAGAATCATCTAGATAAACAGGAGCAACTATTTTAATATATGTTTTAATTTGTAACTCCAGTCACGTTCTACATGTTCTACATTTTGACATTACAAAACACCCAGTCAAAGTGGTGTTATCAGTTTGATGAACAAGATTCAAAATCAATGTGAAAACCAAAGAAGGAAAACATTTTTGATAGGCAAAATGCAGTAACAGGACAAACGTTATAAAAAAAACACTTTTATTGATGTGCTGAAGATATATTATAGTCTAATCGATGTTTCAATATTTGACATTCCAACACCCGTTTGTTGTGGATAAACTACGCAAGCTGATTGAGTATAAAATGATGTCCAATCTGCTCAATAAGAAATCAGTAAAAGGTTCATTCTGAACCTCTATGGTTGACGGAATCACTAATCCTAGACATTCTTTAAGGGGGCATCAAAAGATACTCTTGCCAGAACTCAACTTTTTTCTAGCCTATTGCACCTGATTTGTTATCACATATGCAACATGATGGTGAGGTTAGTGTTGTTTATTCTTTGGTTTTCTATGTTGTGTCATGTGTGTTATTGTTTGACTGTTTGTCTTTCTCGTTTTGAGCCTTGGCGTTGTCAGTTTATTTTCGATTTATGAATTTGACTGTCCCTTTGGTATCTTTATTCCCTCTTTTGCAATAATATTATTTTGTAACGCTTAGGCAATTTTCAATCCAAACAAGGGTTTAGTAATCAAAAACGTTAAAGCAGTCACATTTTCATCATGTTTAGAACATGTTTTGCATTTGATTTAAACTTATGAACTTCTTTCACTTCCTTAGGTCGCGTATATTCGTAAATGTTGATCTGGAAGTTAACAAAAGTGTCAAATTAAGAAAACACTCGTAAATGTTGACCTTGAAGTTGACAAAGGTGTCAAATTAAGATATATCTAAGTCTTCTTGCGTGTTTAATCAATGTGGCTTATTGAACACGTATTATTTCAGAAACCAAATATTTTAATTATTGAATCAGAGGGGTGAGGGGTATACAATAACACTGAATACAATGTAATTAACTTTGTGTTGTTAAAAACACATGGAACACGTAATAACAGAAACTCGTGCACAATACAAATGTGTCTGGAATGAACTTTATCTAACATCTACACATCTTTTGAGTGCCACACCCCCTTTTGAAAAAACAAGTCTCACTCTTTATTTTAGCATAAAAATCGTCCAAAATATAGTTCGCTTATTTTAGTTGAACACTATTGTTAACGTTTATCTGGAATTACGCAGCCTTTTTAAAGATCACTGACCCCCTGTCAATAACATAAAATGCATATTAGTTTTCCATGCTCAATATGTTTGTTCCATTAGTTCAAAACAACATTTGAATACAGGGATCATATCTCAACCGTCAATAATTTTAAATCTAGTGTTATTTTATGGAACCCCCGATGTGTATTCTTTTCTCACAGTACCTACTGTTTTGTGTAGATTTTAATGTTCGTCCGGCACTATCTTCACTATATTAAGCATTCATACTAAAACAAAAACTATGTATTTTCGTAAATGAATCATTTGATGTTATCTTAAAGAGCTATTTGAAGAAGTTAATTCATTAATTTACCTTTAAAGTCCACAGGATATTGGAATAAGAGATTGCATTAAAAGACAGGAAAGTACTTTGGTGTTCCGCATTTTATGTAATATCAGCTTCATTATCTTTCGAAATGGTCTCCCACACGATTGTTGATCATCTCAAATAACTGACATCGCAGTACCATAAATTTTATTTTATTTAATATACAAAAAATGCATCTATTCACTGTTGGGATTTAAAAATACTTGAGTATTTTAAACATGAAATTCGAATCGTTACAGTATCATTGAAGGAAAGGTCAACTATATCACGCGATGCGTTTTCAAATTCAAAAAAAGACAACGAGGCGTATTTTTCATTAAAAGAAATCTTATTTCTTAGGCACTTTTCTGGTTTCATTTAAATACTGTAACAGAAAACGTTTACATAACGGAGTTCAATATTATCTAGTCTTATTTTTAAATATAGTTACAATATATGGATTTTTGTAGCAAATGCAAATACATGCGACAATAAAATTAATCTTTATTTGATTTTGATTGTGTGAGTTCAACTTGATTTAATACTTAATCCTTCCAAAAAGGAATACAATTAAAGTTAGACTCTGAATACATAAAAAGTCATCCTTTTTACAAAAAAAACCAGTATGATTAAACTCCTGGGTTTAAATTCTCAACACTTGTGGTTTCTTTTGTTCTTCCTTCATATAATTTATGAATTTGTTACATTTAAACATATACTTGAAACTGCTCAATAGATATAGGAAGATGTGGTGTGAGTGCCAATGAGACAACTCTCCATCCAAATAACAATTTAAAAATTAAACCATTATAGGTTAAAGTACGGCCTTCAACACGGAGCCTTGGCTCACACCGAACAACAAGCTATAAAGGGCCCCAAAATTACTAGTGTAAAACCATTCAAACGGGAAAACCAACGGTCTAATCTATATAAACAAAACGAGAAACGAGAAACACGTATATATTACATAAACAAACGACAACTACTGTACATCAGATTCCTGACTTAGGACAGGTGCAAACATTTGCAGCGGGATTAAACGTTTTAATGGGCCCAAACCTTCTCCCTTTTTTGGAACACTGTTTTGGCCTTTCATATAAAGCCGGGTGCTCTCCTCAAATGAATCAGATTTCAGTCAAAGTTGGTCATACCAAACACTACCTATATAACCTATGTTTTCGCCGTTAACCATAAGTACATGATATACATCTAGACTGGTCTACTCTATAGCCCTAATTATACCTACTTTTGGATTGTAGTCATATTGACATTCATACAACGTCACATAATAGTTCATACATTGTATTTAATATTTTCTACCAACGTTAAACGGTTTATGTTCTATCAATAATAACCACATTTATTTTTTTCAATAATTCACAAATATGATTATTGTGTATTTATAAACATCTTTGATGTCTAAAACAAATAGAAGATTAGAAAATACTTTCCTGTTATTTTTGTCGATAGAAAAGTGTTTTTTAATGACGACATTCAACAAAGGCTTGTAGACTAAGTTATGTATTTGCCATTATCATGTAATATATCGAAATAATTCAAATACTGTAAAATGTTTTCATTTTTAATTTGTTTTGTTATATGCTATTTATGTGCATGCATGTAATTTCTGCACATTTGGATAATAATTAATTTCCTTTGTATATAAAATCTAACGATTTGCAGCCGAGGAACTCATGCTTGCTTTCTAACATGGATATCAGGACGATAAAAAGCCATATATGTATATCTGTTTATGTAGCTCATACGTGTTTCTCGTTTCTCTTTTTTAAATTGATTAGACCGTTAGTTTTCCGGTAGGAATAGTTTTACACTAGTAATTTTTGGGGCCCTTTATTGCTTGCTTTTCGGTGTGAGCCAATGTTCCATGTTGAAGGCCGTACCTTGCCCTATAATGGTTTACTTTTATAAATTGTTACCAGGATGAAGAGTTGTCTCATTGACACTCGTACCACATCTCCCTTTATTTATGTTGCATCATTTGGTACCATCTTTGTAATGTAAGCAGGACAGGAGTATATTCTCTCCATGGTATATGTTTAATTCATATACAATTTCAATAATTAAATATTGGAAGGAAAGACTACAAAGTTTCTTTCCGTTTATTTAGTAATTATATGTGAAGTAAGTCTTCTTTGTTCTGAATGTCTAGCCTATTGATAAAAAATAGCCAATAATGCTGCACTAGTTATCCCTACGGAAATGTGATTCAATAAGTTAATATTTCTTGTGAAAAGACACTAACAACATTCAGTGAATATTAAAAAAGATAGAAATTAGTCGAAATGCATTCATATATTCATTTAGACACTAACAAAGAAACAAATCAATGAAAAATTTAACGAATGCAATACATTGAATTACATAAATAGAACATTTCTGTTTAAAAACTAGCCGTTAGTTATATTTTTTTTGTATAATGTAGGCCTAATTGACTACTTCACACGTCATGTACAGTTTAAGAAATAGGATTAAGACTTCGTGACAGTCGTAAGTTTTAAGAATATTTAAATATTGGTACCATAATTAAGTCACATGTCATAAAAGTGCTAAAATTAAACCAAATGTGTTACCCAATAACAGTAATCTTATCAGAGTTGGCATAATTCTGTGAATTATATTGCATTTTGCAGGTTACAGAGTGTTTTTCAAAGATTTATTCGATTAAGCTAACGTCTCATTTTGAAATTTACTACAGTGTGAAAAAAATAACCATGACTACAACCCTATGCTGTCCGGGTTTTCAGTTGGATTGCACAGGTCCACTGTGATATCGTAGTAACACAGTGTGATCTGTGTTAACCACTCGTGAACATTCGGCTGACAAGACAATATACCATACATCTTAAAAAGTATAGTAATTTTTAAGTCATGCTCATTACTTCTTGTTCTACTCGATTGTTGTTTTACTTGTCTGAGTTCTTGTAATTTACGTTGTAACAATGGTTTTATTATCTACGCAAATGATCAGAAAAAAGTTCAGTAGCGGGCATTGTATCATCCCATTTCCATCATATTTAGAACTTTAAAGTGGTAAAATTTTGAACAGCAAATTAAATCAAACCTTTAAATCAAATTTCTACACTCTAATATTGGTGCAACAATGCCATATCTTTGGAAAATTAAGATATTTTGACTTACCGTCTATGTGCAATAATGTGCTTTTAGTTCCAGGACTAAATAAAAATAATCATGAAACAAACTTCTCAATATTCTGTCACTCAAAACTGAAATAATTTCCCAATTGACTATTAAAATATCATGTTTGTGCTATGTATTCAAACAGGAGTGTTTTGATTACATTATAACAAGAATATGCACTTATTGTATTACGAGTACTTGTATGAAGGTACGTGCAATGAAGGTTTATGCATTACATCTGTATTTTGTATGCTGTTTTAGGATCATAAAGGGAAATTATGTTCATTTCCTCACTAAATCAAGATATTATTTGTATCCATTTTCAATTGATATAGCCATTCGCAGTGTTGTTGATTTGGTATAATTTAATACTGTTAACACAATGTAATATTGCTATTTGTAATATTGTGTTATCACGAGATCTCCAGACCTGTCGAGATTTTACGATACATCATATCAATAGACTTATTGTTTTATATCTTGGATACAATATTGACAAAATGAAAAACAATAATTCCTGATAGAGATATTGTCATTTTTTACTATTAACAAGTTATATACACTTCCTTATAAGTAATTATTAATAAAAAAATTCTAAAAAAATCTTTCGTTACTTTTTCCAGGCATAGATTACCTCAGCCGTATTTAGCACAACTTTTCGGTATTTTGGGTTCTCAGTGCTCTTCAACTTCGTACTTGTTAGGCTTTATCACTTTTATGATCTGAGCGAGTGAGTCATATGTAGACGAAATGTGCGTCTGACGTATTAAATTATAAGCTTTGTACCTTTGATAACTATATTTATCCAGTTTTCATAATTTGCGCTTTGTCAGGAAACAACTCGCGACAGAGTTTTGATCATGCGTTAACAAACGAATTACAAGCGTGTTTTCTAAACTATTTCCTACTAATAGCAGCAAACATTATTATGATTAAAACACCAGTGTTGTAAATACTTTAGTTGGAAGGCACTACATCATCATCCCTATGTGGAACCATTGTTGTTTCGTCCAATAAAGTATAATTGGAGTAATTTATTTTATTTTTAATTCACGAAAGGAACTGCAGTTATTGGGGTTGGAATGACAATGTCTACGCCAAAATAATAAAAGTGAATATCGATGAGCGATTTCTATAACTACTGTTATTTGTTCAAATTGATGTCAGGAAATTGCGGTATTGTAGTTAAAATGCAATCATCCATCGACCGATTCATATTACTAGCCGCATCCGATAATAATATTGCGTGAACAAGTTTGCAATTAAACGGTCGGTGATATAACAAGTGCTCTTTAAATACTTTCTCACGCGGCTGCAACACGTTTTTGTAAGCAGTTTCGTCATATAAATTTGAATTTATTTTTAAATCAGCTATCTATAATACCCTTAATTTAGATTCTAGCGTCACTATTGAGTCTTTTGTAGATGAAACGTTCGTCTTACTTACCACACCTGGTATCTATGATTAGTTCATTTTTATACAAATAAAGGTTAAGGATGTTTGCTCCTCTACTTTTTGATTTTTTACCAGATTTTCGGAATCCTCTGTTTTTATCCATGTATTCGACCTGTTGATACTGTTTATAATGCTTTTTTGTCATTTTTTATTTATATGGACCTTGGCTGTATACCAGCTTTGATTATTTGTAATATCTTCAATTTTTCACTTATTCTTACAACATTTGTATAAACTTCAAGATTATAAAAAACCGGTTTTTTTCTAAAGTGAACATTGATTGGTTAAATATTTCTCAGTGTGTTTGAATTTGTTTGATAGCCTTTTTTGGTCATGACTGCTTGTCTCTAATATTTAATTAACTGTGCATTTGTATTCAGATATCGCAGATCAAATTTATTCGTTCTTTGTGTAATCATACGTTTTTTGATTGAGTTAAGTCTGCTAATTGATATTTTATCGTATGTTTTTATATGTTGTGATGTTATGCTATTGTTTCAGAAAAAGGGAGAAGGTTTGGGCCCATTAAAACGTTTAATCCCGCTGCAAATGTTTGCACCTGTCCTAAGTCAGGAATCTGATGTACAGTAGTTGTCGTTTGTTTATGTAATATATACGTGTTTCTCGCTTCTCGATTTGTTTATATAGATTAGACCGTTGGTTTTCCCGTTTGAATGGTTTTACACTAGTAATTTTGGGGCCCTTTATAGCTTGTTGTTCGGTGTGAGCCAAGGCTCCGTGTTGAAGGCCGTACTTTAACCTATAATGGTTTAATTTTTAAATTGTTATTTGGATGGAGAGTTGTCTCATTGGCACTCACACCACATCTTCCTATATCTATTAACATTAAAAAAAAGTACCCACTGACCCCTACTTTTCTTTTCATATTTTATTACATATTATTTAAAAAGCCATATTTCAAAATCTTATGAAATCCTTGTTATTTTTTCATGTTTTTAAAACAAAAAAGGTGCCAATGTTAAGTGAAAGAAAAATCTAGAGAGAATTATTTCCAACGGCTTATATCTCGAAAACAAGCACATGGACCTTCCATTTTTTTCTGCTTTTTAAGTTTCTTTATTTATATACTTTCAATTTATAACAGTCTTTTTATAACATCCCCAAACACACATTCAGTTTACTTTATTTAAATTGTATAATAATAAAGTCTCCTGGTATCCAAATTGTATCAAAATTAACATTTTATGTGTCAAGTTATCTGAACAGTGTATACCTTTTGTCCATAATAACTCAAATATTATAAAAACTTCCCAGAATTGTGATTGGTGAGAAGTAGAGACATTCATATGAATTTTAATTTTAAAAAAAGCTTAATTAAAACGTGGTTTTTTGTCTGTTTGTCTAGATGAGGTCAATGAATACAATCGAACCCAAATTATAGAAAATTCTGTATAACACTTTAAGTTGGATTTCATCTATTACTTTGTAGTGATTACCTTCAACACTTTGAAGTTTATGCCACTTGATTAATGACCCTTTTGAGCTTAGAGATTATTCAGGCATATCGCAAATGTTTTCTTCGAAAATACAGTCACACTATTTCTGTGAACAACTCAAATAAAATTAAAACCCGTCAGAACGGGTATAATATTAACCAGAGGTTCCAAGTCCAATCTGGGTCGTTTATCTGGGAATTTTGCTTACAAAAAATACAACACAACTAGACTCTTTCAAGGGAATGGAAACGACGTACCAGTGTTGCCTTCCTGACTTGTTGATAATTTTTGTCTCCACTCGATATGGTTTTCAAGATAATTTGCGAAAATAAAAAACAAATGCTTTAAAATTGTAAATTAAATATTAAGAACTGTCAGAAGTTCAGATCTCTCACTTCAACTTGGGGTATTAAGAGACCAAAAAGAAAAGCTGAAAATGACGAAACGTTAGTAATTACCACACGTAGCTGTCATGCTTAATGGTTTAAGATGGAACAAGAGAAAAAACTTGCAAAAATAGTTAAGGACGCAGATCGGGTCACAGTTACAATTGTGGCATCTTTTCTGGGGAAAAACTGCTGCACTGTAGGCAAATGTTTGTTTGTGACTCATACGTCCTATTTAGTATATTTATTAAAACAGCACGTAACATTTGAAACCTTACATGTATTAGAATACGTCTGAAGCAATATGAAGCCTAACTTCTGAAAGGTTTGTTAACTAGATGGAAAAGCTATGTATACATTTGGATTTTTCTTTTAATCATTAATCTCGGTATAGCTTTTATTGATAACGTTAACGAGATCTACATTTCACTTGATTTAACAATACTTCAATTAATAAGTCTTCTAGTGGGAATAAAAAAAAATGAGACGGGTCATTAGTAGAATACAGTCGAAACAATGTATACATTAATGTCACAAGACGTGAATAGAAACCAAATTATTCAAAAATTGATGCCTAAATTGGTTTTAATTGAACCCCGAGTTTTTGAATAGCGGATGTTAGCTTTACGATAATGTCACAATAGAAATAACATACATACTTTAGCATACAATTCGTCGAATAAAATTTCACTAATATTTACTTTCTTATTTATAGCAACATAAATCTATAAGCTATGAATTCATTGAGTGAAATATGATGGTAAGAGACCGTTTGTCTCTTTATATACTGCAATCTATTTATTGCGATAAGATAAATGGTCAATCTATATGGGTAAAGATTACACATATATATTTTATTCTTTTTGAAAGTTCGATATTTCGTTTTATTTGAATTTAGTTCCCTTTACAAACATTCCTTATAGATTGCTTGGAAGATTTAGTGGAATTTGTTTTCTTTTTCTCATGCTAGATCCTCATCTCAACTTTAATCTAAATTTTGAGATATACATAAAGCTGCTTTAGTGTGGTTAACTCTGTGTCTTTAATTTATAAATGATCTTTTTTTTTTGCCACCCCATTGGTTGCAAATTGCAACTATAAACCCTTTTACATTAAAAGGTGTTTTTTTATAAGTACTACAAACGTCGGCACATCTGAAAAAAAAACATTCAACACAAATCATGCAAACTCTGAGTCAAACCAGAATGCCAGATAAAAATGTCTGATCCTTGTACTCATGTTAAGTAGACTTGTTATCACAGAATGATTCAAATAGGCGATGGATGCATTTAAATATAAAAAAGGAGTGATTACATATCCAGTTGTGAGGCCGAAAGCTAAATACGGTAGGAGGCAGCAGAATCAATTGCATATATAAGATGTAACGAATCTAGTTTTCATCCACTTCAGTAACAGTCATAATGACATCCTTGCAATGCAGAATTTAACGTCAG